>NC_044035.1:177150945-177454699 GCF_901765095.1 Microcaecilia unicolor
AATTGAAGGGTAGGTTATTGGTAACAGTGAGAGATAGCACATCACAAATTAAATCCGGAAAATCACATTGTGGAAAGTATATGAATTTATTTGCATTCTGCAGAGGGAAATAAGTATTTAATCCCTCTGGCAAACAAGACCTAATACTTGGTGGCAAAACCCTTGTTGGCAAGCACAGCGGTCAGACGTCTTCTGTAGTTGATGATGAGGTTTGCACACATGTCAGGAGGAATTTTGGTCCACTCCTCTTTGCAGATCATCTCTAAATCATTAAGAGTTCTGGGCTGTCGCTTGGCAACTCGCATCTTCAGCTCCCTCCATAAGTTTCAATGGGATTAAGGTCTGGTGACTGGCTAGGCCACTCCATGACCCTAATGTGCTTCTTCCTGAGCCACTCCTTTGTTGCCTTGGCTGTATGTTTTGGGTCATTGTCGTGCTGGAAGACCCAGCCACGACCCATTTTTAAGGCCCTGGCGGAGGGAAGGAGGTTGTCACTCAGAATTGTACGGTACATGGCCCCATCCATTCTCCCATTGATGCGGTGAAGTAGTCCTGTGCCCTTAGCAGAGAAACACCCCCAAAACATAACATTTCCACCTCCATGCTTGACAGTGGGGACGGTGTTCTTTGGGTCATAGGCAGCATTTCTCTTCCTCCAAACACGGCGAGTTGAGTTCATGCCAAAGAGCTCAATTTTTGTCTCATCTGACCACAGCACCTTCTCCCAATCACTCTCGGCATCATCCAGGTGTTCACTGGCAAACTTCAGACGGGCCGTCACATGTGCCTTCTGGAGCAGGGGGACCTTGCGGGCACTGCAGGATTGCAATCCGTTATGTCGTAATGTGTTACCAATGGTTTTCGTGGTGACAGTGGTCCCAGCTGCCTTGAGATCATTGACAAGTTCCCCCCTTGTAGTTGTAGGCTGATTTCTAACCTTCCTCATGATCAAGGATACCCCACGAGGTGAGATTTTGCGTGGAGCCCCAGATCTTTGTCGATTGACAGTCATTTTGTACTTCTTCCATTTTCTTACTATGGCACCAACAGTTGTCTCCTTCTCGCCCAGCGTCTTACTGATGGTTTTGTAGCCCATTCCAGCCTTGTGCAGGTGTATGATCTTGTCCCTGACATCCTTAGACAGCTCCTTGCTCTTGGCCATTTTGTAGAGGTTAGAGTCTGACTGATTCACTGAGTCTGTGGACAGGTGTCTTTCATACAGGTGACCATTGCCGACAGCTGTCTGTCATGCAGGTAACGAGTTGATTTGGAGCATCTACCTGGTCTGTAGGGGCCAGATCTCTTACTGGTTGGTGGGGGATCAAATACTTATTTCCCTCTGCAGAATGCAAATAAATTCATATACTTTCCACAATGTGATTTTCCGGATTTAATTTGTGATGTGCTATCTCTCACTGTTACCAATAACCTACCCTTCAATTATGGGCTGCTCATGTCTTTGTCAGTGGGCAAACTTACAAAATCAGCAAGGGATCAAATACTTATTTCCCCCACTGTATATAGTCTTAAACACGTAACAATTGCTAAGCATATGAAGCTAAAGCATGAGTAACAAAATGGTCTTACCCAAAAATGAAAATAGAAAAAAAAAAACCACACAGAAAAGGCAAACGAGTCAATCAGATAAGTCTTCATGTTGCCAAAAAGGCTTTCACAAACAGATGCCTTTTTAGCAGCTGCTTGAATTGTTTTATGTCTTCATAAGCTCTCAGGTATCTGGGTAAAGCATTCCACAAAGATGGGGCAGCGATAGAGAAGGGCCATAGTTTTGTCTCTATGTAATTATATGATGTAGCGGCAGGTAAACAGAGCTGATGGGACGTTTCGGATCTTAGTGCTTGGTTTGGTTTATATGATGGCAGGGTACTTCAAAAAAAAATGTATGTTTTCTTGCTTTTTCACTTTTTTTAATTTCTGTCTCCAGGGAACTGGACCCTATCCTTGCCGAAGTTGCTTTGATGAGTGCCCGTAGTGAGCTCTACTTGAGGTTCATTAAGCGCCGAGTCAGCTCAGACTTTGAGGTGGGAGACTCTATGGCTTCAGAAGAAGTGAAACAAGGTAACCTGACTGAGCATGCTGATGTTATGATTCTGCTGAGCTCTGGTTCTCTTGATTAGTCTGTGCTCGTGACATTCTTCATAGCTTGCTTGCTCTTCTCTTTGTTTGTGGTCTCTGTGTGTTCTGGTTGTAACCAGCATCTCCTTGATTGCTTCACTGCAGTGCAGCTAGGTCTGTTGTCTCTCCTCTGCCTCACCTCTCTCTGCCTGGCTGTGGTGTTGACTGTGATAAGCTCATTCCTGCTTTGTTTGTTTAGTTTCCCTTTAGCCTCCTTTAACCCTTTATGTGCAGTGCTTGGTATTTGTTTTGTGCCAAAATATTTCATCATTTTGACTTTAAAGGTCTTACGTTCCTGGATTGTCTTAAAATTTTCTTTTGGTATTCTCACCATAAAATCATCGATGCAGTGGTCTGGGTTTGTAAAGTGCTGTCCCACAGACATCCTGATTGGTATTGTTGATGTTTAATATGATGTGTGTGTAAATTGATTCTTGTCTTTATCATCTGGCTTGTTTCTCCAATCTAGCACCCCCCCCCCCCCCATTTGAATTGACTTTGGCACAGGAAGATAGACCCCCACATTTTTATAACTATACTGAGTATATGTACAATTAAACAGATACACATAGCCAGCCTGTGCTCCATGGAGATTACAGTCTAGTTTGGAGACAAATGTATTCATAGTAATAACTTGATTTTTACCATAGTTGACAAGGGTAAGACGTGAAAGAGTCAGGGTGTTGGGATTCAAAACAGTCTCAAAAAGATGTTTGTTTGGTTTTTTTTTTTTTTTTGCAGGACATAATTAATAGGCAGAGAAGGATTAAGATATACCAGTTTTGGAAGTCTGTTTCAGGCATACAGTGCCACAAGACAACAAAGAGCCTGGAATTAGCAGTGTAGAAGAAGGGCGTAGGTTAGAGTGTTTTGCCCCACAAAAGGTACTTGTGTGGGAATTCTGCACTCAGTATATTTTAAAATTCTGGAAAGCTTGCATAGTTTATTTGTAGTGATTTTGTGCAGAATTCACTCATTCTAAGGCCTGAAATCCCCTCTTGCCTTTTCACTCCTCAGGCCTTCCCAGTTCACGCTGTTGCTCCAGCTGCAATTCTCTCTCCCTCTAACTCCCAGCAAGACCCCTAATTCTCTTTGCCCCCAAAGTCTTCTCCTACATGTAATACCCCCACCTCTTGTTCTTTCTCACCCATTCACACACCTCTACCTCTCATTTTCCGTTTGCATCAGGCACACACACCCCCACCTCTTATTATCCCTCCCTCCAGGCACATGCCTGGAGTGTAGAATAAGAATTCTTCCTTCTCCCAGGCACACATCTTTACCTCATTCCGCACCCCACCCCAGCCAACATTCCCATCTTTCATTCTTTCTCCTCCCTTAGCTATCATTGTATCTCTCCCCCACCCTCCTCCATTAAACACCTCAGGGTTCAACCCCACCACACCAGTGGTGCAACCTTAGTTTTCTCTGCCCCTCCCATCCCAATTGCATACTCTCACCTTGCTCTGCTCCTCTCCCCATCCCTATGGCACACTTACCTTGATCTCTCCCCCTTTACTTATCCTCATGGCATACCCACCTTGCTGTACCCCCCCCCCCCCCAATCCCCAAAGCACATACTCAGCCATCGTCATTAGCTTCTCAACTCCTCCCCCACAGAGCATGCTGCAGAAGGAGAAGGAAGTGAATGGCTGCACATCAGTCCTCTTCCTCTTCTGTGCCATCTTGGCCCAGCTGTTCATGTGAACTGTGATCTCTGTATAGCCTTCGGTTTAAATGAACAGTTGGGTCTAGGTCAGCACAGGAAGAGGAAGCAGCCCAATGTGCAGCTGTTCACTTCTTCCTCCTCTTGTCATACGATCTCTGTGGGGGAGATGGATTTAGGAGAGCCCTTGATGCCAGTGTGGTTGCTTGGGCAGAATTCTGCACAGCCAGTACAGACTTCTATTTTCACAGGTGGGGAATTCTCCACATAAATTTGCATTGCGCAGTTGTGCAGAATTTTTCCCAGGATAATTAAATGAAGATCATGACTACATGTGGGGCAATGAGAAGAGAGCTGACATGGCACTGTAGAGTAGATGCACTTGAAGAAGAGAAATAGTTCCATCAGAATGTGAAAGAAGATGAGGAACAAATGTAATGTGTTAAGATGAGTAGGTCATAGTGTTGGAGGAAGATAAGCTGCATAATTGAATTTTAAATTGACTGTCGTGGAGAAAGACAGTTCAGAAATGGGCTGCAGCAGAAAGTGGGTGGAGATGAGGTCTTGACCGTGTATTCAGAAAGGAGAAGATATATTTCAGTGGTTCTATTGAGAAAGAAATTACTTGTCTGAGCTATTTTTTTGGATGTACGTAAATATGAGTAGCTGAAGACAACTGCTGGGTTATGGGCAGAAGGACAGAAAGTTCTCCACCAAGAGAGAAGAATGTGGAAAGGGAGAAATGTATTTGGGAGGACAGATGAATTCAGTTTTTCCATGGTTTAAAACAGCAGTTCTCAACCAGTGTTTCGCGGGGCCACTCAATCTGCAACACTTTTTTTTCAATGTTTACACTTCAGTTTCTCCCTCTTCCCTCCTGCCATGAGTCCAGCAGCTTCCCCTCATCTTCCCTCAGCCAGCCAGCTCTCCCCCCCCCAATCCCCCAGCTGTGAAACTTGAGTTGTTGGCCGGCAAGGGCAGTGATAACAGGCTGCCTGAGCTGACCCAGAGCCTTTCCTCCACTATTGTCCCACCTTTCTGACACAACTCCCTGTTTACATACGGGCGGGACAGTAGTGGAGGAAAGGCTCCGAGTCAGCTCAGTCAGCCTGTTATCCCTGCCACTGCTGCTGCCAGCGAACAACTCATGTTTTAACAGGCCAGGGCCGGGGGGGGGACTGGCTGAGGGAGAAGTGCTGCACCCATGTTGGGGGGCGAGAGTGGGGGAGAGGTGCTGAACCCTTGGGGAGGTGGTGGAAGGAAGAAGAGGGAAAGGTCAGGCTGGACCTGCAGGGGGAGGGAAACAGGAGAAATGCCAGACCAGGGAGGAGCTGAGGTCTGTGGAGATGGCAGACTATGGGGTGAGCTGGGGGTTCAGAAGAGGAGGAGGTGTCAGACCATGGGGCATCTGGGGAAAGAGGAAGATGTCAGACTTTGGGGACTACTGGGGAGAGGGAAAGATGTCAGACCATTGGGCGGCTGGGTAGAAGGTGAAGTGTAGGGAAGATGATAGACCATGGGAAGGTGAGTTTATGAGAGATGCTGGACTATGGGGGATGGAGAGCAGGGAGGGAGGAGATTCAGCTGCACAAACCTTGATGCTGTACTCCTTCCCGAGTTGTGTAAGCAGTAAACTGCACTTAACATGCTTTCACTTCTAGTGCGTGTTTTGCCATGTTCACAACTTGGGGAGGAGTAGGGCATCGGAATTTATGTAGCCACATCTCTGGCTGTCAGGCTGAGTTTCCTGAAGCTGCTGTCCCCTCTGCCTTGCTGACATTGAGGGTAAAGGGGAGAGAGGGGATGTGGAATTGCTGTACCATAGGGGTGGAGGAGAGAAAGGGTGGGCGTGACAGGGCAATGCTGGGCAACAAATGTGGGTGGAGAAAGAGAGAGGAAATGCTGGGCTTACAAGGATGTTGGAAGGAAGAGGGAGGCGAGATGCTTGGCATGGTGGAACCATGTGGGAGAGGCCATGGGGATTCTCAAGGAGATGAGTGAATGGAAGATGGTGAGTATAGAGGGTAGAAGTGTAATGGGGAGTGGGTGAAAGAGAATAGAAAGCCAGGGAAGAAATGAAGTAGAAGAGAGGAGGTGAGAGGAGAAGATTGAAAGTTGATAGGTAAGTGAAATAGTGAAAGGGTGAAATTTGAGTGGACAGACAGAACAGAGAGAAAGAGGATTTATGTCATAGATGGATAAAGTGAAGGAATGGAAGAAGGTGGAGAAAGGTCAAATGGACAGCTCCCACTGGAAAAAGAACAGAAGGCAAGACAAGAAAGCAGAAAAAAGAAACTAGGACTGGTGTGCTTGGAAAAATAAAATGGCCAGACATCAAAGAGAGAAAAATTTTTTTTAGGTGGAATATGTTAGCTTTAAGAAATGTGCATCATGGATATCTCTGCATTTTATTGGAAATGAATTTCCATTTTATTTCTCCTATGTTGTAGTACCTGCCTAGTTTGACTTCTTGGGGTTCCCAGTTCAATTTTTGTCTTTATATTTCTGTTTCTAATTTGTGATTCTTTGTCCTGTATTTGATGAGGTTCTGACTTTGTTTTGTGTGTGACCAAGGTGTACTATTCTGTTTGCATGTAATTTCTGTGTAGAACTCTGTAGCAATCCAGTTGTTCTGTTTTACCAGTAATAGATCTATCGGTGTTCTAGGGCCCTGTGTAATACTTGTAGTGCTGCTTATTCATAGGAAGGGTTCATGTTTGAATCATAGGAATTAATACTGTTATACGGTGGGTCTGCTACATACTTCTTGAGTTAGGATTTTTTTCAGGTTTCATATTATTTCACAATGTGCTTGATAGTTTGTTACCATTACTCAGATGAGAATCAGAATATCTAGAAACATGCATGACATAATATTTTTTGTATGGTAACATCCATGGAGAAAATATCTAGATATGATATGCATCTGTGTTGGTTGGGGAGGAGAGAGGGTTCTTATGAATTAAATGTAAACATGCTTGGCATCCACAATTGCAATACTGTGTCAGACCAAAGGTCCATGAGGGTTGTGTATGAAATGTGTCATATATGCGAGCATTGTCTATCGAGTGTTTCCCAACTGAAAAAAGGTTGAGAGCCACTGGTTTAAAGTAATGGTAACATATCCGGGTAGCTGGTGCTAAAGGAGAGAGATCTGAGAGAGGTAAGCATAATGATGGTATTGAAAGCCATAGTTAAAGATTAGAGCACTAAGAGATCATGTGTGAAGAGAGAAGATCTCAGAGAATAAAGCTTTGGGGAACACAGTTCACCTTTGAAAACTTTTATTTTTTCCAAGCCTACTCAGCTTGAATTAAGAGCATAGTGTATTTTATGCTACCCAGATACATTTATTTAAATCATTTATTACTGACCAGTATTTTGTTTTAAGGCACAGTATATTTGTATGTGTAGATGGTTAGTGCTGTGGTGCATTCATTTTTATGTATGTTTTATTGTCATCTGCTTTGGGCTTAAAGTGGAATATAAATGTTAAAAATAAATAAATGAGATAGTAGTGGGAGGAGGAACCACAAAAAGATATACCAAAGTTGCAATAGTAGAAAATAGAAGAGAGTCGAAGATATAATATAGTTCAGGAGCATAAGCAAGTACAGTTTCTCAAAGAGAAGTTTGTGATTAACAATCTGAAATATAGCAGAGATAGGTCAAGAATGATTAGATTTGAGGTGTGATCCCTGGTCTTGGACACAAAAAGGTACTGGAAACTTTAGCAAGAGTTATCTTAGCGGCATGGAGCATGCAGACAGAAGACTGGAGTAGATGTAGAATGCAAGAAAGTGAAGGCAGTTTTTTTTTTTATAAGGAGAGATGTGCTAACAGCAGCACAGATTGATGTAATGGTATATGATAGACTGAGGATATGACAGATGGAAGGGATGGTTGCAGAAGGAGATAGAATTGGGGAACTGGCCTGGAATGGGTTCCGACGAAGAAGAAGCAAGCTTGGAGCAGGGAGTAGAAGAGCAGTTTTCCTTCAGAAAAACACAAGTAAGGGTGATGGGGGTAAGAGGAGGATAGAGGAATGAAGTAAAAGTGGAGGAGGTCTGGTGCTAAACTCAAGATAAAAGTATGTCATGAAAGAAATCAGCCACTGACTGTGCAGAGAGTGAAGGGTTGGGGCACAGGGGCCAGGAAGAAGAAGCTGTCTAAGAAGAGAGGCAAGGGTAGCAAAGAGACAGTGATAGTTGGAGGCAAAAGTGTTTGCTAGATGGACTTAGTATACTTGCCTAATGAGCAAAGAAGATTAGCATAACTCCCATCTCTGTGCTCAGGGCCGGTCTTAGGCAGAGGCGGCCGCATAGTGCCCCGCGCCTAAGGGGGCCCCGCGCGGCGCGCCTCAGCTCTGCCTCGCCGCCGGACCGCCGCTGCTCGCCCGCCCTCCACCCATGTCAAACGACGCAACTCTCCGCGTTCCCCTGCTCCCCCTCCCCCTCCCTCCAGGCACCTGAGCCCCCCTCCCTTCTGAGCCCCCCCCCTCCCCGACCCACCAAACGACCCTCTTCTGCTACCTGACCCGGCCTGCACCTCACCTGACCCAACATTTAAAAAAAATCTCCAAGCGGCGATGCTTGCATCTGACTAGAAGAAAAAAAAACCGCTTCGCAGTTCATCCATTGGCCGGCCTTCCCTCATGTCCCGCCCTCTGATGTAACTTCCGCAAGGGCGGGACATGAGGGAAGGCCGGCCAATGGATGAACTGCGAAGCGGTTTTTCTTCTTCTAGTCAGATGCAGGCATCGCCGCTTGGAGATTTTTTTAAAATGTTGGGTCAGGTGAGGTGCAGGCCGGGTCGGGTAGCAGAAGAGGGTCGTTTGGCGGGTCAGGGAGGGGGGGCTCAGACGGGAGGGGGGCTCAGGTGCCTGGAGGGAGGGGGAGCAGGGAAACGAGGAGAGTCGCGTGGAGGGCATGAGGGACGGGGGGGGGGAGTTACTGGACATGGGTAGATGGCAGGGGAGGGGGGTTTTGGACATAAGTGGATGGCAGTTGGCAGGGGAGGGCAGGGGGGACAGGAGGGTCGCTGGACATGGGTGGATGGAAGGGGAGGGGGGTTTCTGGTCATAGGTGGATGGCAGAGGGGACGGGGAGGTTGCTGGACATAGATGGATGGCAGGGGGGACAGGAGGGTCGCTGGACATGGGTGGATGGAGGGAAGGGGGTTTCTGGACATAGGTGGATGGCAGGGGTGGGCAGGGAGGACAGGAGGGTCACTGGACATGGGTGGATGGCAAGGGAGGGGGGTTTCTGGACATAGGTGGATGGCAGGGGCGGGCAGGGAGGACAGGAGGGTCACGACATGGGTGGATGGCAGGGGAGGGGGGGTTCTGGACATAGGTGGATGGCAGGGGCGGGCAGGGAGGACAGGAGGATCGCTGGACATGGGTGGATGGCAGGGGAGGGGGGTTTCTGGACATAGGTGGATGGCAGAGGGGATGGGGGGCTTGCTGGACATAGATGGATGGCAGGGGGGACAGGAGGATCGCTGGACGTGGGTGGATGGAGGAGAGAGAAGAAATGCTGGACATGGATGGAGGCGAGGGAAGAGTGAGGAAGGAGATGAGGTGAGGGAAAAGGAAGAGAGGAGAAAAAGTGCACATGGATATAGAAAATAGGCAGAAGCTGGATCCACTGGACAGTCAAGTCTGCAGAGGACCCAGCTTTTACTTACGGATGTAGGGCAAGAAATGAAGAAGAAAGGCGGAAAGTAAAGAAATAAATGGAAAGGAAGCCCTGGAAACGGAGTTAAGAGGACAGATAGCAGCACAATCGGATACTGAGCCAGCATGATCAGAAAAACAAAGTCACCAGACAACAAAGGCAGAAAAAACTATTTTATTCAGGATTTATTAATTGGAATATGTCAGTTTTTGGAAATGGTGGGGGTTCCCTAGCGTTTACAAGCTGCCGTCATTTAAAGATAAGTTTATGCACTGAGATATGTTGGGCATATTTTATTATTAAAAACTGTTTTGCTGGATTACATAAATTATACGACTTGGAAATTAAACAGTGTGATATGAATGATAAGAAGGGGATTCAATGAGGATTTGCACCACACCATTGCGCTTCTGACGCAAAGAACATAACTGTTCAGATGGATGTGAGAGGCAGTTAGATCTGATAAACCCCGAAAATAATTTGGAGTAAATCGTGGATGACTATAGAAATTTGTAAACCCCGCAGTGAATATATATGTTTGGGACACTAATAGGATATTGGATGGAAGTTTAGTCCCCACATTTGTTCTATCTGGTGGGCTGTAATTTGAATAGTTTTTGGAAATGTGCATCTGTGATATTTTTCATGTAAGTTTTAATTTTTGTAGTATTGCTGCATGCTGAGTCTGACTTCTTGAGGTAACTTTCCAGTTCAGTATTTTGCCTTCATGTGTTTTTCAGGTGTGATCAAGGAAGGTGCAGTATTCTGCAGCCTTTTTGTTTTTTTGTTTTTTTTTCACTAGGTTGTGCACTGGTGTTCTAGAGCCCGGTGTAATTACAGTTGCCTTTCCACGCCACACATAAGGTTGTAGCTCGTCCTGTCCTTGGAATTAGTGCTGTTTATGGTTTGTTAAGGTTATGTGTGTGTTTTTGCACAAGTTTGTGTATAGTGTTTTGCAGTGGAGAGATTGTGTGTTGGCCTTACTAAGGTGGCACCAAACATCAGAAAGGGTGTAGAGCCTAAATCATGACACACTACCTCTAAAAGGGTGTTTTGTGGCTCTACATGAGAATTGTGGTATTATGATCCCTTGCTAGCTTCATATTGTTGATGGTCTGTATTTTCCGTATGCCTGGTATATTGGTGTATAAGGTATTAATTGTGTGTATTTTATTTTTACTTATTTTTTTTCTGTGTGTTGTCAGACAATTATGGATGACAGACAGAGTCGGAGTCTTCTTGAGTCAGAGAGTTGTGGTATATATTTTAAAACAATTTTAATACCTTGGTGGTCTATATGTTTTTATATTGTACATTATATTTTACACATCACTTAATTTTATTGCATGTCTTTTCATTTCATTTTTATTTTATTGCATATATGGGTTACAGAGTAATAGGGGAATTTGAAAGTACTGAATCTTTTCTTAATATTTTTCCTTTATTCTCCTTTGTTATGAGAATTGGAACTACTAATTGTAGTGGACTTGAACTGAATAATTTCTGGGGAGGGGAGGTTTCATGATAGCATTGTGCTTATTATTTCAATCAGTTTTTTGTACAAGTTTAGATTCATTTGTCTTTATTTGAAATCTCATTAAAAATGTTCTAAAATGGAATAATCTTATCAGTGGGGTGGAGCTAGGGTGGGGGCGGGGCTACAGTGGGCAGGGCTAGGATGGGGCCCCACCAAATTGGTCTGCATAGGGCCCCGCACTTGTTAAGACCGGCCCTGTCTGTGCTCATAGCATTTGACAGCTCCTTAACCTCTTTCAGTGATAACATGAGATGACTTCTGGAGTCTGACTCCCTGCTTTATTTTTGTCTTGATGGGACAATTTAATGTTTCCTTTATGCAGAACATCAGAAAAATTTAGATAAGCTGCTGAACCACTGCCTGCTAAGTCGCACCATGCAGGAGCTGATTGGCTACTACATTACCATGGAGGAGTACTTCATGAGAGAGACAGTCAACAAGGTAAAGCAGAATAACCATCCCCAAGGCAGTAACCCCTCCCCTAGCCCCCCATCCTACCTTATTAAAAATTCCTGGTATATAATGCTATAGGCAAGAGTGAGCCCCATTTGCTCCTGCCCTCACAGGCACCGTCACCCAAAATAGTGCCAGTGACCCCTAACGGTGGTCTCATAGTATTAGGGGTCATGTTTCCACCAGTGCCATTTTGGGTGAAGACACTTGCTGGTGAGGTCAGGGGCAGTTGGGAATTGTTCCAACACATACCACGAGACCTGTGGGAGGGGGGGGCATCATTCAGGAGAGAGGAGTTATTGCCTTGGTGGCATTTTCAGATTGAGGGGCAGGGCAACTTCCATGGGGGTTGGCTACTAGGGAGGCCCTTCAGGTTGGGAGGGTGATTTGGGTGCCACAAGTGGGGGGGGGGGGATTATTCCAGACTCCGTTCCTTTTATCTTGCTGTACCTCACACCTAGAATAGACTTCCCGAGCCCGTACGTCTAGCCCCGTTTTTGGCCATTTTCAAGTCCTAACTTAAAGCCCACCTCTGCTTTTGACTCCTAACCACTACTCACTTGCCCTGTCCTTTTATCCTCACCTCTTTATTCCTGTCCTCTTATCCTCCCCTCTTTATTCCCTTACCCTTAATTGTTCTGTCTGTTTACCTGTCTTATCTAGATTGTAAGCTCTTTGAGCAGGGACTGTCTTTTTGTGTATGGTGTACAGCGCTGCGTATGCCTTGTAGCGCTATAGAAATGATAAGTAGTAGTAGAATAACAGCTCCCCTTTCCCCCTCTCACCAAGTCAGGGGATGTCCAAGAAAAACTGGCACAGTACAAGAGAGGGAGCCACTTTCTTACAGTATCCTCTCAGTCCCCACCCCTACACCCCTCGCAACCAAGTATTTGGAACAGCTGTAAGGAAATGTAGAAAGTCAAGTGAGCAGTTTCTTTTAGGAATCTCTATTAAATATGTGTTGTGCTAAAATAAAAGAAATTGAAGTGCAGTTACTGCAGGACTAAACTGGCAGTCAAAATGTATTCTGTGAGAGAGGTACTTCTACAGGTATTGAAAAGGTGGAAGCCAAAACAGTAATAGAATTTAAGAAAGCCTGAGATAAGCATAAAAGCTCATTGGATGTCAGTAAGTATGGGTAAAGTCAGAGATTGCATAGCTCTACAGTGTTACATCAGGGATGGGCAGTCCAGATGAGCCTTACAATCTTAATCTGTTGTTATACATATGGAATGCAGAAATCCAAAGGAAACTTACACAATGAAGGTAAGGAAAAAGTCTTGTGACTGATCTGTCTGATGCTCTGAAGGTTTCAGAAGAATGCAACAAAGCAGTAGCTGGATCCAGAAGAATGGTAGAGTACATAAGGATTTTCAGCCACTATACTTCTCATTGTATAACAGGTCATCTAAAGTTAGGTGCCAGTTGCACATGTAAATTACAGAATACTAGTACTTTACACACGAGAATATTACAGTTACACTTGTGACAGTCACGTACTTTGTGGTATTCTATAACTTACACACACAATTGACATAGCACATAAATGCAAATGGGCGTTCACGGGAGGAGGAGCATGAGCATGTCCAACATTTACACATATTAACTTACAAAATACTGCATTTAGGCACACCTTCTTAGGCTTGCTGTTGGAATGGCATAAGTGGGTGTGTCTCAGTGTTGGCATGTAAATGCCAACTCACGCTAGTATTCTATAAGAGCTTACATGTGCAAGTGTTCTTATAAAATAAGCTTACAGCGCACGTGATTTGGGCATCTATATTGTAGCAGCCAGTTATGGAATTGCCCCTTATATATGGATAGTGGTGGGCTGAAAAATCTAAAAAGAATTCCTTGCTCTTAGATATTATAGGGTCAAAATGGTAGACCAAATTTCAGCTAGTTGGATTCCACCATGTTGAGTCCCTCAGTATTATTTAATGTATATATTACATCTTTTTGTTATAATTTTTCTTCTCTTGATGTTAATTTTTTTTATACCAATTCAGGATATAGCACAACTGCTTTTTTTCACTGATTTCATCCTGTATAAAAAGTGGAAATATTAAGTACAGCCCATGGGTTAAAACTTAATAGAGACATAAGTTACCCTGGCTAGATTGAGTGGAGTATAATATTCCTAAAGAATTGTCTCTCCCTGAAGGGTTTACATTAAAAGTTGTCAATGTTTCTAAGATACCTGGTGCTTATTCGGATACACCTTTATCCTTAAAAGTCTCACTTGTTCCTCAATGCTTCTAAATGTGAAACCATAGTTTTCCCTAATCCAGGATCCCCCCTTCCGACAACTCTTTGATCAACAACTACCCCCTTCCCTTCTCTGACTTTGTGAAAATCCTCAGCTTCATATTTGACTCTTGGTTGACTTTCAAGCCTCAAATTAACTCAGTAATCCATTCAGCATTCTTCGCTCTTCATTGTATCTGCCCCTTCTGCTTTTTATTTAGACCCTAACCTTATGTGCACTCTCCTATCTATCATTATTTCCTGTCTTGATTACTGTAACTCACTTTACACTGGTCTCCTCCTATATTCCATCAAGTGCCTTCAGCTCATTCAATCGATTGCAGTTAAACTTTTGCATTTGGCTTACTGTTTTGATCAAGTCACTCTACTACTTCACTCTGAGCACTGGCTACCGGTCTCTGCACGTATTAAGTTTAAAATTGTCTTGTTTACAAATCACATTTCCTGACCTCCACTGCTTACCTTCACTCAGTCATACTTCCCTGTACCCCTATGCACTCTCTTTGTTTGTCCACTGCGAACTTGTTAGTTGTACCTTCCCTCCCTTCCTTTTGCCTAACAATTTCTCGTGAATCTTCTTTCAGCTTTTTAGATCCAACTCTCTGCAAAGGCCCTCCTGCCCCTTCTCCGCATGGAAACCTCTTATTGTAAACTCAAATCGCAACTAAAAACCCACTGATTCTCTGAGACCTTTGGATAATCTGCATTCTGTTGTCACCCCCCCCCCCCTCCTGTCTCCTCCCCATTTATTTTATATTAGTATTATAAACCATGCAGTATGTCAAGCCTCTGGAAATAAACAATATTGATACAGTCATTAAAGCTACTTTTTATAAATTACATGGTCATAGAAGAATTTGTTCTCTCTTTATATTGTCTTCTCTTGGCAAAGATTTCTAGATTGCAAGTGATAAAGAACACTGCAGCTAAGATGATTTTTGGACAAAAGAGGTCAGATATGTTATGTTTACTCTGATAAAACTTCATTGGTTGCCAATTAAGGCCTGTATAATTTTTAAATTATCTTGTTGGGTTCATAAGATGTTTAAAGGCGCACGTCCAGAATATCTGTTCTCTTTGTTTTCTTTTCCATTGTTTCCTCCTCCTTCACAAGCTAGAAATTCTTGTCTTATTTATTTTCCATCTTTTAATAGACTTAAATATAAAAAATCTTTATCAATTTTGTTTCCTTACCAGGCAGTTTCAGCTTCTTGTTCTTTCCCTGCCAAACTCAGGTTGATTCCTTCTTATTTGTTTTTTAAAAATTATTTACCAGGTCTGTATTTTATGTACATTTTTTCTGAATTTGTTATCCACTTTGAACCTGCATATGTGAGTTGGCGGACTATATGCACCATTACTATTACCATAACTGCTTCACCATTGTCTGTATAACTGAGGGGAAGAGCATAGGGAACAAACCAAAACTATATGTTTAATAGCAATATTCAGCTGAAAAGCAGGTTCAAACTAAGTAGGTAGTGGCAGTGGTAGTCGGCAGCAAATTCATATATTCAGCACTGCTGAAATATATTTAAATGCCATATAGGTGCCAACTTTTCAGAATGACTGGAGGTGCTAACCACAGTACACATCATACCTCCTTAGACATGATAAAAGAACTTGCTAAATATTGGAGATGCTCAGAATTTATTGCACCCACAGAGCTGGCACTTATGCCATGGAGTGGAGGAGTGGCATAATGGTAGTGCAGAGGGCTATGGACCTGGGCAACTGGATTCAATTCCCGCTGCTGCCTAACGATCAGCAGTGGGTTGAGATCCTGGAGAACCAGGTTTAATTCCCTCTGCAGCTCCATGTGACCCTGGGCAAGTCACTTAGCCCTCCAATACCCTAGGTACAATATAATACTAGATTGCAAGCCCATTAGGGACAATACCAATACCTGACAAAGAAAAATTGTAAACTGCTTAGGTCTAGGCGGTATATAAATACTGAAAATAAATAATGACTAGTATTAAATAGACAGTGACCACTGCTGCAGAGTATTGATCCCCTTGTTTCCAAGAACCATGCAAAAGTTTCAGCTGTTTTAGTCCAGTAAACGTAAGAAAAAATCCACCAGCAAACTGCAGGCACAACTTTTATATAGGCTAGATCTGGAGGACTGTACTTCTTCCATCAGATCAATCATGAAGTATATATTTTCTTAAGCAATAACTGTTTTTCTTTGTTTTTTTTTTGTTCGTTTTTTAATCCTGTGTAGGCAGTGACCATGGACACTTGTGAGAAAGGTCAGTTGACTTCCAGCATGGTGGATGATGTCTTCTACATTGTGAAGAAGTGTATTGGCCGTGCTCTGTCAAGCTCCAGCATAGACTGTCTTTGTGCCATGATCAACCATTCCACCACAGTACTGGAATCTGATTTCAGGTACTGGTTCATGGTGTAAGGAAGAGGGAGATGAGTAACCAAGACGGCAATTTACTAAACCATGCTGCAGTTCACAAACACAATAACATTTAAAAAAATGGAATGTATGTAATTAATTACCTTAGCAAGAAACTGCATGCATTATGTGCAATTTTGTAAGTGTGAAAATGTATGTAAAATAAGGTAATAAGCAGAAGAATCATTCAAATCAGCTCATTACCCTTGTTTGCAAAGATAAATTTCATGTTCTAAAATGCACCAAACTTGGGGCCCTTTTACTAAAGCTTAGTGCACGCTAATGGAATTGGTACACAGTAAAGGCTAAGAAGCCCATAGTATAAAATGGGTTCTTAGCATTTATCGCATGCTAATTCCATTAGTGTCTGCTAAGCTTTAGTAAAAGAGCCCTAAGTTTTGTGCATTTTACAATATGAAATTTAACTTTGTAAACATGGGTAATGAGCTGATTTTCATGATTCTTGAGCATACCTCAGAGATATGTAATTAAGGTTTTTATTTATTTGCATGATAGTATGCAATTTTGCATGTACTTAATTTTCCACATGCAGTATTTTCCACGCCTATATTTAGCCGACCTGAGATCAAACTCACTCATATATATTTACTGATATGCTGCAAGAACCTACGTGGCAATAATAGAAAAATATGTTTTATTTACAAAGGCAAATTATAAAACAGCAAGTAAAATTAGAATAAAAGTTTCCTAAGATAAATATCCAGAATGGCAAAATGTATGAAGGTCAGACTTTTGGATATATGAAAAATAGACCTAATAGGCGACTGGCTTTGCAGGCAAGTTGCTGGTAGTGTTATTCTTCTCAGTGCGTCTTTAATCCATGATCAGGATATCAGCGCTGAGATGAGCGAGATCAGTAAAAGCTGTCTCTGCCCCCCTCCCCAGTGCATCTCACATTTGCTTCTTTTATATTCTTTCTTATCAGTAGTGTTCTTTAAATCATGATAGCATCTTAATCTGTAATTGGTCTGGGTCTGATTGCTAGAGATATTTATTTATTTATTAATGTATTCTTGTATCCCACTGTTATCCAAAAACAAGTTTTGGTTCAAAGTGGCTTACGGTGTGCATTTGGATGGAGTTACATTAGTGTACTACATTTCTGACGTAGGGAGGCTGTCCATAGTTTATGTGGTTAGTTGTAGAATGTTTTGAATAGGTATGTTTTCATAGCCTTTCTGAACAGGAGATAGTCAGTGATACTTCTAATGGCTTTTGTTAA
This sequence comes from Microcaecilia unicolor, assembly GCF_901765095.1. Classification (NCBI taxonomy): domain Eukaryota; kingdom Metazoa; phylum Chordata; class Amphibia; order Gymnophiona; family Siphonopidae; genus Microcaecilia; species Microcaecilia unicolor. Next base: position 177,168,337 of record NC_044035.1, read on the forward strand.
TGAGTTCCACCATTTGGAACCCAGGTAGCTGAATCCTGCTATGTAAATGGTTTTGTAAGTTGTGTTTCTACAGTTGGGTAGCTTCTGGTTTCTGGGTTTGCGTTTCTTGGAGATAGTATGGGTCTTGCATGTATTCTGGTGTATAGGAGCCAACTTTTTAAAATTATTGGGGGTGCTAAGCCCAATTTATATAACCCCTTCCTGGACACACACAAGAAACTTTCTCAATGTTGGGGGTGCTCATTCCGAGTAGTATCTTGAAATGAGGGTGCTGGCTTTGAAGATAGTCTTACCTTGGTTGGCAGCCATTAAGGGGCATAATCGAACGGAAACGTCTATCTCCATGGGCGTTTATCTCCGAGAACGGGTCCGTGAAGGGGCGGACCGAAGCGTATTTTCAAAAAACATGGACGTTTATCTTTTTTTGAGCTGGGCATTTTTGTTTTTCAGCGATAATGGAAACCGAAAGCGCCCAGCTCAAAAACGAATAACTCCAAGACATTTATTCGTGGGAGGGGCCAGGATTCGTAGTGCACTGGTCCCCCTCACATGCCAGGACACCAACCGGGCACCCTAGGGGGCACTTTTACAAAAAAAAAACAAGGTAAAACAGCTCCCAGGTGCATAGCACCCTTCCCTTGGGTGTTGAGCCCCCAAATCCCCCTCAAAACCCACTGCCCACAAGTCTACACCATTACTATAGCCCTAAGGGGTGAAGGGGGGCACCTACATGTGGGTACAGTGGGTTTGGGGGGCGGTTTGGAGGACTCCCATTTACCAGCACAAGTGTAACAGGTGGGGGGGGGGGATGGGCCTGGTCCACCTGCCTGAAGTCCACTGCACCCCCAAATAACTGCTCCAGTGACCTGCATACTGCTGCCAGGGAGGTGGGTATGACATTTGAGGGTGAAAATAAAAAGTTGTGAAATGGCATATTTTGTGGTGGGAGGGGGTTTGTGACCACTGGGGGAGTCAGGGGAGGTCATCCCCGATTCCCTCCAGTGGTCATCTGGTCATTTAGGGCACTTTTTGGGGCCTTATTCGTGGAAAAACAGGGTCCAGGAAAAGTGCCCTAAATTCTCGCTAAAAACACATATTTTTTTTCCATTATCGGCGAAAGGCGCCCATCTCTGATCGCCCGATAACCACGCCCCAGTTCCGCCTTCGACACGCCCCCATCAACTTTGTCCGCATCCGCGACGGAGTGCAGTTGAAAACGTCCAAATTCGGCTTTTGATTATACCGCTTTATTCGTTTTTGTGAGATAAACGTCTATCTCCCGATTTGGGTCACAATATAGGCATTTTTCTATTTCGATTATAAGCAGGATTGTAGTTTTTTGAGTAGTGGAGTTCTTTTGTATTTCGACTTTTTGAATATTATTCTCGCTGCTGTGTTTTGGATGGTTTCTAGTGATTTTAGTGCATTCTTGCATCCTACGTATGTTAACCATTGGAATGTATATGATGTCACTTGGAAATTCCTGCGTACTTCTGAATTGACTTGGATGCCTCTTTGAGTCACTGCCACAAGTTATTTTTTGATGTAAGGTAACATGTTCGGGCACATCCTTCTTTAAAATGCAAAGTGTAGCAGAGGTCCTTCAGCACAGGGTTCAGTCTGAAAACATTACAAAGCCAGCATTACAGAAGGATACCAGCTAAAAGTCTGTGACACGCTGAATGTTATGGAAAAAGTGTATGTGTGTGTGGGGGGAGGTTATCCTCACAGTATTGCAGAAATCAGCTGCATGGCCAGTATAGCATTCCTTACCCAACTTCCAACTTTAACTTTTCCTTTCCAGTGGCGTCCAGTCAGAGAGGCTTTTCTTCAAGCTCCTCTTTAGACCCCCAAGGACAGGCTCAGATTTCAGAATCCATAGTGGGAAACAGACTGAAGTGCAGGAGAATGTTTTCTCATTTCCAGCATAGACTGCCTTGACCCCAAGACCTGTGATATCATTTTGGTACATTTTGGGGCATGTCATGGATTACTTGCAGTAGGGCAGCACAAAATGTGACAGTTCCTTTCTATACCTAAACCGCTTTTATTTTGTGCTATTATTTTCAGATATGAGTTTACAAAAGATTAGTATTGTTTAAAATTGAGCAATTTGCAGCATCCATTATCACTGAGTATACTGTCCAGGATGTCAGCTAGTATAATCTATTTTGGTGCGCTCTAAATGTCACTATTAATCCATAGTAACCTAGACACAAAATACTCAATCCCCATGACTTTTCCTTAGCCATTCATTCCTGGAGATGAAGGGATCTTTATACTTGTATAAATCCCTAAGCCAAGGATATCCCGTTATCGTTGACAGTGGAACAGCTGAAAGTACACATATTGGGTATCCGCAAATACTCTGCATTCGCCACACACTGGGAACTGCAATATAAATTTGTCCTCCGGGCATATATTTCCCCACGTCGTGCGTTTCATATGGGAATGTCACCGTGGGGAACGTGCCCGAAGTGTGGAGTGGAGGGGGCCACACTGGGACATATGTTCTGGACTTGCACAGGGATTGTAAAATTCTGGAAAGACTTAACGTTACAGGTGTCTGGAATGTGGAATGCGAGGTGGGACTATGATTTGGCGCTCTTGTTTGGGAGCCCTATTTTAAACTCACTTCCTCCAAAAGGACTGAAAAGATTTGTGCGGAAAGCTATTATAGTGGCAAAACAAGCTGTTTTGGCAGAATGGATATCTGACAGTTACCCCACAGTTCAACAATGGAGGATGCGGATGATTACTTTATTAAGAATGGAACGGATGGGAATTCATGACTTTGCTTCAACAGGAGGGGAGAAACTACAGCAGTGCTGGAGCTCATTCTGCAGTACAATGACCCCAGTGGCAAGGAGCCGTCTGTTGAATAAATAGGCCCAAGAGACACTATTCATTGATGCCCAGACATATGTGCCTGGGAAGTGTTTGTGTGGTATTCAGTAGTTAAACGGGAAATTTGGGGTGGTAGGGGATGGGTTTTAGGGAGGGAAAGGAGATAGAATTGTAAAATTGTAATAATTTGGAAGCATGTAACTTGTGGTGATGTTTACCAATAAAAATGATTGATACATAAATCCCTAAGCCATCCAGTCCTGGAGGTGAAGGCTATTCAGAACTATGTCAGTCCGCAGAGCATACTTGTCCTCATTCAATCCAAGCACACCCTCAAGATGTTCCTAGAAGTGTGTTTGTTATGAAACTGCACATGGACTTTTAGCCCAGAGATAAACAGAGCCATTTGCACATAGACCTGCAGAAATTAGTCTGAAAATTGATCTTCTAGTGGAATTGCCAAGTTAGTCCATTTGGCTGCTTGAAAATAAAGAAGCAAAAAGTTAAGGTGATAATACACTCCAAATTTTAGATCCTTGGGATTTTTTCCAGCTCCAGAATTGGTGTTTGTGCAAGTGTGTATGTATGTACATGAACAGTGAATGGGAGTCATGCGGATCCACATCTAATCTGTTGTTCTCCAGATCATCTGATGTGTGTTAACGGTTTGTACTATTTTTTCCCATCTTCTTCCTCAGGGAAGTTCTGTGTAATAAACTGAGGATGGGTTTCCCAGCTACCACATTTCAGGACTTCCAAAGAGGGGTGACCAGTGCAGTGAACATCATGCAGAGCAGCCTGCAGCAGGGCAAGTTTGACACCAAGGGCATTGAGAGCACAGATGAAGCAAAGCTGTCCTTCTTGGTGAGTGTCAGCTATAAAAGGGTTTAAATCCTGGGAAAGGGCCAGATTTACAGAATACTTTCACTTACATATGCAAGTGAACACTTGCTCACAAAGTTCTAACAGGGCACCTAAGGGCTATTCTGTAATGGCATGTGTAAGTGGCATAACCCATAAATTTTATTTTTTATTTTATTTGTTACATTTGTATCCCACATTTTCCCACCTATTTGTAGGCTCAGTGTGGCTTACATAGTACTGGAGAGGCGTTTGCAGACTCCAGTGTTAACAAATACAAAGTGATGTTGTTGTAAGATAAAGTTCATGTGGTACAGCCACATTAGGGAATCGAACAGCGGAAGAGTTATGTTATGGTCATTGCGTACTTTAGTTTTGTTGTGAGGTTGTTGTGTTGTAAATACAAGGGGAGCATGCACATGGGCAGAACACCCACAGGAAATGGGTAGAAATCACAGCTGCACACGTAACTTACAGAATACTGTAAGTTATGCATGTCCATGACTTTAGTTATACCATAAACTTGGCTGGTGTAACTGCAGGCACATAAATGTAAAGCAAACCAATACTGGTTAATCTAGTATTTTATAACAGAATCTGGGTGCCCAGATGCTATTACAATAGGGGTGGGCAACTTTATACACAGAGGGCAGCATGAGTATCAGTACTATCCCTGGCGGGCCAACTGAAATGTACAGAGCTCCATAGACCACCTGTAATAATTAAGTAAAAAAAAAAGTAAATTATAGAAACAAACTGCTAATAAAACACTTGCAAAATACAGTATTTAAAATCACCAGAACTCTGGTTAATGATTTTTCTGTGTATACTTTCCATGGTCTCGCAGGCTCATAAAATTCAGTGGCGGACTGCAGGTTGCCCATCCCTGTATTACAGTGGCGTAGCCAGACTGCCAATTTGGGTGGGCCTGAACCCAAAGTGGGTGGGCACAAAATTTTCTCTCTACCCCCCTCCCCCAGCAAAATTTAGTCACACTTTTCAGTGAGCTTTCAGAGGCCAAAACCTCCTGCCTCAGGTCAATATAATGCTGTTACGATATCCTCTCCTGACCTAAGGAAGGAAGTATTGGTCTCTGAAACTTTATTAACACAGGTACCATATTACTTTATCCTAAATTAAAAATAAAATTATTTTCTTTACCTTTGTTGTATGGCCATTTACTTTTTCTCATTGTGTTGCTCCCAGTCTCTAGATTCTGCTTTCCTTCGTCTTTCTCTTGCCAGGGTTTTCCTGTCCGTTCATCACCTATGGCTTTTCATCTTTTCCTCACCCTTGTTCTCCACATGCCCCTTCCTCTTATTCTCCAGTCTTTCCCTACTCTGTCCCTCTCCTCTTTCCATCCAGCAGCTCCCCTCTTTCTCTCCCCTCCTTCCAGTGTCTCCCCTCTTTCTTTTGCATCCAGCGTCTCCTTTTTCTCCTACCCTTCCATCCAGTGTCTTCCCTCTTTCCTCTCCTTATCCTTCCACTCATCTACCCTCTCTCCTGATCCTTCCAGTCTAGTGTCTCTATCTCCCCTCTCCTTCTATCCAGTGTCTATCGTCTAAAACTACCCTTTTCTGTTCAGTCTGCTCCCCTCTCCACATCCTTCTAGTTTCTCCCCTTTCTCTCTGCATCCTATCATCCATCTCCCCTCTTTTCTCTCCCTATCCTCCTGTCCGCAGCTTTCTCCCTCTAGGTCCCTTCTTCCTCTCCTTCCTTGTCCAGCAGCTCTCCCCCCTTCCTCCTCTCCCTCCCATGTCCAGTAGCTCTCCTCCCTTCCCACCACATCCCTCCCATGTCCCAGCAGCTCTCCCTTCCCGTCAGTCCCCTCCTCCTCTCCCCCCCATGTCCCAGACGCTCTCTCCCTTCCCTCCAGTCCCTTCTTCCTCTCCCTCCCATGTCCCAGCAGCTCTCTCCCTTCCTCCAGTCCCTTCTTCCTCTCCCTCCCATGTCCAGTAGCTCTCGCCCCATCCAATCCCCTCCTCCTCTCCATCCCATGTCCAGCAGCTCTCTCCCTTCCCTCCAGTCCCTTCTTCCTCTCCCTCCCATGTCCAGTAGCTCTCTCCCATCCAATCCCCTCCTCCTCTCCATCCCATGTCCAGCAGCTCTCTCCCTTCCCTCCAGTCCCTTCTTCCTCTCCCTCCCATGTCCCAGCAGCTCTCTCCTTCCCTCCAGTCCCTTCTTCCTCTCCCTCCCATGTCCCAGCAGCTCTCTCCCTTCCCTCCAGTCCCTTCTTCCTCTCCCTCCCATGTCCAGTAGCTCTCTCCCATCCAATCCCCTCCTCCTCTCCATCCCATGTCCAGCAGCTTCTCTCCCTTCCCTCCAGTCCCTTCTTCCTCTCCCTCCCATGTCCAGTAGCTCTCTCCCATCCAATCCCCTCCTCCTCTCCATCCCATGTCCAGCAGCTCTCTCCCTCCCATGTCCAGTAGCTCTCTCCCATCCAGTCCCTTCTTCCTCTCCCTCCCATGTCCCAGCAGCTCAGCCATTTTCCCTCCAGCCCGCCCATCCACAACCTTCCCGCTGCCCTTTTGTCCCGTGGAGGCAGCGTTTCCTTCCTGCCCTGTCTTTTCCCCAAGCTCCGCTGCATCGCCCCAAGTGGAATCCTTCTTCTTTTCGGCCTCCCCCACCGCGTTCATCCGGCCCTAACAGGAAGTGCATCAGAGAGGGCCAGAATGAATGCGGGGGAGGAGCGAAGCTGCCTGTGTGAACGGCAGCGCAGCGTGACGGCCAAAAAGAAGAAGGATTCCACTTGCAGGGACGATGCAGCGGAGCTTGGGGAAAAAGACAGGGTAGGTCGGAAGGAAACGCTGAACGCTGCCTCCGCGGGACAAAAGGGCAGCGACAGCGTGCGAAGGATGGGCGGGCCTGGAGGGAAAATGGGTGGGCCTGGGCCCGTCCAGGCCCACCCGTGGCTACGCCCCTGCTGTATTATAGAATAAGTTGTCACTATGCATCCTTGGGGAACCTAAGTGGAGAAGCCAAGTTTAGAATTGTCCCCTATGGCCAGATTCTGTAAATGGCAAATCTAGACATATCAAAAAAAACAAACCCTGTAGCACTATTCTATATAACGTACCTGAAGTTAGGCACATTGTATAGAATAGGCATAGGGCTGGGGAACACGCCTACATTTAGGTGTGGCCATATATACACCACTGAAAACCTGGTGTAGATACCTGTGCCTAAATGTAGGCCTGTTCCCCAAAATCCTATAACACACGTAAATTTGAGTAGCGTCCTTGACACACCCACACTCCTTCCATAGTCATGCTCCCTTTTCTGCTACGCATGTTAGAATTTACGTGCATCTCTTTTTAGAATACGCCTATAAAGTTTGCCTAAATTCCAGTTCTTGCCAATTAGTGATAATTGGTTATCGGCCAATTATCACTGATTAGCTCATTACTTAATTAAGTAGCGTGTGTAAATTGGGCACACACCTAATTTGAGTGCTACTCACCACTTATATAGAATCCAGGGGTATATGTATAATTGTTTCCAGGAGTGGAGAATGGGTGGAATGGAAGCAGTATTGGCATCAATACATATGTTATATTTTCTAAGCCACTTAGTTTTTTAGGCGGGGTACACATTTTAAAAAATAAATAAATATATTATAAAATACACACATGTGTGCAATCTCCACTGACACATACACAAACTTCCAAACTTGCTCCTGCTTCAGAGTAGGTGTAATTGTGTGCAGAACTCTTCAGAGAGTCTGTTGTGTGTGGACACACACATATTTTGTTGTCTTTCCTTCCTAGCTGTCATGTTATACTGTTGGATACGTAAGGCACAACACTTGAAATTATCTCTGCAAGGACTGAGCCCAAAAGGCAGCTGCTTCACTGGACTCATTTGTGGAGAGAACCTGAAAGAGTATACATAACATTTAAAATGCCTCTTTGCCCCTAACAGCTAGAATAATAATTTGTGCATTGTAGCCAGCCTTTCTAGAAGATGCTCAACATGACTTACAGTATTATTAAAATTCAAGTACAATAAATCTGTGTTCAAGGAGCTTATAATCTAAGTATGTACCTGAGGCAACAAAAGATAAAATTACTAGGTAAAGGTCACCTGAAACATCAGTGAGAAAAGTGAGATTTGAAGCCTGATTTCACTGTTTCTCAGCCCATTATTGCCTTAGCCACTAGGCTACTCTGGGTGCCCCAGGATTATCTTCCAAAAATTGGTTCCTGAGCTCTGGAGAAAAGATTGCATCTGCTTGTCAGTGGGTGACCTTTTCTGTCTTCATTCACAGGTTTCCTTGAATAACGTGGAGGTGTGCAGCGAGAACATTAGGACACTCAAGAAGACATTAGAGGTACAATACCTGGACTGTTTAGGGTGCAGCTTGTAGTATTATCCCTACTCAGATTTCAGACTAGATGTCTGTGTGCTGATCCACTGGGGTGTCTGTTTTCAGTGCTTAGTCAAGGGGAAGTGATCATGGGCTGTGCCAGTAAATATTGTATTGATTGTTTGGTACTGGACTGTCTCTGTGTACAATCTGTTAGGTATACTGTGATGGTCTCATAATCCTAGTACAGGTAAGTGTGGCAGCACATGTTTGCCAGTCCATAATGAGTATACATGAGAGACATTTCATAGACTGGAGACCAGTAAGAACATAAGAAAAACCATGTTGAGTAGACCAACGTTCATAGAGCCAGCATCCTATGTCTGACAGGAATCAGTCAGGGTCACAATACCCGTCAGATTCTCAAAGATAGATCCATGTCTCATAATTATTTCTAGTGATGAGTAATAGCTTTCCCAAGTCTGCCTGGCTAGTAATGGTTTATGGACTTTTTCTCCAGTAAATTGTTCAGACTTCTTTTGAATCCCACTATGTTAGTCACCTCGACCACATCCTCTGGCAGCAGATTCCACAGCTTAGTTATGTGCTGCATGGAATAAAATTTTCATACTATTTGTTTTCAGTATGTGATCATTTCATTTCATTGAGCATCCTCTTGTGTTTTTTGAAAGGTTAAACAGCTGTTCTCTATTTAACTGTTTAGCTCACTCAGGGTTTTATAAACTTCTATCATATCCCCTCTCAGTTGTCTTTTGACCAAAGTGAAGAGGCCAAGCTTGTATTGCTTTTCTTCATAAGGAAGGTATTTCATCCCCTTATCATTTTTAGGCCTTTCTCTAAATCATTTCTAGTTTTGCTATACCCTTTTGAGATGGGGGCGATCAGTACTGCACACAGTACTCAAGATAGAGTCACACCAGGGTATGCAGGGCACTATGATATTCTTAGTTTTGTTATTGATTTTAGATTTTTGTGTTCATTATGATGACCTGAAAACCCAACTAAGTAGGTATACCTTCAGCGAGAGTTGGGAAATACTGAACTTCGGAGTGAGAGCTTTATTCAGATGGTACCTTGATCCAAGTTCTGTATGCCAGTCATACTATAGATTTTGGTGTAGGTCTTGTGTTGTCTGTGGTGATACACCAGTACTTCTATTATAGTTACACTGGTTTGTTTTGGATTTATTTTTTAATTTCTGTAAGCCTCCTTTTTAGCTGCCCGTGCTGTAATCATACTTTACATGTTTGGTGGAATTTCAGATTCACTCTCAAATTTAGCTTCTGTAAAACACTGTAGCCAGATTGATTTAAAAAAAAAAAAGACAAAGTTTGATGTTTTCCCACTTTTGATCGAGGCCTTTTGGCTCCCATTTCAGGCATGGGTTATTTTCACTTTAGCCTGCTTTATTTTTAAATTTTTAAATTGTATGGCTCCGGATAGCCCATCAGCTCTGCTCTCTTTACCCTCTTTACAATCACTCTAGATTGAGGGACTGCTATTCTTTGCTTTTAACTTCCTTCAAGTTAGTTCATTATAAAAGAATTTTAGAACCATCTTTCTCTTACAAAGCAATTTTATTTATTTATGCATTCTTGTATGCCACTATTTTCCAAAAACAAGTTTCGGTTCAAAGTGGCTTACAATTTACAATTAGGTGAAGTTACAGTTGTGGTTTTTTTTTTTCAGTTAGAAAGTGGTGTGACCATCTTTAGCTTGTATCTTCAGCTATAGAAGTTTTGGAAAAAATAGGTCTTCATTTCTTTTCTGAACTGTAGATCATTTGATATGCTTCTTGTGGCCATGGGTATTGAGTTCTACCATTTCAAGCCCAGATGTTTCTGCAGTTGGATAGGTAGAGAAGTAGGTAGCCTCTGATTTATGGGCTTGCATTTCTTGGGATAATTCGATCAGATCTAGCATATATTCTGGAAAATTCTAAATAGTATTATGTAAATGAGGGTACTAATTTTGAAGAGTGGTCTTGCCTTGATTGACAGCCAGTGAAACATTTCAAGCTTTGGGGTTGCTCTTTGTATTTGGACTTTTTAAATATCAGTCTTGCTGCCATGTTTTGGATGTTTTGCAGTGATTTTAAACATAAACATAAGAGTAGCCATACTGGGTCAGACCAATGGTCCATCTAGTCCAGTATCCTGTTTACCAAGTGGCCAAGCCAGATCACAAGTACCTGGCAGAAACCCAAATCGTGGCAACATTCCATACTACAAATCCCAGAGCAAGCAGTTGCTTCCCATGTCTGTCTCAATAGCAAACTATGGACTTTTCCTCCAGGAATTTGTCCAAAACGTTTTTAAACCCAGATACGCTAACCACTGTTACCACCTCCTCTGGCACAGAGTTCCACAGCTTAACTATTCATTGAGTGAAAAAATATTTCTTCCTATTTGTTTTTAAAGTATTTCCATGTAAATTCCTCGAGCGTCCCCTTGTCTTTGTATTTTTGGAACGAGTAAAAGACTTCTACTCATTCTACAACACTCAGGATTTTATAGATTTTACTGTGCTTTCTTTACATCCTGCATATGCTGCATTACAATAGTCTAGTTTAGACAAGATCATCGATTGCCCTATTAGCCAGAATGATTGTCTAGGAAAGTAGTCTCTAATCTTTCTCAGTTTCCATAGTGTTCTGAAGCATTTTGATGTGTCTGCTGATACTTGACTGTCTAGGGATAGATTAATGATTCCCAATATTTTTAGTTGCTTTTCAATTTGGTATGTTGATTGTTGATTGTAAATTTTTCGTAGGATGTGGGGTTGTGTAGGCTGGATAGAACCAGGAATTTGGTTTTGTCTCTGTTCAGTTTGAGTTTGAAGATTGTAGCCCAGCTTTCCGTGAGGTCCAGGCCTTGTTTAACCTTGTCTATTATTTCTGTGATGTTATGGTTAAAAGGTATGTAGATGGTGGCATCATCTGCGTATATGCAGGGGCGATAGGAGCAGTTGCATAAGGGCCCCGTGGCACTTCCTCCTGCTCCTGCCATTCGGTCCTCACCTGCCCGCCCTCAGCTTTCTGACAGCCCTCCTTTCATTCCAGCCGCCCTGCATTTAAAAAGTCGCAGTGGCAGCAGTGAAAGTAGCAAGCTTGCCTCTAGCCTTCCCTTCTCTCTCAGTGTCCCGCCTTTCTCTGATGCAATTTCCTGTTTCCACGAGGGCGGGACACTGAGAGAAAGGAAGCCCAGAGGCGAGGAGATGCAGCTGTCTGATCTTTGTCCTTGAACCCCTTCTAGAATGCTGATAGAACCTGAATATAATCTCAACCAATAAGTATCTATTGTTTGTATCATGTGATTTATGATGTAAACCTGTTGACATGTAACCTTTTGCCAATAAAATAGGACAGAAGACCTATGGGAGTGGAGACAGTTCTGGGTGCGCTCATTGTCATTACATGGGACCCAAACTCTCTTCCAAAGGCCTTTGCTATTTATTTATTTTTATTTATTAGTGGTGTGCGGATTTCTTTCCTTTGGCCTCCTGGAGATGGGAGTAAAGAGCCAGATATGTAACCTGCTCTGTTGAGGTCTTAGGCAATCAAGAGGGAAAAGCTGAGATAAACTAGCAGCCTTCAGGTGCTATAGTAAGTATGTTAGGGTTGGTCTGAAATGGAGTTCCTTTGCCGGACTGACATTGGTTAGATGAATTTTCTAAGCCAACCTCTTTTGGGACTCTGAAGTGTAAGGATTGGAAAAAGTGACTGTGGCTCTTCTAGGGGTCAAGTAGGGCACCTCTGTGAGTGGAACTCACATTGGCTAGGTGAAGCTCCAAGACAAGCAAGTTCTTCAGCCAGAAGAAGAAGCAGGAGCCAGGGGAGCTGGATGTGCTGGTAAAAGCCAGGACTGAAATTCCAGTCTCCTGCACATATTCCTGCTAGGATCCTGGATATGCTGTTCTCCTTTTTCTAAAGTCTTACTTCACCTGTTTCCCCAATCAGATGATTACTGCCTGGATAATCCATTCCATTCTTTCTTACAACCTTTGCTTTTGGGAGAATAAGGAAACATAGCAAGAATACCTAGGGTCAGGTGATACATTTGGTGGTCAAAAGATGACTGCATAGGAGACTTATATGTGAGCTTGAAGTCTTTGCAAGTTCAGTTTTTGGGGGGACTGTATTCAATTTGAGGGATCTATTTCCTCAGCCTTCTTCCTCAACAAGAGATGAGGTGAAGATAAACTCACAACTCTCACAGAGGGCAGAAGTTGGATCTGGGACACAGGTACAGAGGCTTCCTCACTACTCTTCCAGATGAGATACTCTTCTCCAGGGAGCATGCAAGACTGTTTGGAATCTGGGTTTAGTCCTGAGGGTTCAGTCCTCCGTTCCTTTCAATTTTCGCAGGGACCATCTCTGGGACCTTGGGGCAGAGATTGGTTTCCTTGCGTAATTTTAAGGAAAGCATTTCTCTGTGCCAACGCTTTTCCCCTTCTGAGGGTGACATTTTGTTCTGGTGGAATCAGGCTTTCTGCCTTCCAATAATAAAATATAATAATAATGTCAATTGTCATACATCTTGAGATGCTTCTAAGTGCCCAGATCCTAAATTTTGGGTTAGGTCTTCGTTTGATTGATGTATCCTAATAAGATGCAGTGCTCTTTAAGGCAGTGTTTCCCAAGTCAGTCCTGGAGTATCCCCTTGCCAGTCAAGTTTTCAGGGATATCCACAATGAATATGCATGAAAGAAATTTGCATACAATGGAGGTTGTGTAATGTAGTGCTTCTACAGTTTGACATATCTGTGACTTATGATTCTGTGGATCATTTTAAACTTCTTGAGAAGCTCAGCAAAATAAGGAAAATTTATGTTTCTCAAGTTATTTTTCCTTAATTGGTTCTCCAGAAGTTCCAGTTTTTTTACCAGAAGCATAAATTGTCCTTCATTACCAGATTAACTGATTTTCATAGAGAAACCATTCTGAAATCAAAGTCTTTATTTTTTTATCTTGGACTTCCACTTTGTTAGATAAGTATTGATATAATCACATATTTATTCCTAAAAAAAATTTTGACATCTGAAGAAGAGAGTTATTCACACTCTGTAGCACTTTCCATAGTGCGTCCATTGTGACATTGTTTGGCTTCACCATATCCATTTCTCCGCAGAAACTGCTCCAGATTATCTTCGGGGGGGGAAGAGCCTCACTCTTCAATCCCCAGTTGGTTTATTATCCGAGGTCATGCTGCGCCAGACCTCCTCGATCGCGTGAAATCCTAACCCACTTCGTGCGTTCCACTGTCGACCTCCATAGCGAAGCATTACATGATTTCCGGGGTCTTGGAGAGGTCTGCCAACAGGGGGACTCAAAGTCCTCCCTCTCCACTGAGATTCGGCAGTAAAAGCCTTGCTGGTCCCCGAAGCAGGAACCGATATCCCCGACGTTATGACCCCGATCTCTCAAAGTAGACTGAAGTGGTGGGAACCCCAGCCGTGTTCGAGGAGGGCAACACCACGGCTTTGCCTTTCTTCTTCCCCATTCTCTGGGAGCGCGCCTACTTCTTCAGGTAATCTGGTGTAAAACGGGAACTCAACTAACTACATCCTCCCTCGAACGCCATCTTGGAATCCTCCAGTTTGGGACACTCTTTGTCTGGTTTCTCCTCAGAGGCCTGTCTGATATGGGTAACCCTTCAGCATAGCCCTCTGAGTCATTGAAACAACGGAAGCCCCTCCACCTTAGATTTAACCAATTATTTCCTTTCCTTGAGTCCTGTCCAGTCAGTCCAGAACCACCCACGGAAGCCACGGCAGTCAAGGGTTCTTGATCTGGCAAATTCAGAAAGCTAATGAGTATGTTTTATATCCCACAGTGAAGATAGTTGTTCCCTTGGTATATAGAATTCTCATTCCCTAAATTAGCGACCTTGAACTGATGTTTTTGACTGCATCAGGTTTGGCTTTGGAAATGAATTGGAAGTCCAGAACATAAGAATTGCCTTCAGTAGTCTTGGATTTGGTATAGGATACTGAAGGGCTGGAGGCAGCACAATAGGAGTGAAAGTCGCTCTAAGCTGCTTTTCACCATCTGCTGGCAGATGGACATAACCCACTTATCTGGTGTTGAGTGTCTGGCAGGACTCAAGGAAAGGAAATTAACAGCGAAGTCCAGATTCTCCTTCGTTCCTCAAGCAGAAAATAGCCTAAAACCTCACTCTTTAGGGTTCTCAGAATGGTTTAGGATGAGAGGAGACAGGGAACAATTTCCATCCTTTCAACCTGAAAAACGGATTGGGCAAAACTTTAACCAAAGATTCAAACAAAAGATGAAAAAATGAACAAAACTAAAAGTCAAGCATGGGCTGCTTGGTCTGAGTGGAAGACAGGAATGAACCTCTCTCCTATGCCAGGAGATATTGGAGATGATCTCATCTTTCAGTTTTGCTGGCAGTGTTCGTCGTAATATTTGCATTGTGCTAGAAAGGTCTTACTTCTGGAGTTGTAAGGTGTAATAAACTCACTTATTTCTATATAATAGGAGTCCTTAATCTGTCATGGACAGATAAATACTGAAGATTAAGTCCTCTATATATCAAAAAGGAATTTTGGTTGTTATTGTCTTTGAATAGTGTACTAAAGTTTAAGTCTTTCTGCTCTAGAATGACACAGACTTGAAGGGAAAAGGGGAGGATTGTCCTGTTTGATAGTGGCCTGTTAACTGAAAGGACATCTTAGTTGGTTCAGGATAGTGTCAGTTAAAAACACAAGAAAATTGTAAGACCAAAATTCAGTTATTTACTTTTCACTTTTCAGAAACGACTGCACTAAACTTTTAGCCAAGGCTTTTGGGGGTGAGCAGGCACATGCTAAGATTGACAGCTGCCTCAACAGACTTGGCTTTCTGTGTCTAACAAGTTCAGAGACCTCCTTCAGGTAAGCTTCAGTCTTTAACCCATAGAATGATGTGCCACATTACATTGTTCACCAAGGTAGCTGTTCTATATCAAGAAGATGCCTTAAAAACACAGACCTTAATGTGGTCACAACTGCATCTAGTTGTGTCTAAACCAGCAATTCCCAAACTGGGTCACGAAAACCAAGAGTAGTGTCATCATCTCAGGTTGGCCAACAGGGCACTATATGCTTGGCCTGTATGGGCTTCACTGGAGATGGGGCCTGCAACAACATTGTCAGCCAAAGCTAGAAATTGTCATGGAGTGAATCACAGATATGAGGGAGATAGGGATAGAGTCGCATAATGTTTCAATGTGTTAAAATGAGGTCCTAGGCAAAAAATGTTTTGGGAAGCACTGGACTAGAACTCAGGGCATGTGGACTTTGGCCTTCTCTGAAATGGAGTCACTTCACAGCCTGTTGGTAGAAGAGGCTTTCAGCTGTTTCAAAAGAACTAAGGAGGAAGGCATTATGATAGTACCTGAGAGATGGGCTTAGTATAGCAATTTTTGAATCAAGTGCTAGGATGAATTTTCATACTCTGGTGGACATCTGATAAACTGTTTGTCCTGTTCTGTACTCCAGGAAGGACCTAGGAGAACTTAATACTACAGCAGTGAAGCCACAAGTGAAACCCTGGATCAATGTCTTCCTCTCCGTCTCCCACAATATTGAGAGGTAAGTAACACTCACCATGGGAAGGATACATGTGACTCAGGAAAGAGCACATTCAAATTTCTTGGTGATTTTTTTTTCCTAGTAACTGAACAGTGGCAACACACATATGAGCATATTAAAAGAAAAAAATTGTGTTGTCTCAAAATTACAAGCTCTGTTTAAACTAATTTTGTCCAGGTTTCAAAGAAAAAAAATCAAGAAAGATTAAATAGGTTGTTGTACTTCTTTGTGCATGTACTATATTCTATTCCTATTAAAATATTTGTGGATTTAAAGATTAGCATCACCAGTTTTTGTGTGGAACAAGAAATATCCATATTAAGCTGGATACACCTTGGCTTTCAAAGCATAGTGTGGAACAATTTCTCCCAAGATGTAGAGGTTTATTTTGAGCAGGACTAGGCATCCACCAATTGCTGTAGCCCCCAGTGGTGCTTTATTTTGTAATCCACCTTGAACCCTTGTGGGATTTGGTGGCTTTAAATCAGATTATATTAGAATATCCTAATGAAAATGTATATATTTTTACATAACTATGAGAGTAATATTCTTAATTTGTACAACCTTATTATGCTACAAAGCTATCTCTTTATTACACAATAAAATGCAATATTTTCCTAATACAATTGCACATCTTATTCATATATGATTTAGGATACTCTCAATGTCACTTGTGGATTCCGAACTGATAGTGGTTCAAAAACACACAATCCTTATAAACACCCTCACTTGAACTCTGCATATGTAGTAATGATGTTGAAATTTCCTTGAAAAAAAGAATTCTTGGGAACCACCACCGATCTAGGACTATGTCAATATCCACAATATGGTTTTTCCAAACTTTCAGCTTCCACAGTGTCACAATGCCAAATCCTTATTCCAGTATGACCAAGAGGGGCATTTTCGAAAGGGACGTCCAAGTTGCGATTTGGACGTCCTTTGCAAAACGGCGAAACCCATATTTTCGAAACAAGATGGACATCCATCTTTCGTTCGAAAATACCGTCAGAGACGTCCAAATCCTTAATTTGGACATCCCTAGATTTGGTCGTCCCTAGACATGGACCTTCTGACTTTCGGCGATTTTCAAAAACCAAAGACGTCGGATGTCAAAAACGGCCAAATGCAAGCCATTTGGTCATGGGAGGAGCCAGCATTTGTAGTGCACTGGTCCCAACCGGGCACCCTAGGGGGCACTGCAGTGGACTTCATAATTGCACCCAGAAACCATAGCTCCCTTACCTTGTATGCTGAGCCCCCTAAAACCCACTACTGTACACCACTACCATAGCCCTTATGATTGAAGGGGGGCACCTATAAATGGTACAGTGGGTTTGTGGTGGGTTTTGGAGAGCTCGCTGTTCCCCCCACAAATGTAACAGGTGGGGGGGGGGGTATGGGCCTTGGTCCGCCTGTCTGAAGTGCACTGCAGTATCCACTAAAATTGCTCCAGGACCTGCATGCGCTGTCATGGACCTGAGTATGAACATCTGAGGCTGGCTGTTTTTTGAGGGGTGGGAGGGGGGTTAGTGACCACTGGGGGAGTAACGGGAGGTCATCCACGATTCTCTCCGGTGCTCATGTGCTCATTTCGGACACCTTTTTGTGCCTTAGTCCGTAAGAAAAACAGGTCCGGGTGAAAATGTCAAAGTGTTCGTCAGGGACTCCTTGTTTTTTCAATTATGGGTCAAGGACGTCCAAGGTGTTAGGCACGCCCAAGTCCCGCCTTCGGTACTCTGACATGCCCCCTTGAACTTTGGCCGTCCTTGCGACAGAGTGGCAATTGGGACATCCTAAATCGGGTTTCAATTATACCGATTTGGACGTCCATCTTCCGATTTATGTCGAAAGATGGACGTCAGTGGTGTAGCTAGAGGCCCACTGGATCTCCAGCCCCCCCCCCCCCCGATCCTGTGTCGGAGGGTGGGGCAGGGGGACCCGAGGTCCACTGGACCTCCAGCCCCCGTTTCGCTTTGTTCGGGCGGGGGTAGTTGTGGTATGTGGTCCCATGGACCTCTAGCCCCTGTTTTTGAGAGGTCTGGGCTGTCAAACAAGTGCTGGAGGATTTAGGCACAATCCTCCTGTACTTCTACTACCCCATGATCAGAATTGTGTGCTTAAATTTTGCATGCAATTATCTCTAATGATAGGTGCGGTAAAGCCCCACACTGTCCAGTGCTATTTTAGAGTGCTGTTTGGAACAGCGCAGGGCTTTTGATCTTCCCATGAGTTCTCCCATTGTCAGCTAAAAAGGCAACTGAAATAACCCTCTATATGCACAGGTAGTTTTATTATGAGAAGACAGAGTAAGAAACAAATCATAAACTTAAGCAATAGGATACACAAATATTCTCATTTACAGTTCAGGTGCAAAGACTTCATGTCACATAACAACTAAAATCTTATTTATATAGATAAGAAATAAACCAGGGACCAAATATCAGTCTGCCCACACATTACAGCTAAATCTCTTTGGCTATCTAATCCCTTTAGGAGTATGAATTGAACCATTTTATAACTTTTTAGTGGCTGAGGAGACCCCAACTCCTAATTCAGAGGCCTCTTTGGAACTGGAATAGTTTTCCTCACATAGACTACAGCTGCCCCAATAAAACAGCGAGTTATGCAACTGACAGCTTGGCCACCGATATGAACCGAGTGGTAGTAAAGAGAATGCAAAAGTCCAACATAGTCCTTTTCTGTTCAGAGAGCTGACTGGAAAGAGAGGCAAGGGGTCAGTAAACTTTTCATGTCTGGCACCAGGAAAGAAAAAGGCCAAAGTCTGACAACTGGGCCAGAAACACAGAGAAAGCTAAGATACTGCAAAAACGAACAGTCCCAGAGCTTCCTGCTCTCCCCCTCTGCTGAACCACCTTATTTTTTCTGCTCTCTATGCGGTCATACTACCCTCTTGTAAAATCTTCCTGATTGGTTGCATTTTCAGGCATTTATACTGACAGGATTCTTCCAGTAGGCACCACATAGGGAAGAACCATATTCAGTAGTATGGCTGTACCAAATAGACCTCACAGATAAGAAGTTACTTCAGGGTCAGAGTTATAAGCCAGTTTACACCGGTACAACAGTTGGAGAGTAAAACAACGTCCACAACCTCTCACCTGCAGCTGTATGTCAGAAACTGCTGTACAAGTCCATATCGTTTCATGGCAGGAGTTATATGCTTCCAGCTTAGCTTTCAAGTGCACACCAAAGCTGGCTAGCAGTGGCCTACATACCCCAAAAGCTTACTTCCTCAACTACCCCACCATCTTGCAAACTGCTCCCATCCCCTAAACTGCCCCCATATACAACTGAGCTATGATCCCACAATATACCCTTACCTTTAAAAAACTGCCTCCTGCAACTGCCCTACCTCCAAGCAACTACCCTGTCCCCATAAATTACCCTTATAAACTACCCCACCCCCCAAAACAACAACCCCCCCCCCCCCCATAACCTGGTCCACCATCCTGCAAATTACCTGCATTGTCAAAATCTACGCCGCCAAACTCTTATGTAACTGCCCCACCCCCCAAAAAAAAAAAAAACTACCACCTGCAACTACCCCACCCTAAAACAAAACCCCTCGCAGCTACTCCGCCATTCTGTAAACTGCCCTGCCCCACCAAAAAACAACTCCCCAGCAACTGTTCTACCATCCTGCAATCTGTCCCCATCCACAAAACTAACCCCAAAGCTGCTTCTTCCACCAAGCAGCTCTATCTCCAAAAACTACTATATTGAGATTTTCAATTCTGCTGAATATGCTTATGATGATCGCTGACCATTTTAGTAGCTGCTGTCTGGACTGACTACATCCTGTATGTATCCCTTTAAAAGTATGATCCCAGAATTGTACACATGAGAGCTCACCAGAGGTTTATACAGAGGACTATCAATGAGAGAAAATATTTGTGTTTTTGTCTGTAGGAAGAGTTCAATGACTATGAGCTAATGACCCCTGGTGCAACAGTTCATTATTAACCTGGAGCAGCTTATGGCAGAGTTCAAGGTGAGTAGGATAACGGGAGAGTAGGGTTAAGCTAATTCATAGGGAAAAATGTGAAATTATCAGCATTTACTAAAATTATTTGTTGCTGTGGCATATCAGGGCCAGAGAGAAAGGGATAAGGTGGCTGCATTTGCAGGTTAGACCTGGGGGAGAGATGATGGAGGGCAGATTTAAATTGGGCCTGGGAGGAGCTGGCAACTGTAGATCGACCCCAGGAGGGAGGGATAGAGGAAGGTGTGTCAGCAGCCAATCAGGCCCTGGCGGGAGGAAGCCAGCAATAGCAGGAACAGGGTTGACTCTACCACTGTTCAGACTTGGTGCCCACCTAGGTGGCAGGATTTAGGGGTTGTTGGCACAGCAGGACGAGACCTGCTCCCTCTCCTCTTCCATCTTTGCCTTGACCACCCGTTAGTACTATAAAGCGGTATTACAATGTGAAGCTGCTGCTCAGAGGCATTCACTCAAGCTCTGCTGGGTCTCGTCCTTCTGATGCTCTGCCAGAGGGAGTGAGACCCAGCAGAGCTTGAGTGCATGCCTGCGCTCAGCAGCTTCATGGTGCGCATAACACTTTACTTACTTAGGGAAGCCCAGCAGAGGTAGAGGGCTGCAGCAACAGAGGAGGACCAGAGAGCATGTCATGCCAGAGGAGGTGAGACCCAACAGACTTTGAGTATGTGCCTGTGCTTAGGTCCTGGCAGCATGCACGTTGCTTTACAGTGCTTCAGAGCAGCTTTGGGAAGAAACAAGGTGGTGGCAGTATAGGAGGGAGCAGAGGATCAGGGACATGTGGAAGGGGTGGAGGAGAAAGAGGGAGATGCGTCGACACAGGTAAGGCTAAGGATGGGAAGGGGAACTTGGGACAGCTGGGGAGGCTAAAGACAGGAAGAGGAGATGCTGGACACATTGGGGAAGGCTAAGGAAAGGGAGAGGCTAAGAACAGGAAGGGGAGATAACTAGACGCGGGGTCTGTCCAACCATTAGACAAGTCTAGGTAGTTGCCTAGGGCAGCAGTTTCTTGGTGCAGCAAAGAGTAGCTGCAATCAACCAAAATAGGCTTTCATAGCTACACAGAATCAGAGAACCATCAGCACTTACTGTAACCTACAATGTTATAGAACATTTGTGTAATGATCATAATTGTTAATTATCAAAATCTTGGGGGGCTACAAGCTAGAGGCCTGAAAGTTTAATTAAGGTGGGTATATAAGGCTCAGGGTTTGCCTAGGACACCCACCACCCTTGTACTGGCTCTGGCTAGACTACAGGCTAGGAGTCATCCCTGTGAGGGAGGAGATGCAAACTGAAGGCGTCACCTAAGGCATCACATACCTTGGTCCAGCCCTGAGCAGTAGCAAGTTGGGCCCAGGAGCAAGACAGATGATAAGTAGTATAGTAAGACGGAGGAGGCAGCAGATCAGGCCAAAGGAGGGTTTTCTTGTGTTAGTCACAAAATGTTAAAGAAAATAAATGCAACAATGCGTCCTTCCCTTAGACCACAACTTCTAGAAAAGAAATGCAATAAAATCGGGCCCCTGTACTTAGGGAACTGTTTTAGTTAAATGGAGCATTCTATTCTGGCTGTAATTTCATTTTCATTCTGTAAGTATAGTTTTGTCTAGTAATATGAGAGTGCCCATAATTACACAAAAGTATGCATACTGGGATCATTAGCCTCATTGTCAGAAATATTATATGTAAGATGTCTTCCTATGTATGAACTACAGTAAACACTCCCAATCCTCAAATAATTTCAGACCTGCCATGGAGGAGCATCAGGATATCTGTGATGAACATGCAATGAGGTAAAATTTGAGTGGCATGAAGGTAGTGTATCTAAATATATCTCATGCATATCTTCTTGGATATTCTAAAAGCCTAACTACAGTAGCTGGTGCTTCCCAGGACAGGTTTGGAGAACCACTGCCTTAAGGAAATGGTTAAATGATATTAAGCTTCCTTGCATTCTGTCCTGCCAAGTAGTAGTTAAGTTTCATGGTTCCAGAAATAAGGACATCACCCTCTTATTTTTTCATCTCTCTTTCAGGCTGGCTTGTCAACTGGTATCTATGATAACCTCACTAGTCTCATGACCAGTTTGTTGCTATAGAGCTGGAAAAAGTGGTTTTGAAGTCTACCTTTAGCAGGGTAAGCCAGCAGTGTTTCTCTTGCTTTTCTGCCAGGAATATTTTCTTGTTAACACAAGTATGATGCAGAGCAGTGTCTTAATGGCAATTCCATCTTTTATCAGTCAGAGCTATTGAGTTTTGTTGTAATAGCAAGCGCTACCTTTATAATATCCGCTAGTTTGGTAAATTTGGAAGTAGTATAGTAGCTTATTCCTTATATAAAATGTATAACTAAGGGGTTTGTCTAAAGCATGTGTATACATTATATAGTTGCAGGGGTGGCTCAAGGCAATCTGCTGCCTGAGACAGGGATGAGATGCGGCCCTCATTTGACCACGGTCCTGGCATCTCCTCCCTTCCCTCCACAACCCTCTTCGCCATGTTTATCTTCTTTTTGTCTTTTTCAAAAGGCAGCAGCGACAGCAATTCCCATAGGCTGCCAAGCCACCGTACTAGCCTCTTCACTGTACTGCATCCTGCTCTGAGGGATCAGGAAGTTACATCAAAAGGCAGATGCCATAGGGAGAAGAGGTCGGTGCCGGGCAGCAGAGCAACCTATGGGAGTCGCTGCCACTGCTGCCCTTTGGAAAAGAAAAAAAAGAAGGTAAATGCAGAAAAGAGGTTTGATGAGGTAAGGAGGAGATGCCGCTGCCCTGGAGAGTGCCACCTGAAGTCCTGCCTCAGTTGGCCTAATGATAGGGCCGCCACTGTATAGCTTGTTTGAAATTAACTTAATTTGCAGTATTATAGCTGAGCTTAAAAAGGTTCGGCTAATTTTACAGAGGATAGATCCACTGACCATTATTTAGCCAGATAGCCTTAGGTATCTCCACTTACCCGCACCTAGGAAGGGGCCGCATGGATTGAGCTTTCCTTGTTGGGATGTGATGGGATACTTCTAAGCAGGGTTTTTATTCTGACAGTATACACCAGTACTTCATACAAGCATCTTTTCTGCCACTCTCTCTGTGATCAAGAACAACCCCAATAGTAGCTCATCGGTGCTTAATAGGATGCCATCTTCTACCACAATGTAAGGCTAATCTCATGGTATACACTGTGTGAATCTCACTGCTCATACCACAGGAAGTGGTTTTGCACTGCTGCAGAAGATGCCTTATTAAGTGAGAATAGTAAGGAGAATGAGGATCAGGAGAAGGGTAGTGTTTCAAGCCATGCTTTCTTCCAGTTGTGTTATTTAAAAATGTTTATTTCATTAGAGGGAAATCAAGGCAAATGTGGAGCTGACTGCGCCAGTGGTTAATGTGCCAGATGGGGAGAATAAGGGAAAGAGTATGTAAAAAGAGGGGATAAGGAGAGAAGTTGCCTGGAGGGAGCAAAGAAGGGAGAGATGTCTGTAGGTAGAAAGGGCTGGTGGGAAGAGTGTGTCTGGAAGAACAAGACCCTATAAGGTTGAGAGTGCTGGTAAGGGGAAAGAGTAGAGAAAGGGAGGACCTTGATTGGGAAGGGAGGGGAGGACTAGGAAGAGAGTTATAACTGACAATGCAGGAGGGAGGCAGGAAGATGGAGAGGAAACCGGGAAGATGGACAAGAGATCTATGAGGAGAATAAGAAAAGAGACAGAGGACTAGGGATAGTGGGGAGCATCAGGAAATGAGAGATCCCTTTGGATCTCGAATCCCCTCTACAACCCAGGGCTCTCGGAGTATAGCAGGAAGCTGAGTTTCACCCAGAGACGTGAGCAGGGCTGTGCTGTTGATCTTGGAGGCAATCGATTCTGTGTCACTGTGCCCAGTGAGTTGGGTACTCTGGCTATGGAGGAAGGCACCAAAGAAACCCAGAAACTCGAGGGCCTTGGTCACAAGAATATAGATTGGAAATAATTTAAAGTCTCAAGTACCTATTTTGAGTTGACGAACTTCTTACAGACTCTGGACAAGCCTCCAGTGGTAACAACTATGGTCAGCTATAGAGAATTTACATAAGGTTTGCTCCTAATTTATTGCTATTTCAATGTTTTCTGTGAACAAGCTGCAAAATTTAGAACATAAAGTGGTTTACACGCTACTAGTGTTTGTTACCTTACAAAATAATCAATATCTCTCTATATACAAGGCAACCCCACATTCTAACGAAGCCTCACCGGAAACTTGAAGGGGCGAGATATCCGGTTTGCCACAGACTGTGTGCCCTGCCCTCGCGCCACAATGTGATGACGTCGAGGGCGGGCGAATGACGCGTCTCGCATGACATGCAAACGGTCCCCCCGTCCATCTAATCTCGCGGTCGCCGTTGCTCACTCCATCTGCCCCTCACAGCGCCTCTCACCTCCGAGTGAAGGCGCTGCAGCAGGCAACAGATGATCGTTTCCCTTCGCCCCTCCCTCCTTCCCTCCCTGTGTCCCGCCCTCACAGAATTTACTCAGACGACGGCGGGACAGGGAGGGAAGGAGGGTCCAGGCCCGAAGGGAAACGATCATCTGTTCCTCTGCTGGCAGCGCCTTCACATGGAGGTGAAAGGCGCTGTGAGGGGCCGACCCCACCCCCCCAAGCAACACTGACCCCCCCCCAAGCCCCCACCGTCGCAGCACATCCCACACCCGCCCCTCTCCGATGCCAACCGACAACGTTCACAGCTCCTCCCACCACAAACAACAGGTGAGCCTATTTAGTTCCCTGTAAGCAAGGAAGCCAATTTGGTTGATCTCTATTTCCACTGTCCTGCGCAGCCGTCATTGCTATACACTCAAAATAAAGCAACCAAACATATGAGCTGCTACATCCAGGTTGTCGTTCTTTATTATTGCTTCATCTGTAACAACTATGAAGGTGTTTCATTTGCGCCCCCCCCCCCCCCCCCCCCCCCACAAACATTCACACACACACTCTCTAACACACAAAACAAAAACCTACTGGTAGCCACCAAAACCACAACCGGAAGGATCCCTCACTTTCAACCCATCACCACAGGACGCAGGACCCCCCCCCCCCTTCAAAACTCCCTCACCACCACTCCCTCACAGTTCACCATCCCCCACCCCTCTCCCCTAACATTCTCACACACACCATCACCCCTCCCAACTAGCCTACCACGCCCACCCCTCCCTTTCCCACCCCTCAAACAACATTCTGACAACAAAAACACAATATCTATCACACACTTCACTAATGACAACAAGGCCCTGGAGAACACCTGGAAACTTATGCACAAACTGGTGAGTTGCAGCGCAGTGGGAGAGGGGAGGACGGCCTGCAAATCGGACGACAAGAAAGGGGGCCATGGAACTCGGAGGGGAGAGAGGGTGGCGTAGGACTCAGAGGGGACAGAGGAACACAGCGAAGGGGGGGGGGAACAATCTTGCTAGCGCCCGTTTCATTTCATACAGAAACGGGCCTTTTTACTAGTGTTTTATATGAAGCTTAGCAACTGAGATTTTTTCTAGAAGGCAAAGGTGTAGTCTTTTAAGAATACTGTCTCGACTTAGTGCACATGTTATTTATGGACATTTATATTTAACAAGAGGATTCTGCTCCTGTTTCCTTTTAACGTCTACAATATACCATCTTCCAATGGTTTTGCTTGATTTTTGCCCCTCTTAGTTGTGGACTGTAGACTTGCCGGTGGCGGTCAGCTGTATTCCCAGATATTCAGTGCTAGGCCATGTCCGGGCACCGGCATCAAATATCCAGTTTTAGATTGGCCACTAAAGCTTATGTGGTTAAGTGCAATATTCAGCTCTTGATCACATGACTGCTATTTATGTGGCCCAGTTATCTTATGCAGTCAGCTCCACCCCTGAAACGTCCATAAGTTAGCCAGTTTTGGAGCAGCCACAAACAAGCAATTTAAGCAGGCAGGAGTCACTCCTTCCCACTTTAATCATTTTGAATATCACCCAGTTAGTTTGTATTGCTATAATCCAGTGACCATAGTAGTAAGAATTTCTAACTTGTATGCCTTGCTGTTTTTCAGCTTGGTGGCTTGCAGTTTGATAAGGAGCTGAGGTCTCTGGTTGCCTACCTCACCACTGTGACTACTTGGACCATTCGTGACAAGTTTGCTCGCCTCTCACAGATGGCAACTATCCTCAACCTGGAAAGGGTATGGTGCTCTGTTTCCGCTTTTCTAGTGACTACACTTTCAAATTCAATGCATTAGCTAACCTGCTGTCTTGGTTTAAGGAATACAGTATGGTGGTAGTGAGTTCAGAATAGATATCTGGTAGTCTGTCTGGGTCACAAGTGAATCAGGCGCACAGATCACAGTTGTTTTGTTGTTGTTGTTTTTTTTTTATATGTAGGGAAGTATTATCCAGCACTACCATGAATGTGGTCATGTGGCTCTCCACCACTAGTGATTCAACACTATTCCTGGAAGTGATTTGCTGGAGTAAAACATTTTGAAGAAAAGTGTTGTGCACAATCCATGCAAAGTTTTGTTATTACTGGATAATTTTGTGCAGAAATGGTATTTGCAGTGCAGTAGAACTATGCTGTACCCTCACTAGGTCAGGTTCAAATTGGTCCTCAAGAATCCCACTTCCAAGTTCACAAAATGTGAGCAGGCTTTCTGGTTTTGCATGTAGAAAAGGTCGGGCACCAGTTAGAGAGGTGGTTGCTGCCATTGTGGCTTAAGGTAGCCCCCTGCTGCTAGGGAAAGAGACTTCTGCTACTGCCTAGAGAATCCCCTGGCTGCCACTCTAGAGAGAAGCTGCCATTGTGGAACAGTATAGTCCCCTGTCATTAAAAGGAAAAATTGGGCTGCTTTCACCAATGAGCTTAGGTGGAGTTAGGCTGAAAGAAAGGAGAGAAATATAGAGAGGAAAGAGGGGAAACAAAGCAAAACAAAAGTAGATTATAAATGAAAACATTTCCCCCTGAGTCATCATGGTGGAAAGCTGATAGTTGCTCATGATTCTGAATTATATATCTTTGAAAAATTCAACCAAACATGGAAGTTTGGGCATTCTGACAAAGAGGATGCAGTAAAGGCAAAAAGAGCCTAGGTACCTTTAAGAGGAGACAGAGTAGATAGCAGTGGACAGGGCTAATTAAGAATCTAAGCATGTTCCAAATAGAAACAAAAAACATACTTTAAAATATCTACATACAAATGCTAGAAGTTGTGAAAAAATAAGATGGAAGACAGAATATATAGATCTGAATGAAGAGGTAGATATAATTGGCATCTCAGAGACAGTGGAAGGAAGATGAATACTAGAACACTGATACAGCATTCAAATAGTATCACAGTGATAAGGTGAATCAAATTGATGGAACTGTGGTGCTGTATATTAAACAGAGCATTGTGTGAAGCAGGATAAAGTTCTGCAGGAAACAAATGCACTATGCAATCTTTATGAATAGAAATTCCATAAGAACATTAAAAGTGGCCATACTGGGTTTCAGAATATCCCCCATTGAATTCAAAGGGGATATTCTGAAAACTGCAACTGGCTGGGTGTGCCTTGAGGACTGGGTTGAAAATCCCTGGTATATTGTGTGATTTATTTAGTATTTTCTTCTTAGAAAGTAATGAAATGTAATTAAAACTCTGTAAGAGGACTCTTCCCTTGTTATCCTAATTAGAATAATGGATTATAAATGAAGAGCTGTGCTAGGAGTGGGTGAGATTCAAGACTAAATTAGACCTCGCTGTGCCTTCTAGAGGCTATCTGTTAATGTTGTAGGCTGTGGCAGAAAGTTCAAGTTTTAAAGCTTTAAAACTATAGGCATCACCTTATGCCTGGAACAGACTTCCCGAGCCCATACACCATGCGCCCTCCCTGCCCATTTTCAAGTCCTTACTCAAAGCCCATCTCTTCTCCCTTGCTTTTGGCGCCTAACCACCTTCCCCATTCATGATACCTATACTGACTACTTAGCTTGTTACCTTTAGATTGTAAGCTCTCTTGAGCAGGGACTGTCCTTCCCCATGTTTAAACTTGTACAGCGCTATAGAAATGCTAAGTAGTAGTAGTAGTAGTTATACTATGGAAACTAAGCTGTGCTGCAAAACTAAGGGGCCCTGTTTACTAAGGTGCGCTAGCGTTTATAGCGCGTGCACAAACTTAGCACACGCTGTGTACCTACACAGCACGTGCTAATGGTTAGTGCGCACTAAAAATGCTAATGCGCCTGTAGCGTGGCTTAGTAAACAGAGCCCTAAAGTTAAAACTCTATACTGAGGTTTCCTGTAACCATCTGACTGTTGTGCTGTACACTGGGATGTTATGGTAAACTCTAGAGTAGTCCCTTAACTGCTAGCCTATGAAATGGTATTAAAGACTTTAAATGCTAAACAAACAAAGAAAACCCTAAATTCCTTAAATTGCCTTTGCTATATAAGTAGAGTAACTTAAAAATAAAGACACTGAGCTAACCTTTTTAACTCAGCCTTTCCCAAGTTTAAAAGCAATTTCCCAGCAAATAACTTACCAATGAAGATTTGCCCTGCTCTGGAAGTCCTCACTTCTGGATGTGCAAAAGGGAAGAGAATAGCAGTGGAGATATACTACTGTTCACCTGGCCAGAATGAACAGACAGATGATAAAATGCTAACAAAAATTAGGGAAACTTAACAAATTTGACAACACAAAAATAGATGATTTCAACTACCCCAATTTTGACCAATCAGGACATGCTAAGAAGGTAAAGTATCTAAAAGAAATAAATGACTGCTTCACGGAACATTGGTTCAGGAACCAAAAAGACTGGGAGCTATTTTAGACCTAGTTTTAAGACGAATACATGATTTGCTATAAGAGGTGATAGCGTTGGGGCCACTTGACAATAGTAATTATAACGTAACCAAATTTGACTTAAAAACTGGAGTGAAGACACTAAAGAAGTCTACTGCACTAGCATTTAACTTTCAAAACGGAGACTATGACAAAATGAGGCAAAAACTAAAAACAGCCAGCTGTAAACTCTTAACATTTTCATCAGGCCCGGATGTTTTGTATAACAGGCCTCAAAATTTTTTATTAAATCAAGGCTGTTTTCTATTCTGTGTCTGTGGGCAAAGAAAGTTTAGTAAATTAGTCCCTTAAGGTGTCTCTACAAACTACTAGCAGAAAATCCCAGACCTGTCAGACCTTTTCAGTGTGTCTCTCCCATTCCTTCCTCGCTGCAAACCCTAACGCCAGCTCCGAGGTGGAGTAGGGTTTGCAGCGAGAGCAGAACCCTTGTTTGGTGTGCTGCCCACTGATCATGAGGGAGAAATGCAGACGACCCGTGTTTGCATGCATTTCCATGCAATTAGCATTCAGAGTTAGCGAGCATGTTATTACATGCGCTTGCTGGCTGTTACCGGGCGGGAGCAAACGTGGGCGCTAGTACAGCACTGTTGGCCTCTAGCACCCACATTTGCTTCTGATCATCAGCCTGCCAGTCTCTCTCTCTCATATACTACCCTCCAGCCTTCAACTAGTCTCTCTCATTTTCCCTCCCCCATAGCCTTTACCCTGTCTTTCTCTTTCTCACTCTCATATTTTTCACTTCCAGCCATCTAATGTTCTCGGAGGACAAGCAGGATGAGTTTTTCACATTGATGGGTGAAGTCATCAGTAGAGCCCCAAGGCAGAGATGCTCCTCTAGAAGCCTTTAGAAGCGAGCTACTATGCATGCATGCATGTGTTCTGTGCGCCATTGCGACCAGTTAATCTTTTGTCTTCCATGGAGCAGAGAGGTCATATTGCTCTTATCTCCCCCTAAGTATGTGTCACGACTATCTTTACAGACATTATATATTTCCTGTCTTGCTTTGTACAGTTCTTGTGTTGCTTTGTACAGTTCTGCTCTGTCCTGTAAGTCGCAGAGCTAGTCCCTTCTCTCCCATTACTGTCCTAGTTAGTTTTTTGGCACTTTAAAGTTTCCTTTTTTTTTTCCCGTGACTCACTAGGTCCCCTTAGGCCCCAAGCACCAGCCAAGCTAAAATTTTGTAAACATTAAGTTGTTTGATTTTCACTTTGGCTATTTTTCCAGCCATGCCTCATAAAATTCCCAGTGGTTTTAAAAAGTGCTCCAAGATCATATCCCTCACAAACACTCATAATTGTTGCTTTAGTGTCTGGGGTCCAGTCATAATCTTTCTTTTTGTAAACTCTGCAGATGTTAGAGAAGCATTAGGGGTTATAAGAAACAGTGCAAACATTTTTGGCAAGTCCAATCCATCAACATCGGCATCAACTGCATCGATGGTTCTGGAGCTGCATTGGACACTGGGGACACATTGACATTGAGGAAGTCTCCCCTGCCTTGACTTCGAGTGTCTCTAGCATCCACCAGAGTTATCCACCCTTGAGGACAAGGAAGGATTCAACGTGCTTGTCAATGCTGAGAGACCCTGATGAACAAACTACACCAACTGAGCTCTCCAGATTGTCCCTTGAGGAATGGATCCAGGTGATGCTCCAGAAGGAGATGGAGCGCCTGCTGGCTCGCTGTGATGCACAGGCTTTGAGGGTGTCAACAACAGGCCTGCGGTGCTCCAGCCTATCTTAGAGGCCCATGCAATTCCTGTTGCACGTTTATTGAGGCCCAGCAGGATGTCAGTCAATACCCATCAAAATGGTATTGGGGTCCAGTCCCTCTGGGAAGGAAGCTTCTTTGGGGCACCAGAGATCATCTGTCCCTTAGCACCCCCACCCAGGACCTGACCAGACTGTCAGTAAAGCGAAGCAGAAACAGACACAGGAGTGCTGTACTTTCAAGAGTCTGAGTTGGACCACTACTGGGTGTGTGATGAAGAGCCAGAGGTCTTCTTGGAGGAGGGGGTCCCTTGGTCTCCTCTCAGACCCCTCCCCTCCACATGAAAGGAGATCATCTCCCCCTGAGGCACTCTCCTTCACCAATTTTGTAAAGGAGATAACCACATTGAGCCTGCAAATAGGTGGGAAAATGTGGGATACAAATGCAATAAATAATAATAATAATAATAAGTTCATCCTATTTTAATTTAGAAACTGAGGATAAGCCCAGTGCCAAGTTATTGGACATCCTTGAGATGAACTCCCTTCCAAAGGATGCTTTGACAGTGCCTGTGCACAGGATCCTTCAGTCTGCATGGAAGTAGTGGGAGATCCCCTTCTCTGTAAAGCCTATTCATAAGAAGGCTAACTCTATGTACAAAGTCCAGAATCTCCCCTATTCAAGAAACTTCAGCTTCCTTATCATTCCATGGTAGTCAAATTCACCCTCAAAAGGGCCATGAGTTCCAAAGCCCACTCCTTAGTGCAGTGGCGTACAAGGGGGGGGCAGTCCGCCCCGGGTGCACGCCGCTGGGGGGTGCCGCGGCGTTTGCCTGCTCCTCAGAGTTCGCTAAACTTCGTTCGTTCGCTGCAGCTCCCTCTGCCCCGGAACAGGTTACTTCCTGTTCCGGGGCAGAGGGAGCTGCAGCGAACGAACAAAGTTTAGCGAACTCGGAGGAGCCCCCCCCCCCCCCAGCGGCGTGCACCCGGGGGGGGGGTCATTTCGCCGAAGGGGGGAGGGAGGTGTCCTATAGCGGGGGGGGGGGGGCGCATTGGCGCTCTGCCCCGGGTGCCATCCAGGCCAGGAACGCCACTGCCTTAGTGTCTCCGGGTAGGGAGGATCAGACATTGGAATCTTTTGGGAGGGAACTGTTTTAGAATGATATGCTCGCTTCCTACATACATTCTTATCAGCTCTTCATGAGCATGCACTTGCTGAACTTAGTGAGCAGTGTGGCGGAGTTCGCAGATACTCTCCCTGCAGATTTCGACAGTTAGTTGCCAAGTAGCAGGAGTTTATAAAGCATCTTGTTCAGGTAACCTTATGGTGTCCAGGACCTCCGCTATGGGTATTGGGATGTGCAGAAAAAGCAGATGGATATCCCTTGCCACAGAGACAGTCTTTTTTATGACAATGTGGGTCACTGACCTAATCAAGAAATGCTCTGAGATCATCAAGTTACTGTCCTGGCTCAGCCTCTTCTTTAAGGAGGTATTCAGGCAGGCTCTACTACTCTAAAAGGCATAGGCCACCTCCACCCTCCCATTCTCCCCAAGTTAACCAGAACCCTAGCTCTCATCCTGGATAGCAGAAGCCTCAGAAGTCCCAACTGGCTCAAGGAACAAGCTTTTGATTGACCCAGGAGAGCACAGCTGCAATAGAAGTAGCAATTCCAGACAACCTACTGGTAGGAGGGAGACTGAATTTTTTCCAAGAAAGTTGGGCCCTTGTAAACTCAAACCAATGAGTTCTCAAAATCATCCAAACAGGCTACACTTTACATTTGGAAACTACTTCACCAGATTGTCCCCCAAGAATGTCAAAATTAAGGTCTCAGCATCAGTAGCTGCTTGAGCAGAAACTCTTTTCCCTTTTGCAGGCTGAAGTGGTCAAACCCATTTGAACTGGGAAAAAAGGCAAATGGTTTTATTCCAAGTATTTCCTCATCACAAAGAAAACAGGGGGCTACTGTCTCATCCTAAACCTAAGGGCCTTAACAAATTCTTGACAAAAATTCAAGATGGTTTCCCTGGACAGCCTACTCCTGTGATTCAGGAACAAAACTGGCTGTGCTCTGGACTGAAATATCTGAGATTCTTAGTAGAGAAACACCACTTCCAGTACTGTGTCCTGCCGTTTGGCTTACCTCAGCTCCCACGGTCTTTACGAAATGTCTAGCAGTAGTTGTGGCATCGCTACACAGACTGGGAGTACATGTGTTTCCCAACCTGGATAATTGGCTAGTCAAGAGCACATTCAAGGAAGGGGTGCAAGAATCCATGTACAGAACTATTCGAGTGCTGGAGCTACTAGGGTCCATCATCAATTATTCCAAGTCCCATCTCAAGCACCTTCAAAGATTGGAATTTATAGGAGCCCTGCTAGATATAGTTCAGGCCAGTGCTTTTCTCCCAGGCCAGTGCTTTTCTCCCAGACCAGCACATAGAAACCCTGATTTCTGTATCATTGCAGGTCACTTGAGAGCCAACAGGTTTTGACTCTGCAGATATTGAGATTGCTAGGTCACATGACCTCAGCAGTGCATGGCATGCCTCCGCATGAGGATGGTCCAATGGACTGTAGCTTCCCAGTGGTCCCAGGCCATGGGGAACCTAGCGGACATCTCTTCTGGAGTATCTATCTTAGTGGATCATTTGATGCAATTTGGACTAGGGCTACCATTATAAATTCCCTTGCATCACAAACCTTTGATGATGGATGTATCCAACCTAGGTTGGGGTGCTCATTTAGATGGGCTCCACACCCAGAGTCAGGGGTCTGCCCAGAAGAGACAATGCCAGTTCAACCTAGAGTTAAGGGCCATATGAAACATAAGGCTTTCAGAGATCAGGTTCTACATCAAATTGTTCTCATTCAAAATTGGACAATCAAGCTGCAATGTATTATCTACCAGCAGGGAGGCACGGGCTCACACCTTCTGTGTCAGGAAGCAGTCAAAATGTGGCAATGGGCTACCACCCACAGGATGTTTCTCAGAGCCACATATCTGGCAGGGGAGAACAACTGTCTGATAGGCTGAGTCGGGTTATGCAACCTCACAAGTGGTCCTTGGTAGCATGGAATGCTTCTACTATTTAGGTTTCTGCCAGGTACTTGTGACCTGGAGTGGCCACTGTTGGAAATAGGATATTGGGCTAGATGGACCATTGGTCTGACCCAGTGTGGCTATTATTTTCTTACATACTAGGCTGAAACAAAAAAAGGGATAAAACTGAAGGCCTGCAACAAACAAGTTGGAACTTAAAAACTGCAAAGAATAAGGTGTAATAATTTTTGTTGGCAGTCTGGAACAGAAGCAAAATGGGCCAGGGTAGGGGTGGAATTGGAATATAGACTCCAAACAAATTTTGAAGGACTGTTTGAGCAAACCAGCTGTCGCAATGGGAGTCTTTTTCTAAACAGCAGTCTGATGTGAATGTGTGGACTGAAAACCACATTGCAGCTCTCTAAATCTCCTCTATGGAGGGTGATCTCCAGTGGACTACTGACATTGCTGTGGCTCGTAAATTAGGAGCTGTGACATAACCCTTCAGGTTCAGCCTAGCCTGGGCATAAGTGATGGAAATTCAATCTGCATTTGCTGATGGCAGACCCATCTTACTGGAGTAAAAAAAAAACAAACAACAAAAAAAAAAACAACCGAAAGATGGATGGACTGTCTAAAGGCTTTAGCCCACTCCAGATAGAAAGCCAAGGCTCTCTTGTAGTCTAAAGTGTGCAGTATGCTTTTGCCAGGATGGGCATGGGGTTTTGGGAAGAATGCTGGCAGAACTGGTAAAGATGAAATTCTGATACTACCTTAGGAAGGAACTTAAGATGCATATGAAAAAAACTACTCTGGTGATGAAATTTAGTGTAAGATGGATGAGCTACTCGAGTCTGGAGCTCACTCACTCTGCATACTGAAGGGACTGCCACCAAAAACAAGACCTTCCAGGTCAGGTACTTCAAGTGACAGGAGTCAAGTGCTTTCATCAGCTGGGTTCGAACAACAGTGAGATCCCATGAAACTGTAGTAGGCATGATGGGGGTTTCACTAACATCAAGCCCCTCATGGCAGTGGCGTACCAAGGGGGGGCAGTGGGGGCGGTCTGCCCCGGGTGCACGCCGCTGGGGGGTGCTGCAGCGCGCACCTGTCAGCTCCGAGTTCGCTAACTTCGCTGCAGCTCCCTCTGCCCCGGAACAGGTTACTTCCTGTTCCGGGGCAGAGGGAGCTGCAGCGAACGAGCGAAGTTAGCGAACTTGGAGCCGACAGGTGCGCGCCGTGGCACCCCCCCCCCACCCCCCAGCAGCGTGCACCCGGGGGGGGGGGGGCGCATCGGCGATCCGCCCCAGGTGTCATCCAGGCTAGGAACGCCACTGCCTCATGGAGTGAACAACTAAAGCCATATAGAAAAAGGCTCTTTTAACTTCTACCTAGTAATGATAAGCGCCAGTTGTGCTGACGTGGACTCTTACAGTTGGTCTTGAGACCAGACTCAAAAAGGTGTTGAAGATATTTAAGCAATTTTTGTGTAGGACGGGAAAGGTTCTAGGGCTTTGCCCTCACACCAGACAGAAAACTTCATCTACTTGAAACTAAGACTTCCTACTAGAAGCTTTCCTTGAAGCAAGTAAAACCTACAAGGCATCAACTTCTAGCCTCTCAACATCCAAGCTCTGAGGGTTATGGCCTGAAAGTTGGGATGTAGAAGGGATCCCTTGTTCTGAGTGTCGGAAAGCACTCCAGTATCCACGGATCCAGGCAAGATAATTCCAGAAGAAGAGGGAACCATATTTGCCACCACCAGTACGGGACGATGAGAATGATGGTTCCCGGTCTTGCTTGAACTTGAGGAGAGTATTCTCTATGAGAAGTATTGAAGGATATGCATACAGAAGACCCTTTTCCCAATTAAGGAGAAAGGCATCCAAAGCTAGTTTGCTGTGTGATCCCAGTCTAGAGCAGTACTGGGGACTTCGTGGTTCAGGTGAATGATAAAGAGATCCACCAAGGTGGTGCCCCACTTTCAGATTTCTTGGGCAATGCAGACTTTGGAATATCTAGGAGTACAGTTCTACGTGACCCAGGGCCAGGTGACTTTCCCAGAGTGGAGAAGACAAAGGCTTCAAGAACAAATTCACTGCTTGTTGCATTTTCCGAATCCACAAGCTTAGGATAATGTTCAGGAGCTGGGCTGTACAACCGTGTCCTTGGAGGTGGTGTCTTGGGCCAGGTCCACTCCAGCAGTCTTTCTTGTCCCGGTGGTTACCGGTTTCTCAGGTCTACAATAAGCGTATCATGTGGAGACCTCTGGCGAAGCACAGTATGTCAGGGTGGCTTCAACTGAACAAGCTCCTCCAAGGTGCATCTCTGGTGTCTCCTCTTTGGATAACTGTAGTCACAGATACCAGCCTGACAGGTTGGAGAGCCCACTGTCTTCAGCATGCTGCTCAAGGTCTATGGAGCCGCATGGCAATGCTGTGGCAGTCCAGTTGGCTGGGGCTCAGAGTGGTACACAGCGCTCTTCAAGCCTTTTAATCTGTTCTGAAAGGCAAACCAGCTTGGGTTTCTCTCAGTAAACATGATGGCAAAGGATTCCATCAACAGGCAGGGCGGCACTCGATGTCTTCCTCTGGCAACAGAATCAAGCCTTCTATTTCACTGGGTGGAAAGGCATTTGCAACAGCTTTTAGCTGCCCACCTAGTGGAAACTCTCAATGGGCATGCGGGTTTCCGTAGCAGTACTTCCCTGGACCCAACGGAATGGGAACTGGTGCTAGACACTTTCCAGCTGGTAACGCGGAGGTGGGGTACTCCCCTAATAGATCTCATGGCGACACGTGTTTCCAGGTTTTTTGGTAGACGGCGAGAGGTCGGTTCAGAAGGCATAAATGCTCTTCTTCAGCCTTGGACGCAGTGGCCTCTAATAGGAATAGGTCTTCACAAAGTCCTCCGACGTCGGGGGTTGGTCATTCAGTTTGCTCTGGATTGGCCCAGGAGGCCGAGGTAAGTGGGCTTGATTCGTTGTCTGGTAGAAAAAACCGTTCACCTTCCTCTGAGTAACAGACTCCTCCGTCAGGGTCCCATTTGGATGGAGGACCCCTCCTGCTTTGTTCTTAAGCCCTGGCTCTTGAGAGGCCAAAATGGAGAAGGAAAGGATATGCTGATGATATCGTTGCATCTTTATTTAGAAACGTGATGGCAGATAGGAGCTAAATGGCCCATCCAGTCTGCCCATCCGCAGCAACCATCCTTTCTCTAAGAGATCCCACGTGCTTGTCCCACACTTTCTTAAAATCAGACACAGTTCTCGTCTCCATCACCTCCACCTGGAGGCGATTCCATGCATCTACCACCCTTTCCGTGAAAAAGTATTTCCTTAGATTACTCCTGAGCCTATAACTTCTTAACTTCATCCTAAGCCCTCTCATCCAGAGTTTTCCTTCATTTGAAAGAGGCTTGCCTCCTGTAAATTAATGCCAGAGGTATTTAAACGACTGTATCATATCCCCTCTCACCCGCCTTTCTTACAAAGTATGCATATTGAGAGTCTTAAGTCTGTCCCCATACACTTTATAAAAGAGACCATTGACCAGTTTTTTAGCCACCCTCTGCATCGACTCCATACTGTTTATATCTTTTCGTAGGCGCAGTCTCCAGAATTGCACACAGTATTCTAAATGGGGCCTCAAGAGAGATTTATACAAGGGCATTGTCACCTTTTTTTCCTGCAGGCAATTCCTCTCCCTATGCACCCAAGCATCCTTCTGGCTTTGATCATCGCCTTTTCTACTTGTTTGATCTTGAGATCATCAAACACAATCACCCCTAAGTCTCGCTTTTCTTTCGTACACAGAAGTACTTCACCCCCTATACTATACCCTTCCCTTGGATTTTTGCAACCTAAGTGTATGACCCTGCATTTTTTTGGCATTAATTCTGAGTTGCCAATTGCTAGACCATTCTTCAAGCTTTACCTGATCCCTCCACATGCTATCCACACCCTCCAGAGTGTCTACCCTATTACAGAGCCTCAAGAGACAAAATTTACCAGACAGTCCTTCTACAATATCACTCACAAGGATGTTAAAAACAGCTGGCCCAAGGACTGATCCCTGTGGTACACCACTGATAACATCCTTTTCCTCATTTACCACTACCCTATGTCTCCTTCCACTTAACCAGTTTTTAGCCCAGTCAGTCACTTTAGTTCCCATACTGAGGGCACTCAGTTTATTTATCAGTCGCCTGTACAGAACCGTGTCAAAGGCTTTGCTAAAATCCAAATGCACCACATCTAGTGTCCCTCTCATATCCAAATGTTTGGTCACCCAGTCAAAGAAATGAATTAGATTTGTCTGACAAGACCTTCCTCTAGTGAAACCATGCTGCCTTGTGTCTTGCAGTCTCATTCAGGTCTACAAACCTCACAATCCTCCACTTTAGAAGCGTTTCCATTAGTTTACTTACCATCAAGGTCAGACTAACAGGTCTGTAATTCCCAACCTCCTCCTTACTTCCACCTTTCTCCAATCCTCCGGGGACCACTCCAGACTCTAAGGAAGCATTGAAGAGGTCAGAAAACAGAGCTGCCAAAACTTCCCCATTGTTGGCGGGTAAAGCAGACTATGAAGGGGGATGCACAGGTGTACACTAGAATGTGGGTGAAGCAGACTGCGAAGGGGGAGGCACAGGTTTACACTAGAATGTGGGAGCTAACCAAAAAGGCCAGCGACTGGCTTGGCATTCTAGGGCTCGCTCACAGAAGTGGATATCCACTCGTGTGCATAGTAGAATTAGATCATCAAGATTCATAGTCAGTTCACACCCGGCCAGTTTGTCCTTAATCTGGGAGGATACGCCTTGCCAGAACATGGCGGCTAGGCTCTCATCATTCCACTCAGCCACTAGGGTCCACAACTGACTGGCATAGACACCTAGGGTCTGTGACCCCTGTCATAAGCTCAATAGCTCCATGGCCGCTGAGGTAGCTTTCCCAGGTTCTTTGAAAACCCTACGAAAATGGACAAGAGACTATGCCAGGTTGTTCAGTATAGGCTCGTTCCTCTCCCAAATAGGGGAGGCCCAGGCAAGAGCAGGGCTGGTAAGGAGGAAAATTAGATAGGCCACTTTGGCCCTATCAGAAACAAAGTCTCTTGAGTGGAGGAGTGGCCTAGTGGTTAGGGTGGTGGACTTTGGTCCTGGGGAACTGAGGAACTGAGTTCGATTCCCACTTCAGGCACAGGCAGCTCGTGACTCTGGGCAAGTCACTTAGCCCTCCATTGCCCCATGTAAGCCGCATTGAGCCTGCCATGAGTGGGAAAGCGCGGGGTACAAATGTAACAACAACAAAAAATACGATTTGACATTAGTTCAAGAACCCCCAGCAGGTTATTGGGTTCCCATTGAAGCAAGAAGGTGTGGCAGTGCGGATCTCCACACCACTGGGAATAACAGCCTGTCCAGATTCTGCAACAGTAGGTGGGGCTGCCACAAGAGTTACATACGGCCTTTGGATATTGTCTATCTGATGAGTCAATGTTTGCACGGTCCCGAATAGCTGTTGCAGCTCGAGCACAAATACTGCAAGGCTGATGACTCTGTCAAGCTACAAGCTGTTGTCATCCTGGTTGATGAGCCCAAGAACTGTAGCTGGGTTCCTGACCACAGCAGACAGGTCACTTCTGAAGCTGAAGGAGAAGAGGCAAGACAAGAGCTTGGCACAGCAGAAAGCTAGGAGACAAGGCTGAAGTTTGGCAAGGCAGGAACCAGTTGCAAAGGCACTCGAGGTGGGACAGGGCTTGCCTAAAAGCTCCCAGGCCGATGATGTTACTCTGCTGCACCCCTCCGTCATCCTGCCCCTAACCCTATAACAATTGGGCTGCTGCACTCGTGCCCTAGGCGGAAGTGCACGACAGTGGGCGTAGAAGTACACCATAGCACAAGCCGCTCTGAGGGCTAAGTGCAGCGGGGTCAGGGCCATCACAGTGTCTTAATATTGAACCACACCATCCGGTGATCGCTAGATGCCAAATGATCACCCACCGTAACATCAGAAACATTCTCCTCTTTTGTAAGCACCAGATCCAGAATTGTCTCCTTCTGCATGGGTTTATTTATTTATTTATTGCATTTGTATCCCACATTTTCTCACCTTTTTGCGGGTTCAGTGTAGCTTACAATATGAGATGAATGATGGAAATACAGTTTGTTACAAATTGGTTATGGATTACATTGTGCAGAGTTATGCGAGACAATCGAAGTGTCGTTAAGGAATGTAACAATGGAACACAAACCTTGAAGCGTTGGAAGGAGACAATGAGAGCTTAAAGGGCGATAATAAGGCATAAAGACATATGGTATGCATATTTCTGTGAGTAGAGGTATGAGTGATGCGAGATTACGGGGGATGAGAGTTCAGAAGTGGATGTATGATGCATTAGTGAACAGTGAGTGTGGACTTTATGTGTTTTGGCTCTTTCCGTAAATTTTTTCAAAAAGATGGGTCTTCAATAATCTGCGGAAGGAAGCTTGCTCGTGGATCGTTCTTAAGTTGCGCGGCAGTGTATTCCAAAACTGCGTGCTCATGTGAGAGAAGGTTGACACGTGTAGCATCTTGTATTTCAAGCCCTTGCAATTGGGGAAGTGGAGGTTGAGGAAGGTTCGGGATTATCTTTTGGCGTTTCTGGGTGGTAAGTCTATTAACTCAGACATGTAGGCTGGGGCTTCGCCGTGAATGATTTTGTGGACTAATGTGCATACTTTAAAAGTGACGCGTTCTTTGAGTGGAAGCCAGTGCAGTTTCTCTCGTAGTGGTTTTGCACTTTCATATTTTGGCTTTCCAAAGATGAGTCTGGCTGCCGTATTTTGGGCCATTTGAAGTTTTCTCAGTGTTTGCTCTTTTGCAACCTGCGTAAAGTGAGTTGCAGTAATCCAGATGGCTAAGTACGAGAGATTGTACTAGGCTGCGAAAGACTGATCTTGGGAAGAATGGTCTTATCCTTTTCAGTTTCCACATGCAGTAAAACATCTTTTTAGTAGTGTTGTTTGCGTGAGTTTCGAGTGTTAGGTGGCGGTCGATAGTGACTCCAAGGATTTTTAGCGTTTCTGAGATTGGAAGGTTTAGGTTTGGTGTGTTTATAGCAGTAAATTCCTTTGTGTTGTATTGGGAGGTGAGTATCAGGCATTGAGTTTTTTCTGCATTTAATTTCAGACGAAATGCATCTGCCCATGTGTTCATGATGTATAAGCTTTGATTGATTTCGTTGAATATTTCATTAATGTCTTGTTTGAAAGGGATGTATATTGTCACATCATCAGCGTAGATATATGGGTTGAGGTTATGGTTTGATAGGAGTTTTGCCAGAGGGATCATCATTAGGTTGAAAATGGTTGGTGAGAGAGGTGATCCTTGTGGTACTCCACATTCAGGTGTCCATGCCTTAGACGTGGTCGAATTTGATGTGACTTGGTACGAACATTGGGTTAGGAACCCCTTGAACCAATTCAGGACATTTCCTCCAATGCCAAAGTATTCGAGTATGTGTAATAGGATTCCGTGGTCAACCATATCGAAGGCACTTGACATGTCAAATTGTAGGAGGAGTATGTTGTTGCCAGTCGCAATTATTTGTTTAAATTTAGTCATAAGGGTGACTAATACTGTTTCTGTGCTATGATTCGACCGGAATCCTGATTGGGCATCATGCAGTATAGCGAATGCTACATACCTGTAGAAGGTATTCTCCGAGGACAGCAGGCTGATTGTTCTCACTGATGGGTGACGTCCACGGCAGCCCCTCCAATCGGAAACTTCACTAGCAAAGTCCTTTGCTAGCCCTCGCGCGCCCGCGCGCACCGCGCATGCGCGGCCGTCTTCCCGCCCGAAACCGGCTCGAGCCGGCCAGTCCAGTATGTAGCAAGACAATACACTTCAAGGGAAGACACAACTCCAAAGGGGAGGCGGGCGGGTTTGTGAGAACAATCAGCCTGCTGTCCTCGGAGAATACCTTCTACAGGTATGTAGCATTCGCTTTCTCCGAGGACAAGCAGGCTGCTTGTTCTCACTGATGGGGTATCCCTAGCCCCCAGGCTCACTCAAAACAACAACCATGGTCAATTGGGCCTCGCAACGGCGAGGACATAACTGAGATTGACCTAAAAAATTTACCAACTAACTGAGAGTGTAGCCTGGAACAGAACAAACAGGGCCCTCGGGGGGTGGAGTTGGATCCTAAAGCCCAAACAGGTTCTGAAGAACTGACTGCCCGAACCGACTGTCGCGTCGGGTATCCTGCTGCAGGCAGTAATGAGATGTGAATGTGTGGACAGATGACCACGTCGCAGCTTTGCAAATTTCTTCAATGGAGGCTGACTTCAAGTGGGCTACCGACGCAGCCATGGCTCTAACATTATGAGCCGTGACATGACCCTCAAGAGCCAGCCCCGCCTGGGCGTAAGTGAAGGAAATGCAATCTGCTAGCCAATTGGATATGGTGCGTTTCCCTACAGCCACTCCCCTCCTATTGGGGTCAAAAGAAACAAACAATTGGGCGGACTGTCTGGTGGGCTGTGTCCGCTCCAGGTAGAAGGCCAATGCTCTCTTGCAGTCCAATGTGTGCAGCTGACGTTCAGCAGGGCAGGAATGAGGACGGGGAAAGAATGTTGGCAAGACAATTGACTGGTTCAGATGGAACTCCGACACGACCTTTGGCAGAAACTTAGGGTGAGTGCGGAGGACTACTCTGTTGTGATGAAATTTGGTGTAAGGGGCCTGGGCTACCAGGGCCTGAAGCTCACTGACTCTACGAGCCGAAGTAACTGCCACCAAGAAAATGACCTTCCAGGTCAAGTACTTCGGATGGCAGGAATTCAGTGGCTCAAAAGGAGGTTTCATCAGCTGGGTGAGAACGACATTGAGATCCCATGACACTGTAGGAGGCTTGACAGGGGGCTTTGACAAAAGCAAACCTCTCATGAAGCGAACAACTAAAGG
Organism: Microcaecilia unicolor; assembly: GCF_901765095.1. NCBI lineage: Eukaryota > Metazoa > Chordata > Amphibia > Gymnophiona > Siphonopidae > Microcaecilia > Microcaecilia unicolor. Next base: position 177,210,534 of record NC_044035.1, read on the forward strand.
CTGTCCTGAGATCGGCTTACCTTCCACTTGGTAATGGTATGCACTGATTGCACTAAGGTGAACCCTTACGGAGTTGGTCTTGAGACCAGACTCAGACAAGTGCAGAAGGTATTCAAGCAGGGTCTGTGTAGGACAAGAGCGAGGATCTAGGGCCTTGCTGTCACACCAGACGGCAAACCTCCTCCAATGAAAGAAGTAACTTCTCTTAGTGGAGTCTTTCCTGGAAGCAAGCAAGATGCGGGAGACACCCTCTGGCAGACCCAAAGAGGCAAAGTCTACGCCCTCAACATCCAGGCCGTGAGAGCCAGGGACTGGAGGTTGGGATGCAGAAGAGCCCCGTCGTCCTGCGTGATGAGGGTCGGAAAACACTCCAATCTCCACGGTTCTTCGGAGGATAACTCCAGAAGAAGAGGGAACCAGATCTGACGCGGCCAAAAGGGAGCAATCAGAATCATGGTGCCTCGGTCTTGCTTGAGTTTCAACAAAGTCTTCCCCACCAGAGGTATGGGAGGATAAGCATACAGCAGACCTTCCCCCCAATCCAGGAGGAAGGCATCCGACGCCAGTCTGCCGTGGGCCTGAAGCCTGGAACAGAACTGAGGGACCTTGTGGTTCACTTGAGATGCGAAGAGATCCACCAGGGGGGTGCCCCACGCCTGGAAGATCTGTCGCACCACACGGGAATTGAGCGACCACTCGTGAGGTTGCATAATCCTGCTCAACCTGTCGGCCAGACTGTTGTTTACGCCTGCCAGATATGTGGCTTGGAGCACCATGCCCTGACGGCGAGCCCAGAGCCACATGCTGACGGCTTCCTGACACAGGGGGCGAGATCCGGTGCCCCCCTGCTTGTTGACATAGTACATGGCAACCTGATTGTCTGTCTGAATTTGGATAATTTGGTGGGACAGCCGATCTCTGAAAGCCTTCAGAGCGTTCCAGATCGCTCGCAACTCCAGAAGATTGATCTGTAGATCGCGTTCCTGGAGGGACCAACTTCCTTGGGTGTGAAGCCCATCGACATGAGCTCCCCATCCCAGGAGAGACGCATCCGTGGTCAGCACTTTTTGTGGCTGAGGAATTTGGAAGGGACGTCCCAGAGTCAAATTGGAGCAAATCGTCCACCAAAACAGGGATGCGAGAAAACTCGTGGACAGGTGGATCACGTCCTCTAGACCCCCAGCGGCCTGATACCACTGGGAGGCTAGGGTCCATTGAGCAGATCTCATGTGAAGGCGGGCCATGGGAGTCACATGAACTGTGGAGGCCATGTGGCCCAGCAATCTCAACATCTGCCGAGCTGTGATCTGCTGGGACGCTCGCACCCGCGAGACGAGGGACAACAAGTTGTTGGCTCTCGTCTCTGGGAGATAGGCGCGAGCCGTCCGAGAATCCAGCAGGGCTCCGATGAATTCGAGTTTCTGCACTGGGAGAAGATGGGACTTTGGGTAATTTATCACAAACCCCAGTAGCTCCAGGAGGCGAATAGTCATCTGCATGGACTGCAGGGCTCCTGCCTCGGATGTGTTCTTCACCAGCCAATCGTCGAGATATGGGAACACGTGCACCCCCAGCCTGCGAAGCGCCGCTGCTACCACAGCGAGGCACTTTGTGAACACCCTGGGTGCAGAGGCGAGCCCAAAGGGTAGCACACAGTACTGGAAGTGGCGTGTGCCCAGCTGAAATCGCAGATACTGTCTGTGAGCTGGCAGTATCGGGATGTGTGTATAGGCATCCTTCAAGTCCAGAGAGCATAGCCAATCGTTTTGCTGAATCATGGGGAGAAGGGTGCCCAGGGAAAGCATCCTGAACTTTTCTTTTACGAGATACTTGTTCAGGGCCCTTAGGTCTAGGATGGGACGCATCCCCCCTGTTTTCTTTTCCACAAGGAAGTACCTGGAATAGAATCCCAGCCCTTCTTGCCCGGATGGCACGGGCTCGACCGCATTGGCGCTGAGAAGGGCGGAGAGTTCCTCTGCAAGTACCTGCTTGTGCTGGAAGCTGTAAGACTGAGCTCCCGGTGGACAATTTGGAGGTTTTAAGGCCAAATTGAGGGTGTATCCTTGCCGGACTATTTGGAGAACCCACTGATCGGAGGTTATGAGAGGCCACCTTTGGTGAAAAGCTTTCAACCTCCCTCCGACTGGCAGGTCGCCCGGCACTGACACTTGGATGTCGGCTATGCTCTGCTGGAGCCAGTCAAAAGCTCGCCCCTTGCTTTTGCTGGGGAGCCGCGGGGCCTTGCTGAGGCGTACGCTGCTGACGAGAGCGAGCGCGCTGGGGCTTAGCCTGGGCCGCAGGCTGTCGGGAAGGAGGATTGTACCTACGCTTACCAGAAGTATAGGGAACAGTCTTCCTTCCCCCGAAAAATCGTCTACCTGTAGAGGTAGAAGCTGAAGGCTGCCGGCGGGCGAATTTGTCGAATGCGGTGTCCCGCTGGTGGAGAGACTCTACCACCTGTTCGACTTTTTCGCCAAAAATGTTATCCGCACGGCAAGGCGAGTCCGCAATCCGCTGCTGGATTCTATTCTCCAGGTCGGCGGCACGCAGCCATGAGAGCCTGCGCATCACCACACCTTGAGCAGCGGCCCTGGACGCAACATCAAAAGTGTCATAAACTCCTCTGGCCAGGAATTTTCTGCACGCCTTCAGCTGCCTGACCACCTCCTGAAAAGGCTTGGCTTGCTCAGGGGGAAGAGCATCAACCAAGCCCGCCAACTGCCGCACATTGTTCCGCATGTGGATGCTCGTGTAGAGCTGGTAAGACTGGATCTTGGACACGAGCATAGAGGAATGGTAGGCCTTCCTCCCAAAGGAGTCTAAGGTTCTAGAGTCTTTGCCCGGGGGCGCCGAAGCATGCTCTCTAGAACTCTTAGCCTTCTTTAGGGCCAGATCCACAACTCCAGAGTCGTGAGGCAACTGGGTGCGCATCAGCTCTGGGTCCCCATGGATCCGGTACTGGGACTCGATCTTCTTGGGGAAGTGGGGATTAGTTAGAGGTTTCGTCCAGTTCGCAAGCAATGTCTTTTTTAGGACATGATGCAAGGGAACAGTGGACGCTTCCTTAGGTGGAGAAGGATAGTCCAGGAGCTCAAACATTTCAGCCCTGGGCTCGTCCTCCACAACCACCGGGAAGGGGATGGCCGTAGACATCTCCCGGACAAAGGAAGCAAAAGACAGACTCTCAGGAGGAGAAAGCTGTCTTTCAGGAGAGGGAGTGGGATCAGAAGGAAGACCCTCAGACTCCTCGTCAGAGAAATATCTGGGATCTTCTTCTTCTTCCCACGAGGCCTCACCCTCGGTGTCAGACACAAGTTCACGGACCTGCGTCTGCAACCGGGCCCGGCTCGACTCCGTGGAGCCACGTCCACGATGGGGGCGTCGAGAGGTAGACTCCCTCGCCCGCATCGGCGAAGCTCCCTCCGCCGACGTAGTCGGGGAGCCCTCCTGGGAGGTGGCCGCAGTCGGCACCGCACGCGGGTACCGACGTCGGGGACCTCACCCCGGGCGATGGGCCAGCCGGCGCCACGCTCGACGGTACCGGAGGCGCAAGCACCGCCGGTACCGGAGGGGTAGGGCGCAACAGCTCCCCCAGAATCTCTGGGAGAACGGCCCGGAGGCTCTCGTTCAGAGCGGCTGCAGAGAAAGGCATGGAGGTCGATGCAGGCGTCGACGTCAGTACCTGTTCCGGGCGTGGAGGCTGTTCCGGGCTGTCCAGAGCGGAGCGCATCGACACCTCCTGAACAGAGGGTGAGCGGTCCTCTCGGTGCCGATGCCTGCTGGGTGCCGACTCCCTCGGCGACCCAGAGCTCTCGGTGCCGACGCGGGGAGGGGACCGGTGTCGATGCTTCTTCGACTTCTTCCGAAGCATGTCACCGGAGCTCCCCGGCACCGACGAGGAGGACGTCGAATCCACCCGTCGCTTCCTCGGGGCCGAGACCGAAGAGGGTCGATCTCGGGGGGGCTGTACCGCAGGAGCCCTCAGGGTAGGAGGAGACCCACCCGAGGGCTCACCGCCACCAGCAGGGGAATGGACAGCCCTCACCTGCACTCCACCCGATGCACCACCGTCCGACGACATCAGCAGACGAGGTCCTGGTACCACCGACGTCGATGCAGCTATCCGATGTCTCGGCGCCGATGCAGAGGCCCGATGCCTCGATGCGCTCGATGCAAGGGCGGCCGAGGAAGATGGTCTGGACGCTGACGACGTCGATGCACTCGAAGATCCCGGTGCCGATGCCGACGAAGAGCCCGAGAACAACACGTTCCACTGGGCTAGTCTCGCTACCTGAGTCCGCCTTTGAAGCAGGGAACACAGACTGCAGTTCTGAGGGCGGTGCTCGGCCCCCAGACACTGAAGACACGACGAGTGTCGATCAGTGAGCGAGATAACCCGGGCGCACTGGGTGCACTTCTTGAAGCCGCTGGAAGGCTTCGATGTCATGGGCGGAAAAATCACGCCGGCGAAATCAAAAGCCGAAATGGCGAAAATTGAAGCACCAAAATTTAGAGGGAGAAAAATCTCGACCGAGGCCAAAAAGAGGCCTACCCCGACGACGAAAGAAAACTTACCGGGGCAAAAAGCTGGAAGTACGGGGAGGATTGACACGAAACCCGGTGGAGGGTTTCCGGAGCACTTCCCGACTTTAGAAAAGCTTTTCCGAAGAAAAAACACGCTCAAACAACAATTTGGACGCGCGAGGTCAACTTTCCGGGGCCCGACACGGCGAAACACGACCGTACCGAGTGCGGACAAAAGAAGACTGGCCGGCTCGAGCCGGTTTCGGGCGGGAAGACGGCCGCGCATGCGCGGTGCGCGCGGGCGCGAGGGCTAGCAAAGGACTTTGCTAGTGAAGTTTCCGATTGGAGGGGCTGCCGTGGACGTCACCCATCAGTGAGAACAAGCAGCCTGCTTGTCCTCGGAGAATGAGTGTTTGTTTAGATAGTTTGTGAGTTGTTTAGTTACCATTCCTTCGGTTATTTTGGTTATTAGTGGTATGGATGCTACTGGCCTGTAGTTGGTTAATTCACTCGTGCTTTTTTTTGTATCTTTAGGAATTGGGGTGAGTAAGATTTTTCCTTTTTCTTTTGGGAAAAGTCCGTTTTGTAGCATGAAGTTCACATGGTTCGTTAGGTCTGTTATGAATTGTTGAGGAGCAGATTTCATGAGGTTATTTGGGCATGTGTCTAGTTTGCAGTGGGATTTGGCATATCTTTTGAGAGTTTCAGAGATGGGGTCTTCTGATAGTATTTCGAATTCGGTCCATGTTCTGTCTGCTGGGTGTGTTCCTTCTTCTGGATCTAGACAATCTAAAAGTGTGGCATACTCAATAGGGCTAACGGGTATTTTGAGTCGTAGTTGTATAATTTTCTCCTTGAAGTATTTCGCAAGGTTGTTCACATCTGGCATATTTTTGCCATTGCTTGTAACTGGTGTGGTGTCTAACAGTTTGTTCACAAGGTTGAAGAGTTTATGTGTGTCTTTGTAGTTTGGTCCTATTATTGTTTTGTAATGTAGTCTTTTGGTCTGTTTTATGGTGTATTTGTATTTTCTTTGAAGTAATTTCCAGGCGTTTAGTGTTTGTTCGTCTCTCTTTTTGTTCCATTCTCGTTCTAGTTTCCTGACTTGTGTTTTAAGTTTTTTCAGCTCTTCGGTGAACCATGGATTTGCTTTTTTCCTGTGTGATGTTCTGGTTTGGATTGGGGCGATTTTGTCTAATGTTGTTGTACATAGATCGTCCCATTCTTGGAGGAATTGGATGGTGTCAGCGTTTGTTGACCATTCGTTCTGGTAGATCTGTTGCCAGAATATTGTGGGGTCTATTTTTCCTCTTGTTGTGTATGTTGTTTGCTCCTGTTTATTGATTGTGTTTATGTGTGTTTTTCGCCAGCAGAGAGAGACATTTGCTTTATGGTGGTCTGACCATAATGTAGGTGTCCATCTTGTGTCAGTGAGTATGATAGTTGAGTCCGGTTCCAATTTGTTTGTTATGATATCAAGTGTGTGTCCTTTTTGTGTGTTGGTTGCATGTTGGGTACTTGCAGATCCCAGAGCTTTAGGAATTCTTTGCATTCTCGTGTGCTTGGTGAGGTGTCATCTTCTAGGTGTAGGTTGATGTCTCCTAATATAAGGATGTTTGAGGCAGATACGCAGGAGTTCGAGATGAAATCCATGAGTTGTGCTTGGGAGTCTTGCCATTTTCCTGGTGGCCTGTAGAATAGGATTGTGTTAAGGTGTCCTAATAGGTTTGGATGATTAATTCTTGTCGATGCAATTTCAAGTTGTGGCGAGGTAGATGCACCCGTGATTGTGATGGTGAATTCGGGTTTGTAGATAATGACTATTCCGCCTCCTCTTTTTTTTCCATTTCTTGTCCAGTGGGTGATTTTGTATTCTGGTGGGCATGTTTCTAAGATGGCGGGGTTTGTGGTGCTCTGGAACCAGGTTTCTGTGATAAACAGAAGGTCTAAATTATCTGTGGTAATCCAGTCTAGTATGTCTACTGAATTGCTTACTGCTGATCTTGCATTGATGTATCCTAGTTGGATTGAGTGGTATGGTTCCGTGGGGGGGTTCAATGTGTTTATTTTTATTAGTTGTCTGTTCCTTTGGTGTTTGAATTTGTTGTTGTTGTTGTTGTTTTCCTCTTTTGGTCGGTGGTATTCATAACCGGGGATTATTCCTTCTGGTTGGTTATTGTGTCTTTGGTTTGGTGGGTTGTTGATAGGTTGTACATAGGATTGTTGTATTGTGGGTAAGTTGTTATGGGTGTTCTTTAGGGTGGGCATTGTGTGTATGTGAGTGCTGTGTGCTTTGTGAGTAATGGGGTTGCTGTTATCTGGGATGTAGGTTGTGTTTGCGTATAGGAGTAGTGAGAGACAATGGATGGTTAGGAGTGTTTTACTGGTATTCATATCTATGTCTAAGGCGCTGTTGCAAACATTCAGCTGGTTTACATTCAAGCGAATCAGAGCTTACGTTTGCATTGAAGCTTGGTAGTTCAGAGTTTACATTTGCATTTGAGCTTGGCTACAATTCAAAGCGAGGTAAAGCTTACATTTGATTTAAGCTTGGCAACAATTCAAAGCAAGGCCAGCCTACATTTGCATTTAAACTTGGCAACAGTTCCTACTGATAGTGCTAGTTTGTAGTAAGGCGGTTCATACGTTTGTGCTAACATTTAAAGCGTTGATTAATTAGGTGTGGCAATCATTAATAATGCAAGGCAAATGGGACATTGAAAAGCAGAGCCCTAAGGCAAAACAATTGAGAGATCCTGAGATACATTTCAGGGTAGCAAAGCAATTGAGAGATCTTGAGGTACATTTAACAATAGCAAGGCAATTGAGAGATCCTGAGATACATTTAAGAGTAGCAAAGCAATAGAGAGATCTTGAGATATATTTAAAAGTAGCAAAGCAGTTAAGACAGTTTAGGCTAGCCAAGTTCTTAAGAGTTTCTTACTTCAGCATTTCAGCAGACACTGTAGCAATTCAATGGAGCGTATACGCTTGCAATTTGTCAGGGAAGTACCTGCTACAATGTTCTAACAGCAGACAAAGAGAGTTGGCCTGTGAGGGCAGATGGTCTGGAAATGTGTTCCCCCAACTGCTTTCGCCGCCGGGATTCAGTACTCAGTAGTGGAAGCAGAGATTAAGCATTTGGCTTCTTTGCTTACAGAGGACTGGATAGTTCACTTCCATTCCTGTCTATTAAACCTCCACGCAGCAGCTCATAGGTTTGTTTGCTCTGAATGAGTGTATGGCAATGGCTGCTCCAGGGGAGTGGAAGCAGAGATTCTCCAAATTGGCTTCCTGTTAGCAGTGGACTAGACAGCATCGCTCTGGGGTAGTTGGGGAAGGGAAGCGCTCGCTTACCGGATCTCGGCTGCAGGGTCGCTGTTGCATCGGATCCAGGCTGGTCCAGGTCGCGGACATGTGGTTCTCGGCTCGGAGTGGCTCGCCCGTCTTCCCTGCCTCGGCTGGACCAGCGGGCGGCCCCAGCTACAGGTGGCCAGTCGGGCGGGAAGCAGAGCTGGGCTGTGCACGTCGCCGGGTGGGCCCTGCAAAATTCTGGACCGACGGGAGGCCTCAGCCGCAGGCAGCCAGTCGGGTGGAAGGCAGAGTTGGGCTGCAAACGCTATCGTGCAGGTCTCACGTGGAGAGAGGCTCGCATGCCTCCTTCCACTGCGGAGATGTGGCTGTGCGTCTCGGCGGCGTCCCGGTGATTCCACCGGTCTACGCCAGTCAGGATCTCATTGATTGCCCCTCACCACTCGCCACCGGGTAGGCCCTGCGTTGTCCTCCGAGAGGAGAGGTTCGTCTGCCTCTCCCTGCTCTGGATATGTGGCGGTGCATTTCGGCGGCGTCTCCGATGAGTCCACCGTCCTCTGCCGGTCCGGATATCACCGATCGGTGTTGATCGGATCGGCAGGCTCAGATAGGCCCAGGTGGTCCTTGCCGGCCAGGGATGCGTTACAGCCTCGTGGCGAATAGCAGACAGGTCGTCTCGGGTTTGTTCAGCCCTGCTGGAGTTCAGCCCGTGGTCCTGCAGCTCCCCAGTCGGCTTCGGATCTGTTCCGTTTCAGTTCCGGTCCATTCCGGTCCGGTTTTGAATGGCGTTGGATGGTCAAGTAGGTCTTTTTTTTTTTTGGACCTCAGGAGCTCCTTACCTGTCGGCCATCTTTGCTTGTTTTGGGTTCTGTTACCAACTGCTGGAACAATTCTTCTGGTAGAGAATCCAAGATCCCCTTATTTCTAGATGACCTCGCATCAGGGACACCCTAATCAACGTCCAGCGTGTTAAAATCACCTATCAATAGTACTTCTCCTTTCATAGCTATCTTGTGAATGTCTTCAATTAAATCTCTGTCCATTTCTTCTGATTGTGAGGGAGGCCTGTATATCACACCAATGTAAATACTTTTTCCATTCCCTCTTTCAAGATTAACCCACAGTACTTTTTCCTTACCCCATATGTCCTGCAATTCTGTCACTTTAATATTATTCCTAACATATAATGCCACTCCTCCACCCTATTTTCTTACCCTGTCTTTCCTGAATAGATTATAGCCAGGTATAATTATATCCCAGTCATGGTTTCCTCGAAGGTGTATATAAAGGAGGTACTTAGTTCTCATTGTATACTTTTTCCAAGCATTATATGGATGTTGTGGTTGGAGCAGACTCTTCTTTCAGCCGTTCGGTGCTGTCCATGGGCGTTTCAGATTCCCACCCTACATGAGGATTGCTTTGCTATATTCTGGATTCATTTGCTGCAGGTGCTAAGGAAGAAAAAATTATGACTTAACCTTATAATTTTCTTCCCTTTAACTGCAGCAGATGAATCCAAAACCCCACCCTTCTTCAGTGGTCTGTTCTCATGGTTTGTTCATTTCCCTGTTTAGGATAATGGCTCATTTTGGTGTTAAGTTTTTACTGTTTTCTACTATTCATGCGTCTCGTCTTTATTCCTTCTGCTTTGTTTTGAGAAATACTGCCTAACCAAGGAGCATACCATCCTGTAAGACAGTTCAATGCTATCTCCACCTGCTGGTAGATGGTCACAACCCACTAGTCTCTGGATTTATCTGCTGCAGTTAAAGGAAAGAAAATTATCAGGTAATTTCATAATTTTTGCTTTCTATTGAAGAAAAGAAGGTGCATCCTGTAAATACCAGTTGAAATCTACATCTTTTATATTAGACTGACTGGTTCTGTGCAGCAACAGTGGGCAGAACACACGTACAAATGCATGGTAGCTCACTTCTAAAGGCTTTCTAGATTTAGGGCTCCATCGATAACGTCACCCATCAATGTGAATATTCAACCTGCTGTCTTCAGAGAGTACCTTCTATAGGTGAGTAACTTCACTTGCTTGGGAGTCTGCCACCTCTTCCCCTTACCTTGTTATTTGCAGAGCTGCCCCAAAAACAGAATACCTCCCACATCCACACAACAATTTGCTCTCTGTAAGCTTGAGCCATGCTGATTAATTGATTGATTGAGTTACATTTAGCTCACACCTTTTTCAGTAGTAGTTCAAGATGAGTTACATTGAGGTACACTACATATTTCCCTGTCCTCAGAGTGCTTACTATCTAATTTTATATCTGTGGCAATGGAGGGTTAAGTGACGTGCCCAAGAGCACAAGGAGCAGCAGCAACAGGATTTGAACCTAATGTTTGTTGGTTGTCAGCCCACTGCTCTAACTTATAGTCTATTCTTTCACTGCAAGGGTCAAATGTAGTAAATGTAGTAAATTCTCATTTAGGGTTGGGGCTGCATACATAGCACTGGCACCTGTGTGAGTAAAGCTTGAGCAGTCATTAATTACATTCTCAAGGATTTTTCAGGTTGTCTCATTTTTATGCAGTTCATCTCTCTGCACTCAAGACTAATTTATCTCCTTGCAGGTGACAGAAATCCTGGATTACTGGGGTCCAAATTCAGGCCCACTGACTTGGCGTCTCACCCCTGCAGAGGTTCGACAGGTTCTTGCACTACGAATGGACTTCCGCAGCGAGGATATTAAGAGACTTCGCCTATAGTGGGCAGATGGTCATTGGAAGGCAAATCCCTGCCCAGATATACACTGTACTGGCAAAGTCATCCTGGCTGTTTTCTGCCCTGTCTTACCAGAATGGGGGCAGAGAGGTCTGGAGTACAGAGCCTAGAGCCAAAATTCCTTCAGTGCAACTGGATAAGTGGTGTGAGAGTGGGATTTTAGGCATTTGGGAAAGGTGAAGGAACTGAGCCATGGCAAGAGCCAGCAGGACATTGTCAGAAAATAAGTCATTGTTCTTGCTTTCTCAATAATTGTATATATTAGCTGATTCCTGGGACATTTATTTCCTGGTGTTTTTATTCTGGATTCTGACAGTTCCAGCTGTGAGTTCCATTTTAGTCTCCTCTCTGGAGTTTGGTTGGTTTCAGGGTACAAGGCAATTGCTAGACCAGGCAGGTTGTTTCTCCATCTGATCTCCCTGCAGAAGTGCTGGAAGTAAAAGGTAACAGACTGTTGCATTTGAAAAGCTTCCTACCTGTGCAAAAAAACTATTCCTTAAATTAGTTAGGATAGAACATTATTTAGATCTGTACCAAATGGCCATAGGTACTATGATACTGTTGAACATATTATATGAGAAAATTATTTATCTGTTTGTAATATACACCAGATAGCTGCTGATCAAGGTGGCTTTATTTGGTACTGGAGTGTGCAAAGTATCTAGTTTGGTCAGGGCAGGTAACTCATAGGTGTAAAATTGACCTACAGTGGCAAAACGCAAAATCTTGTCTTCACGCTGGAATGGCAGAGAATGTAGAAGTCTCTTACCCGCTTTCATTGTGAACTTCCTTTAGAAAGTTGGCTAGTGCTCAGCTTCAGCCAGTGGTATTTACTAGCAGTTTTTGAGGTTGTGTTTTCTGGATACTTGTGATGAATATGCATAAATAATATTTGCATTTATACAATGTCCACTGTATGGAAGTTTCTCATGTATATTCAGCAGAAATAGCATATAAACTTAAAACTATTTGCAGTTCTTGTAAATACCACTGGCTTAGAATATGCCCAACCTGACTGACTTCACCAGACACAGTTCACTTTCCAGCACGAATCAGAATTATATAGGAAAACTGATCAACAAGTACAATGCCACTTAGGCTAAATCTGTCTTTCTTGATTTTGTTAATAAACTGATACTTGACTGTCAGGGTGGGATTTTGTCATGACATGCAATCAGTTTAATGTATTAATATAGCCTTTTATATGTCTAAAGGAACATATCAGCATTGCCACATCAAGAGAACATAAACTACAACTAGAAATTTTCATGCTTTTATTTTTTTTATAAAAATATGAACATAAAAGTATGCCTCATTATAAAAAAATAATATCCCCATGGCAGGATCCAAAGTTAAGTACAAAGCAAAATCTGCAACCCTCCAGTTTGATTAATTATATAGAGAGGCAAAAAAGATCAGAGCACAAAACAAATGTAAAGTAGATACCAGAATACATAAGGTCAGCACAGACCTAATGTCATGTTTCAGTGTAACCATCATCTTTCACATCTTGGAGTGGAAAGTGCTAGTGTATCTTCCATGGAAAAGGAGCATAAAACTATGTAAGGAGGACAGAGATTAAAAGATCTGCACCCAAATGTGATATGCTCTGGCAAGTCTATAAATAAAACATCACCATAGCTAGGATTTGAAAGCATTCACTGCAGCTTCTGCATGGACCTTGTAGCTCAGAAATCACTCCCCAGCAGTTGGACTGAGATTCCAACCATGTCTACTTCTATGGAGTGCATGTGGAATTTCCCCACACCCTGAAAAAAAGGCATGAAAATTAGTCAAGGCTGCTTATCTTGCACTAGCATTGAACATCACCAATCAAAGTGAGCATGGAGACCAGTGGCGTAGCCAGAAGGCAATTTTGGGTGGGCCAACAGGTCAGATGGGTGGGCACCAGGGTTGCCAACTTTTGAAATTGAAAAACTTGCCACCTGATGCCCCACCCCATGCTCCACCTCTACCCCACTCCCAATAACTTCAATGAGGGTAGCAGTGCAGGCTTCAGTGACTGCAGGCACATTGAGGGCTAGGGGGAAGTACAAACAGATTGCACTCTTCAGCCTCCATTGAGCCTCGGTCCCCTAACACACATACTTAGCCTGTATAGCAAAACCAAAACACTTTTCAACACATGGTTCTAGTTACACGCTATAGAAACAATCCCAGAACGTATAGTCTAGTATTAAAGGCAAATAAATTCTGCATCCCCAGAACCTCCTGACACCCCCCTCCCAATGGGTACAGAGCAGAATTAGGACATTTCCCCATAAAACACCATAATCTCAACAGCCGCCATATATAGTAAATAAAACAATCTTTTAAAACAAATGTCACTCATCCCCTTGACCTGTCATCTCTCTCCCTTCCCTCTAAGCCTCTCCCCCTGCTACAGCACCTCTGTTTCTTTCCCTCGAGCGTCCCCTGCAGCCTTCCCTCCAGCCTCTAGCCCCCCCTCCATAGGTCCAGCACTTCCCTTCATCTAGCCTGTCCCCCCTTGGCAGGTCCAGCAACTTTCTTCCTTTCCTCCAGCCCCCAGCCTCTCCCCCTTGTAGGTCCAGCACCTCTCTCTGTTGCCTCCAGTCCCCCCCCCCCCCCAATAAATCCAGCACCTCTCTCCCTTGCCTCAGGCCCGCCACCTCCCCCTTGCAGGTCCCAACCTCTCTCCCTTCCCTCCAGCCAGTTAGCCTTCTCTTCCCCCCTCCTTTGCAGGTCCAGAACCTCTCTGCCTTCTCTCCAGCCAACCCCCCCCCCCTTTTGTAGGTCTAGAACCTCTTTCCTTTCCCTTCTCTTCAGCCTCCAGTCCCCCCTCCCCCCACAGGTGCAGCCACTGTTTCCCAGCCTACCCCTCTCTCCCATCCTGTAACATCTCTCTCTCATGTACAGTTGTCTGCCACAGCCTTAAACAGGATGTATTTCTGACACTGCAATTACCTCTTCCAGCTAGTCTGGCTCTCATCCAACATAGTCTGCCCAAACCCTTTAAAATACCTTGTGAATTCTTCTCTATGGCTTTTACTCAGAACACTTCAAACAATCAACACATTGCTTTTTGGCAGCTTCTCAAACCATGGCAGTTCCTTAATATCTTTATCTAAAATCTGCAACAGCATACAATTCCTACCTCATTTCAGGATCTGGCAATGAAGTCTCAAACATTCCCATTTCTGTGTTTTACCTCTTGAAACTGTCCTGTAGTTTTCTAGCTGTTATTCTTGTTTGTCTTCTTTGCTTGCTTTCTCCACAAACAGTTTGGATTTTTTTCTTCCATTTACCAGCAGACTGCTAATTGGTTCCACTTGGCTCAATTACCAGCTGTGTTCTGAACTCCTGCAAGTACAGCCACTCACTCCCAGTTCGCCCTGCAGGTCTGCATTACTTCGTCCTTTTCCCTACCTCCCTCTCACTGTGCTGCAGATAGCCACGAGCGGAGCAGAGCGAGGCTGAACACGCCACCGCGCACAGCCACGTCATACGAGCTGCACAACGGGACCTGAATTTCAGTGCTGACTGCCGAGTCTGGACGGATCCTGGAGTGGAGGTCAGCTGAGCGGGTGCCGTCTTCCGGTGGTACGCTACGCGATTGCGATGAAAACATGTGAAAAAAGGCTGCTGCAGTGGGTGGGCCTGAGCCAAAATTGGGGTAGCTACGCCCTGATGGAGACAGTAACCTAGGGCCAGCTGAAGGAGGTACATCCTGCTGATGGGCTCTGGGTCTCCTTCCAACCTCTGCCCTGGGCCCCAGCATTTTAACCTCAGTAACCTCAAGAATTCTCACACACAAAGTTGCATTTGGATTAACAATTAGCAGTAAATTATGCAAATTCCTGCTGTCTGATTTGTTAGCTTTAATATCCTATGTCAGTAATCCTACACATCTATATACATTTCTGCTGTCCAATTTGCTGAGCCTTTTACCTCTTGTTTTCCTTCCCTTTGGTTGCTTTATTTCTACCACTGACATAACTTTCATCTTCAACCCTCTAGACCAGTCCAAATGTATGGATTTACATGCTTCTGCTAGCAACTGGAGACTGAGAACCACTGGTTGATGACATCACCCTATATAAAGAGCTGTGCAGTTCATAGCCAAGCCAGTGTTTCTGAATTCGAGCAGATGGTAGATGAGGTTAGGCCTGTGCTGTCTGGATCTGGTCTGAAGAGTGTCATAGCCCTTTATGCTTTGTTGCCTTAAAGAAATCAAGAGGGCTAGTATGGCTGGGCTGGTCCAAAGAACCCGCCTTCCCTCTGGTACTTTCCTAGAGGCAATTGGTTATTGGCTGTGATACCTTCTGTCATAGGCGGTCGGTGGCCCAACTGTTTGGGGAGGCTAAAGGGGGTGGGGTTAGGGGTGGGGCCAGGGTGGAGCTTAAATCCATAATTGTCTGATAACACACAGAAAAAATAAAAGTCACAATTAATACCTTTTATTAAATTTAGATATTAGATATGTATCACATGTCAAAGAATAAAGTGGTTGCTCAATGCATATACTAACCACATCGCTCAACTGCAAAACACTATGTACAACTTTGTGCAAAAACACACTCAGAAACCTTACTGTACCATAAATACTACACTGGGCAGAACCTAATACACCAATATACCACCCATACGGAAATGCAGACCATCAACAATATGAAACAAGGGATCATAATATCACAATTCTCATGTAGAGCCACAAAACACCCTAATTCATGTTTATGTGGGATAAAATGCCATAAATATAAACTTTTAATGTTGAGCACCTGATTCTCAAAGTGGACATATTCCAAACACTATAATGAAATAAAATGATCTTTTCTACTTTTGTTGTCTGGTGACTTGTTTTTCTGATCATGCTGGTCCAGTATCGATTCTGCTGCTATCTGTCCTCTTAAATCCATTTCCAGGGCTTCCTTTCCATTTATTTCTTTACTTTCTGCCTTTCTTCTTCATTCTTGCCTTACATCCGTAAGTAAAAGCTGGGTCCTCTGCAGACTTGACTGTCCAGTGGATCCAGCTTCTGCCTATTTTCTCCATCGATATGCAGGTTTTCTCCCTTTTCCCTCATCTCATCTCCTTCCTCTCTCTTCCCTCCCCTCCATCCATGTCCAGCATTTCTTCTCTCTGCCTTCCCTTCCATCCATGTGCATCTCCTTCCTCTGTCTTTCCCTCCCCTCCATGGCTGTCCAGAATTTCTCCCCTTCATCCATGTGCATCTCCTTCCTGTCTTCCCTTCCCTCCCCTTCCCTCCCTCCATGTCCACAGTTTCTCCTCTCTCTCCCTGCCCTCCCCTCCATCCATGTCCAGCAACCCTCTTCTCTCCCCTGCCCTCCATCCACCCATGTCCAGCAACCCTCCTCTCTCCCCTCCATCCACCCATGTCCAGCAACCCTCCTCTCCCCTCTAGCCACCCACCCCATGTCCAGCAACTTTACTCTCCCCTCCATCCACCTATGTCCAGCAAATCTCCTCTCCCCGGCCCTCTATCCACCCATGTTCAGCAACCCTCCTCTCTCCCCTGCCATCCCCTCTATCCACCCATGTCCAGCAAAACCTCCCTCTCCCCCTGCCTCCAACCATCTGGGCGAGCGGCGCCCTGGGTCTCCCCTTCCCTCCCCTTCCTATCTGCCGGCGGCCACCCTTTAAATCTTTAATTTACCTCGTCCCAGCGACGGCCGTGCCATTTCAGCCTGCCCTGCCCGTCTCTAGTCTTCTCTCCCTTTGTGACGTGATTCGTTCCGCAGAGTCCCGCCTTCTGACATCATTGCCCTCGAGGGTGGGACTCTGAGGGAACGAACCATGTCACAAAGGGAGAGAAGATAGAGACGGGCAGGGCGGGCTGAAATGACACGGCCGCGCTGGGACGAGGTAAATTAAAGATTTAAAGGGCGGGCGGGGCAGATAGGAAGGAAGCGGAAGGAGAGACTCATGGCGCCGCCCGCCAGAAATTCGGACAAATGGGCGGGAGGGCGGCCAAAAAACCCCTCAGGCGCCGGCTGCCTCTTATACCATGCGCCTATGCCTTCTGTTCAAGGTGTGTCAGATTTTGACAGTCAGGGGGAGCAGACTTTCTAAAATAGGCACCAGTACAAGGCTGAAGGGCTAGGAGAGAGGGGAGGGTTTAAAATCCTCATAGACATATGCAGTCAGTGACTCAGCTCTTTTGGGAGGCTAGGGTGCGGTTGGGGTGGAGCTAGTTAAAAAATCCTTAGGGGGGGGGGGGGCAATAACCCACGTAAGCAGTAGAGGGATAGTAGGGGTATTTTGAACACAGCAGTGAAGGACCCCTTCGTTGTGTCTCTGGTGCATAGGCACCAGCTATTTCCCCCTAGTATCTCTATTACTGATGGTATTAGGCCACACTGAAACACTCAGAGAATTATGTGCCAAAAACATTCAAATAATGTACCACAATAATGCAAATTATTAAACAGAACAGCATTGCAGTATTCTGGAAATATATGCAGGTACTTTAACATTGGACTCCTAGTGCAGTCTAGCTCCCAGTCCAGCATCTTCTTGTTGGCTACGTGAACAGTGGAATTCAGCAGCACTGTAACAGAAATTCTGTGGTTACTGGCAACCATAAAATAGCCTATCAAATGTTTAGTAAGTTGCCAAATAGCCAATAGGCTTTAGATCTGCTGGTCTTTAGTTTACTGTACAGTTTACCAACATATTTGGAAAAAGTATTCTCCAAGGACAAGCAGGCTGTTTGTTCTCACATGTGGGTTGACGTCCACATTGGCCCAGGAAACGGCAATTTTTCAAGCAAAAATAAAAGTTTTGCCCAAGTCTTGCGTACCACTTCCCGCCCGTCGAGCGAGCGTGCCCCTTAGTTCTTTTTTGTCCGTGACGAGGTGACAGGATTTTTTCTGCTCTCCTCATTTTTGGCCCAGGAACAAGAGTCTGACGACTATTTTTTGCTACTACTTTTAATATTTTTGTTATTTTCTTAAAATAAAATAAAATCTCTCTCTCTCTCTCTCTCTCTCTATATATATATATATATATATATCTGTATCTATATATATATCTATATATATACTCCCGTAATTTCTTTTAGTGGTTTTTGCCTATTTTGAAGTATACTTTCTTTTCGATGTGGCTGGGTTTCTCCCTTTTTGTGCTCTTCACTTTTTTGGCACAATTGCGTCGTTGATTTCGCCAAAGCCGTTTTTCCTTCCATGTCATCGAGGACACCCAGCGGCTTCAAACGTTGTACTCAGTGCAACCGGGCCATCTCAGGCACCGATACCCACGCCTGGTGTATCTAGTGCCTTGGGCCTGACCATAGCCCAGTCGCTTGTAGTCTGTGTCTTCGTATGAAGAAATGGACCCAAGCATCTCGAGAAGCCCAACGAGAAAAGCTTTTTGGGGCTCGGTCCGGTCCGTCGACATCGGTACTGAGGTCGTTGGTGTCGACATCGGAAGCAGAGGTAATGGCTGCTGATAGACCAATTCGACGTTGGTGGAGAAAGCTTCGCCGCAGTCTGAGCAGGCGTCGGCCTCTCGACATCGCCATCGAGGATATTGTTCCTCGGCATCGAGGCAGGTTCAGTGTCGAAGTACCTTAAGGGAGGTCTTATCCGATACTGAGCAGGAGCGTTCGTGGGAGTCAGAGGAAGATCCCAGGTACTTTTCTTCCGATGAGTCCTATGGAATACCCTCTGAACCTTCCCCTCCACCAGAGAGGAGACTGTCTCCACCGGAGAGTCTTTCCTTTTGTCCAGGAAATGGCTACGGCTATTCCCTTCCCTGTGGAGGTTGAGGATGAGCCCAGGACTGAGATGCTCGAATCCTAAGCTGAATCCCAGTATCAGATCCACTGTGAACCTGGATTGATGAGGTCTCAGTTACCCCACAATTCTATGGTGGTGGACTCCGCCCTCAAAAGAGCTAGGAGTACTAGAGACTATGTTTCGGCGCCCCCAGGCAGAGAAGCTAGGACTCTTGATTCTTTTGGGGGGAAGACGTATCAGGCTGCTGTGCTCACCGCCATACTGGGAAAAGACCAAGGGTCCATCAAGCCCAGCATCCTGTCTCCGACAGCGGCCAATTCAGGCTCAAGAACCCAGCAAACCTCCCCCCCCCCCCAAAAAAAAAAAAAAATTAATAATTTCAATGGACTTTTCCCTCAGGAATCTGTCCAACCCCCTTTAAATTCGTAAGGCCAGCTGCTGTCACTACATTCTCCGGCAATGAGTTCCAGAGTGTAACTACACGCTGAGTAAAGAAAAACTTTCTCCTATTTGTTTTTAAGATTAAGTCAGAGCAGCTCTTCACGAGCGTTCACTTGCGGGACTCGATAAGGCAACTTTCTAGCTTGGTTGATGCACTCCCTTCAGAGCTGGCCGAAGCCCTTTTGCCAAGTGGTCAGGCAGCAGAAGGTGTGTCGAAATCCTGGCCAGGGGTACGTTCGACACTTTTGATGTAGCATCCAGGATTGCTGCTCAGGGTATAGTGATGCGCAGACTGTCATGGCTGTGTGTCTCTGACCTGGATCATTCTGTCCAGCATTGAATGGTGGATGTTCCTTGCCGGGGGGGGGACAACCTTTTTGTGAAAAAAGTAGAGGATCTTGTTGATCAGATCAAGAAGCCCTATGGATTTCCTCTCCCACCGGGCACCTTCTGCTACAACCTCCTCATCTAGGAGGTATTTTGGGGGGAAGAGGACTGCTCCCTATTCCTATCCTAGGCGTAGGTACACTCCTTCTTCTCGGCAGCCTGCCCAGGCTCAGCCCCTTGCGCTCGTTCTCGTCAACAGCATGCGTCTAAGGCCCATACTGCTCCCCAGCAAAAGCAGGGGGCGGGCTTCTGCTATGGCTCCAGTTAAGCATAGCCTCAGTAAAAGTGTCTGTACCGGACAACTTGCCGGTTGGAAGGAGTACAGTTCCCAGCACAAACAGGTACTTGCAGAGGAACTCTCCGCCCTTCTAAGGCCCAAGCGGTCAAACCCGTTCCACCAGGGGAAGAAGGGCTGGGATTCTATTCCAGGTACTTCCTTGTGCAGAAAAAGACAGTGGGCATGCGTCCCAGCCTAGACCTAAGGGCCCTGAACAAATTCCTTGTCTAAGAAAAGTTCAGGATGGTTTTCCCTGAGCACTCTTCTTCCCATGACTCAAGAGAACGATCGGCTATACTCCCGGGACTTAAAGGACGCTTACACACACATCTTGATACTTCCAGCTCACAGGAGTATCTTCGGTTTCGGCTGGGAACAGCACTTTCAGTACCGTGTATTGCCTTTTAGTCTGGCGGTCTGCACCCAGAGTGTTTACAAAGTGTCTAGCAGTAGTCGCAGCGTCACTATGCAGACTGGGAGGTCATGTGTTCCCTTATCTCAATGATTGGCTGGTGATGAGCACCTCGGAGGCAGGCGCTCTACAGTCTATGCAAATGATTATCAGGTGCTAGAGCTACTGGGCTTCGTAATCAATTACTCCAAGTCCCATCTCACCCCAGTACAAAAGTTGGAATTCATTGGAGCTCTGTTGAACACAAGGACAGCTTGAGCTTATCTTCCCGAGGCAAGGTCAGACAACCTCCTGTCCCTGGTGTCCATAGTTTGAGCGTCTCAACAAATCACGGCCTCGGCAGATGTTGAGGACTTCTGGGGCACATGGCCTCCACAGTTCATGTAACTCCCATGGCACGTCTACACATGAGATCAGCTCAATGGACCCTAGCTTCCCAGTGGTATCAAGCTGCGGGGAATCTAGAGGATGTGATCCAGCTGTCCACTGACTTCCGCAATTCCCTTCAGTGGTGGACGATTCGATCCAATTTGACCTTGGGACATCCATTCTAAATTCCTTATCCACAAAAAGTGCTGACGACGGATGCATCCCTCCTGGGGTGGGGAGCTTATGGAGATGGGCTTCACACTCAAGGAGCCTGGTCTTTTCAAGAAAAAGGATGTAATGGGGCAGTTCTACAAACTGAAGAGAAGCAAATCTCCTGGACCGGATGGTATTCATCCCAGGGTACTGATACAACTGAAAAATGAGCTTGCGAAGCTATTGTTAGTAATATGCAATCTATCCTTAAAATCGAGCGTCGTACCGGAAGATTGGAGGGTGCCAATGTAATGCCGATTTTTAAAAAGGTTCCAGAGGAGATCCGGGAAATTGACGCCGGGCAAAATGGTAGAGACTATTATTAAGAACAAAATTACAGAGCATATTCAAAACCATGGTTTAATGAGACAAAGTCAACATGGATTTAGTGAAGGGAAATCTTGCCTCACCAATCTACTACATTTCTTTGAAGGGGTGAACAAACATGTGGATAAAGGTGAGCCGGATGATATTGTGTATCTGGATTTTCAGAAGGCGTTTGACAAAGTACCTCATGAAAGACTCCAGAGGAAATTGGAGAGTCATGGGATAGGAGGTAGTGTTCTATTGTGGATTAAAACATGGTTAAAGATAGAAAACAGAGAGTAGGTTAAATGATCAGTATTCTCAATGGAGAATGGTAGTTAGTGGGGTTCCCCAGGGATCTGTGCTGGAACTGCTGCTTTTTAACATATATATAAATGACCTAGAGATGGTTGTAACTAGTGAGGTAATTTTAAATTTGCTGACAACACAAAGTTATTCAAAGTCGTTAAATCGCGGGAGGATTGTGAAAATACAAGAGGACCTTACGAGACTGGGCGTCTAAATGGCAGATGACGTTTAATATGAGGAAGTGCAAAGTGATGCATGTGGGAAAGAGGAACCCGAATTATAGCTAAGTCATGCAAGGTTCCACATTAGAGTCACGGACCAATAAAGGTATCTAGGTGTCATCGTGATGATACGTTGAACCTTCTGCTCAGTGTGCTGCTGCGGCTAAGAAAGCAAATAGAATGTTAGGTATTATTAGGAAAGGAATGGAAAACAAAAATTATGCCATAATGCCTTTGTATCGCTCCATGGTGCCACCGCACCTCAAATATTGTGTTCAATTCTGGTCGCCACATCTCAAAAAAGATGTAGTGGAATTAGAAAAGGTGCAGAGAAGGGTGACAAAAATAATAAAGGGGATGGGACGACTTTCCTATGAGGAAGTCTAAAGTGGCTAGGGCTCTTCAGCTTGGAGAAAAGGCGGCTGAGGGGAGCTATAATAGAGATCTATAAAATAATGAGTGGAGTTGAATGGGTAGATGTGAAGCGTCCGTTACGCTTTCCAAAAATACTAGGACTAGGGGGCATACAATGAAGCTACAATGTAGTAAATGTAAAACAAATCGGAGAAAGGTTTCTTCACTCAACATGTAATTAAACTTTGGAATTTGTTGCCAGAGAATGTGGTAAAGGCGGTTAACTAAGAGGAGTTTAAAAAAGGTTTGGGCAGCTTCCTAAAGGAAAAGTCCATACACCATTATTAAATAGACTTGGGGAAATCCACTATTTCTGGGATAAGCACTATAAGATGTTTGTACTTGTTTGGATCTTGCCAGGTATTTGTGACCTGGATTGGCCACTGTTGGAAACAGAATGCTGGGCTTGATGGACCTTTGGTCTTTCCCAGTATGGCCAATACTTATGTAGGTCTTCAGATCAATCTCCTAGAACTGCAAGTGATCTGAAACGCTCTAAAGGCTTTCAGAGATCGGCTGTCCAACCAAATCATTTTAATTCAGACAGACAAATCAGGTTGCCATGTATTCCACCAACAAGCAGGGGGGCACCGGATCTCACCCTCTGTGTCAGGAAGCCGTCGAGATGTGGCTTTGGGTGCGCAGTCACGACATGTTTCTGCAAGCCACTTATCTGGCAGGCATAAACAACAGTCTGGCCAACAGGCTGAGCAGAGTAATGCAACCTCACGAGTGGTCACTGGACATGGGCATAGCCTGCAAGATCTTCCAAGCATGGGGCACCCCCTCGGTGGATCTTTTTGCCACTCAGATCAATCACAAGGTCCCCTCAGTTCTGTTCCGGGCTTCAGGCCCACGACAGACTAGCGTCAGATGCCTTTCTCCTACATTGGGGAACAGGCCTTCTGTATGCCTATCCTACCATACCTCCAGTAGGAAAGACTTTGCTGAAACTCAAGCAAGACCGGGGACCCATGATCCTCATGCTCCCTTCTGGCCACGCCAAATTTGGTTCCCTCTTCTTCTGAGTGTCCTCCGAAGAACCGTGGAGATTGATTGGAGTGTTTTCCGACCCTCATCACCCAGAACGAGGGGTCGCTTCTACATCCCAACCTCCAGTCTCTGACTCTCACGGGCCTGGATGTTGAGAGCTTCTCCTCTCCCTCCACTCTCTATTTCAGTCAATAACACCCTCATCCTCCCGTCTCATCTGCCTGCAACCTTGGAGTCATCTTTGACTCCTCCCTCTCCTTGTCTACCCATATCCAGCAGACAGCCAAGACCTGTCGCTCTTTCTCTATAACATCAGCAAATTCGCCCTTTCCTCTCTGAGCACACCACCCGAACTCTCCATCCACTCTCTCATTACCTCTCGCCGTGACTACTGCAACCTACTCCTCACTGGCCTCCCACTTAACCATCTATACCCCCTTCAATCCGTCAGAACTCTCTGCGCGTCTTATCTTCCGCCTAGACCAATATGCTCATATCACCCCTCTCCTCAAGTCACTTCACTGGCTTCCGATCAGGTACCGCATACAGTTCAAGCTTCTTCTACTAACCTACAAATGCACTCAATCTGCAGCCCCTCACTACCCTCATCTCCCCTTATGCTCCTACCCGTAACCTCCGCTCACAGGACAAATCCCTCCCTCTCAGTACCCTTCTCCACCACTGCCAACTCCGCCCTTTCTGTCTCGCCTCCCCCTATGCTTGGAATAAACTCCCTGAGCCCATACGCCAAGCCCCCTCCCTACCATCTTCAAATCCTTGCTCAAAGCCCACCTCTTCAATGTGCTTTCGGCACCTAACCATTGTACCTCTATCCAGGAAATGTGGAGGAGTGGCCTAGTGGTTAGGGTGGTGGACTTTGGTCCTGGGAACTGAGGAACTGAGTTCGATTCCCGGCACAGGCAGCTCCTTGTGACTCTGGGCAAGTCACTTAACCCTCCATTGCCTACCGCATTGAGCCTGCCATGAGTGGGAAAGTGCAGGGTACAAATGTAACAAAAATAAATAAATAAAATAGACTGCCTCAATCTTTGATTGACTGCACTTTTTGTCTTTTAGATGTTAGCTCCTTTGAGCAGGGACTGTCCTTCTTGTTAATTGTACAGCGCTGCGCAACCTGGTAGCGATTTAGAAATGTTAAATAGTAGTAGTAGTAGTAATTTTGCCATGTGACGGCAGAGCAGCAGCGGTGCACACAGGAAAATGGTCTCACGTGCTTTCACTTTGTTCTTACAGCTGATACCGCTGCTGCTCTGCCGCTGAACTTCAAAGCTGTAAGAAATGATCAGTAGAGAGGGGAGGAAAAGAGACCAGTGAAGGAAGTGGGCCCAGCAGCAAAATAGGCACAGTTTTTATCCAAATCTGTTTGGGGGAGCTACGCCACTGCTCATACCATCCATTCTGACAAAGTGGAGGGGAGCTGAGATTTGTTTTGGTCACCCATCTGGGGTCACATGAATTTTCAAGTGCTAAAATGTGGTCACATCAGAGAAAAGTTTGGGAAGCACTGCTTCAGAAAATTTCCGCACTGGTTTAGTGCTGTGGGCTAAATTTGGACTCAGTTTGCAGTTCTGTTGCCCTCTTGTTTCTTTGAGGGGAGATGTTTGGTAGTCTATTTGTTATACAAATATTGACTGTTACTGGCCTGTGCAGAACCCTATAAAGGGTGAAGTCATCAAACCAGTGGTTTTCAGACTCCATCTGCTGGTAAGATAAACCTATGTGTGCATTTTCCAGAATTATTCAAAATAATTATAGCAAGTATAGGTGCTTGATTATTAACCTGACATACTGTTATCAGTTATATAGACACTTTGGTGTGATGATTATTTAGTATGGGATAGTTTTACCTAGTAAACGCTACCTTCATAGTTACTGTATAATATAGATTTCTCTGTCCCACCTGTGTATTTGCCAGAACTCTCTGGAGGTTCTCTCTTTGCTTAGGCTGTTTAGTTAAAACATAGAGGAATCCTCCACCTCCTGCCCCAGCCAGACTCTGACCATATACATAGGGTTGTAGGGCATCCATTATATGCCGCACAGCCAGAGGCTCACAGCCTGGTGCCATGTTCTTCTTCTGCTGCAGTAGCAGTTCAGGCATTCTCCCAGTTTGAGCAAGTCCCCTGGAGTGGAAGAAGAAGCATACATATTTACACATACTCCATATATATATTACTACAAGAAGAATTGCAGAAGAATAAATGTGTAGGCAGGAGCCGTGATGGTCTACTAAACTTGCAATTGCCTATTTATCTACCATTTGAAATTACTTGATTGACACTTTACCTTGGCTGAAGGCACAAGCACACTCCTCTGCATTGCTGATCAGGACATCAGCATTTTGGACAATAGCAGGCAGCCTGGCATACCAATTCCGCAGGACATCCTGCAATGGCAAAATGAATTTGTCCCGTTATGATATTGTCCTGCCTGTATGTAATAAAATAGTGTTAACTTTATAATATAAAATTCCAAAAAATATGCCTATTGTGTAAAGTTAACTTAGGTGTCTTTGTGCCTTTAAAAAAAAAAGACCTCAGAACTATCTCCAGAAGTGCACAAATGCTCTTGCCCAAATTTATACCTATAAGACAAAAAGCCCAAGTTGAGGTATAGAAGAAGATCATACATAAATTGCAATTTGCAACGCACTGAACGAGTGTTCAAAAGGCCTGCATGCAATGGCAATAATGCTCCGGGAGAAAGGCAACTAGAGATAGGAACAGATCTAGAAAGTGAAATTATTTCTGAGAAGGTTGATATTGTATAAGGAGCAAAATGGCGATGCTCCCTAACTACCGGAATTGGCATAGGAGGAGCCGACATATTGGGAGAGAGAAAATAAAAGAAAATTAAATAGCAGAAAGAAAATCAGACCCACGTGGTTAAATAAAACAAAATGTATTCAACGCAGATATATAACATCAACATATAACTTTCCTCTCACCGCCCAACATGGCCATATTTCGTCCTCTGAAGGGCTACGTCAGGGGCTTAATATGAAACCAGCAGGAACAGTCCAATGTTTTCCCCATCTGGTTAGTGCAGTGTAGCACAGAGAATAAGATTCACAAGCAGTGAGCTAGCAGCTGCAGCCTGACACATGCTGCTCACAAATGCGGTTACTGCACTAACCAGACAGGGAAAACATTGGACTGTTCCTGCTGGTTTCATGTTTAGCATCTGACCCAGCCCTTGAGAGTACAAACATGGCCGTGTTGGGCGGTTAGAGGAAAGTTATATGCTGATATTATATATCTGCGTTGAATACATTTTATTTTATTTCACCACGGGGGTCTGCTTTTCTGCAGGTTTGTATCTTGCAGAGCATTTGCCTGTATGCTTTTTGGGAAAGAAAATTAAATAACATACCTAAAGTCAGTACCCAAAGGAGGCACACACAGGAGTGCACAAAGAAGCACAACATGCTCTTTTGTCTCCGGCGCGTGCCACAAATTAGTAGCAGGAAAGTATATGCTATGATTCTAATAGCTCACTTCTGATGACATCAGCATCATGGGCAGGGGCCTAATCTGAGACAGCAATACAACAAATGCGCTGTTGGCAGTTAGTGCTGCCAACAGAAGACTGGTACTATGCAGATGAAGCTGAGGCCTGAGCCTGAAACTGGGAGGTTTTGGTGAGAAATTAATCCGCAAAGTCATCCACAGTAAGAGTACAGGCATCCAAGGGTGAAGGACCTGACGAAGCCAAGTCTTAGAGAACTGAAAAGAGGTTTTTCTAGGCTTGTTAGCAGCCCTAAGAATCTGAGATAAGTAAAAAGCCTTTTTCACAAGCTTTATTTTCAGATGATAAAAATTATAGCTCTGCACTTCCTCCCATCACTACCATAGCTTTAAAAAATGCCCGTATTTGTAGTGTTCCAAAGAAGCTGTGGTGCATGGCCCCTGATAGAGGATAGTACTGCAATAAGCAGAGTTGAGGATAAGAAAGAATACAAATAACATAGGGGGAAAATGGAGAAAGTTAATTGTGCCAGATCTCAGCCCTGGTTCCAACACAAATACAATAAAAGTAAGGAGGAAACTGCCTGGTCCCAAATAAAATGCAGCTGAAAGCTTATTGGAATACAATTATTTTGTAAGTGCAGCAGCTATGCCAGAAATTGACCATGATGCAGGAAAACAAATTGAGATGGAGCCTGAGACAGGACAGAGGCAGGGAGCTAGAGAAGGAGCCCATGCACTAACTCATGCTAATAATGGAGAGTTCTGATCTCATCTACAGGAGACTGCATGCTAATTCTAGAGTATACTACCTCATCAGCAGCAGACTGTGTATTTTTTCAAGCAAGTAAAGAAGAGATTGGACCCCCCTCACCTGCAGCAGATTTCGTGCCAGTCTGGTTTTGCCTGTGTATACCAGGAGAAGATGCTCGTTCAGGGTCTGAATGAAGCCTTCAGGCACAGCAAGTTCCTCCACTTCTACTTTCAGTGGCAGACAACCTCTTGAACGTCCAATCTTGATGCCTGGAACGAGCCCGCCCACCTGGTCTTGCCATCCACCTCCTGCCAGAAAAGAATCAGTTGTAAGTGTTAGGGACGAGAGAGTGCTAAGATCACTAACATCTCATTCATTGAAAACACATTTCTATACCGCGATGCTAATTAAAACTATTCTATGCTGTTTATAAATGAGGGTACACAGAACTTTACTAAATAATATAAAATCACATTGAAAAAATTAATAATACCCAGCCCCAGAATTATCTCCAAGTCAATTAACTAACAGACCCTTTTATTAAATTGTGTTAAGCACTTAATGCCCAGAAACAGGCTATCGCATGACCACATTAATGGGTTTTTGGTGGTTTGCTTCTTACCATGTGTAAAACAATATGTTACTGAATTTTTCAGGGTTTTCGGGGGGGGGGGGGGGGGATGGCAAGGGCGCAGACAGTGGGCATGGAACTATTAGCCATCTCATGCATTACCCTTACCACATATTAACTGGTAAGGCAGAGTTAATGCAGGAGCATATAGGGCCCGATTTTATATATGGCACCTAAAATTAACACACGTTAGGCAATTATGCCTAAGCATCTTCTAAATACTGCACGTAAATCTACAAGCGGTATTTAGAAGATGCTTAGGCATTCATGCAACTAACTCTATATGTCCATTTACGCCAGTGAAAAAACTGGCATAAATCACTGCACATAGGTTTATGTGCACTGGCCCATATTTTATAACACTCATGTAGATTTTGGAACGCCCATGAAATGCCCATTTCCACGCCCCTTTTTGCCTGCACATGTTAGAATTTAGGTACAGTACATTACAGAATACACTTAGCAATGTATGTGTGTAAATTCTAATTTTTGCCAATTAGTGCTCGTTATTGCTTAAGAGCTTTTAACAACGCTTAACAGCTTGTTAAAACAATTAAACTACATGCGTATAGAATATGCCTAGATTTATGTGCAGAACCGAGCGTAACTCTAGGCATGCTATACAGAATCTGGGGGAAAGCACCTCCTAAATTGGAGGCAGTAAGTGGCCCCATGTTAACTTTCAGCAGGTACTGCATGCTTATGGGAGTATTAATGCATCCGAAAAATGCAAAGGAAAAACCATCATTTCCACAAAAAGTCAAAGAGAAAATCATAAAAGCAGAGTCATTAATGCATCACCTGCAATAAAATACTGGAAATGGCCCTTCTTGATGCAGCATTAGTTTTGGGCTTGACACGTGTTAAAATCCTATGATAAAAAGTGTTAATCCCCAAACTTAACGTACTTTAGTAAAAGGGCCCCTAAATGAAGCAGCCCTCAGTTGTTTTCTAAATTGACATGCATCAACCTCAGATCTCAACTCCAAAAACTAACTATTCCGTAACTGAGGCTACAGAGAATGCCATTGACTGAGTTATAGTTAATCTTGTAGCCTACGTGAAAGGACAGTTAATAGATTTGCAGAGCCAAACATATAAATACCCTAAAATGATGCAAATCCAATATTTTTCTCAAATAGCCATGGACATTTAAGGGATTCTTAAGAATTCTGAAAACAAGCCAACAGACTTTAAATTGATATGTTGTTCGATAGGCAATCATGTTGTGAACAGAGAACTGGTAGAATAAGTTCCTGAATGCAGCAGTTTGTCAACCTTTATTTGCAGCATTCAAAACCAAATGCAATGCATAAGCTGAATAAAAGGAGGGTCTAAATATATTGCATTACAGCAGGGCTTCTTTACCCAGTCCTCAGGACACACCTAACCAGTCAGGTTTTCAGGACATCCAGAATAAATATGCATGGGATAAATTTACATGCACTTCCTCCATTCTATGCAAACTATCTCATGCATATTCATTGTGGGTATCTTGAAAACTTGGTCAGGTGTGTCCCGAGGACTGGATTGAGACCACTGCATTGACTACAACAGTGAATGAAAATCCATAGGTTGAAAATAAGTGATGTAAACAGCTCAACAGGTGTAACATAAAAAAACTGCAACTATTCCTTTAGCAGCAATATTCATCAACTTTAACCCCAAGATTAGAGAATGACATGGGAACAAAGTTTGTCCCTGCCCCGTCCCCGTGGGTTCTGTCTCCATCCCCACCCCATCTTCGCAGACCTTATCTCCATCCCCGCAGGCCCTGTCCTCATCTGCAGAAGCCTTGAACACTTATGATTTTATATTTAAATCTTTTTATTAAAGTATAAAAAGGAATAAAAATGAGCAACTTGTCTTCTTAGAAGATGTATTGGTAAATGTACAGGATCCCCCATGCAACGTTTGCTAGTTGTGACCAACATGTTTGCTTGTTTTTCCAAAAAATCAAAATATCATCATCTGAATCACTCAAACTTAAATAACAGCCCAGTTCATTACCAGGCTTCAAAGTAGAAAATGGCACAGGGACAAAGTTTATCCCCATCGGGCTCTGTCCCCATCCCCGCCCTGTCCCCGCAGGCTCTATCCCCACCCCGTCCCAACGGTTACCGGGGGTCCCCACCCCCTTGTCATTCTCTACCCAAGATCACATACAACTGATGACAATGGTGATTCAACATAATTTAATATCAGTCATGACAAAGGAAAGGGCGATTATGACCTCTATTCCATAATAAAAAAACAACTTTTTTTTTTTTAATTTAAGGCTGACATATTAGCCCACCATCCATTTATTTATCTCATTGGTCCTGAAAACAATCCTACATGCCAGTTAATAGCCTGAAGCCTGATCTTCTTTCTCTGTTTGTGATGAAACTTGATATGTTCTGGTTTTCTTCATGTGTGGTAAGGACCTGTTCCTGGTTCTCTTTGGATCTGCTCCTGCTACTCTTTACCTATGATGGGGGCCTGTTCCCGAATCTTGATCTGTTTTGGTTCTTTTATCTGTGATGAGGACTTGTTCCTGGTACTCTTTGGATCTGGTTCTCTTTACCTGTGGTGAGGACCTGTTCCAGGTGCAGCACTGCATGTATGAGTGATTCAGTGCTGCACGATTTTCCTGTTACCCGATACAATACTGCCATCACTGCACCTGCCAGGATGCTGCTGGTACCTGGAAAAGGTAAGTGCAGAGTAAATGGGGGTTCACAAATCTACTGTGTGACAGGCGTAAACAAAAATACCTTCATACACACCCAAGCCAGATCCATGGGGCAGGTTAGACCATGTACGTAGCTGAAATCCTCCTCCAAATTGCTCCATCAGCTGGTCATGCAAGAGTTTCTTAGAAGGGTAACTTATTATTTGAGAACAGATAAAAGCAGCTTTCAGTAGAGCCCCTGAAAAGGAAAATAAACCTGAAACACATGGAGAGTGGGACTGGCAAAGTATGTACAGTACCTGGGAGGGGGGGATCAAGACATTCAAGTAATGGGAGCTACCATGTTGGTAAAATGACATCACTTTAGAGGAAGGGGCTTACAGGTTAGATGGCAACTGGTTGAGAGCCAGGAGAACTAAGGCCAAGTCCCTTTTTTTGCCTTAACACTCACTGTGACCCTGGACAAATCACTATCTCCCTGTCCTTCAGGTACTCTCTAATAGTCTGTTCTCTAGGAAAGAAATTCACAACAGTGTGTTGTAGGTTGTATAGTGCCCTGGTTTATGACATTATTATACTTAAATAAGCAAATTTTAGTTAGCAATAGCTAGCTGATATGTTGCATATATCTTGCACCCTTCCTCTCTGGGTCTGACTGTTGGAATCTCACCTGGTGCATGAGGCTGGCAGTAATCCCGCATGTCCTCTAAGCTCTGGCAAACCACTTCTGTTATAACCTCCCCTGCCAGGGCTCCCACTTGTACTGATAAGTCTCAATTCCAGCTCAGCAATGCGTCGTACTCGTGCCCCAATGGGCCGCTGCCCATCCACCAAGACAGCAATATTCACTACAGCACCACCATGCTCATATGTGATTGGAGGGGTATCACTCCATCCACCTGGAAAATAAATGTTTACAGAATATGCTCTAAAATCCATTAAAGCAGAGAGAATCGCATGATGCTAGAGAGCAGACGTGTTCAGAAGCAGTGCCCAAGATCATTGTCAAGCAATATTAGAAACTCAACAAAAAGAATTTCAGCCCTAACTAACCGGCAGGGATGTCAGACAAAACAGAAACAAAGAAAACCATGAAAATGCTGATACCAGCAACAAAATCGTAGAAAACCTTGAGGCAAACAACCTTGCAGTAATGCCTGAATGCTCAAGATGGTGCCGCCATGCATACCAGCCCCAGCCGTTCAGCAAAGCAACTAGAAGAATTCCTACCAGTGAGTCCAACATGCAACGGGGAAACACAGTAAAAAGAAACTTCTGACACAAAGATGATATTAGATACCATAAAAGCTGGAAACTCTTCCCTACATGAAAAGCTCACCCAGATCCAATCAGAACTAAGAGGAGTCTGCACAGCGCTCAGAGAAATGGTGGAACGGGTACAGCAAATAGAACAGTAAGTAACAGGGACAGAGGAAGCCTTAACAACACTTAGGGAAGAATCTAATACACAATCCCTAATAATATAAAAATTACTCACCAAAATAGATCTTGAAAACAGATTGAGAAGATGCAACGTTAGGATTGTGGGAGTGCCTGAAGGTCTGGAAAAAATCAATCCTACCATGTTTGTACAAAGCATGCGTAATGAGATAGTTCCCAATTCTCCTGGCAAACATTGTGGTGCAAAGGACTCACAGGATCCCTGGACACATCAAACAGCCAGGAGAGAGACCCAGACCACTGAACGCTACAAGAAAGCTCAGATATGGCTCCTTCAGGACTTTAGTCTAGAACTGGATAAGCAGAGATCACAATTTAGAGAAGTGAAAAAGTATCTGTGCCATCACTGCATCCAAATCAACATGCAGTACCCAGCAAAACAGAGTAAAATGGAAAGAAGACACCATAATTTTCACAATGCCAGATAAGGCTATAAAGTTCTTAGAACTCAACTTTCCAGATGACTCTCCCGCTCCAACATAAATCAGAAGACTAACAACAAAGAGCACTGGGAAAGGACACGGCTAAGATCAGCGACCAAGCAGAACAACAAGAACAACTTCCAACATAAAGAGCTGAAAAAAGCCTAAGAGAAACAGGCAAAGGGAAATCACTTGCCCTGAGACTCCACAAAAAAAGTGAAAGAAATACAGCCATTGAGATGTTGATGCACACCTGCAATGGTACTGCAGGAGAGAGGGGAGGACAAAGGGAGGGGAACCTCTAAGGACACCGAGAGGGGCGTGCACAAGAAAAATAAACACACATCCACCCCTTAACCACTACTGGAAATCCTTGCACACTCATAGGAGACAGGCCAGCAAACACCACTTCACCACAAAATGAAACAAAAGGAGGGGAAACATAAATAATGGATCCCACTGGTCACAGCAATGATAAACTCAAAAAGATGGCAGGAACAACAAATACATCACAAATAGTTACATATAACATAAGAGCTGTACAATCCACCACAAAGAGCCAAAGCACTAATAAAGATAGAGAAAATTAAAGCAGACATCTATCTCCTCCAGGACACCCACCTGGGGAGAGGAGACGGAAAGGAACAAAGCACACTGGATAGCAGAAAGCCACCACTCCTATGGCACCTCAAACAGTACTAGAGTGGCAATAGTGATCAGAAAGAACAGCACAGTACTCACCATAAGAACCTGGAAAGACAAAACAGTGAGGGCACTAATCTGCACAGTTAATATCTATGCCCTCAATGAAGGCCAACTACACTTCCTGTAGTCCACAATTCAGTATATCAGGGGATGGACAATTATCCCCATCATCTTAGTGGGCAACTAACTGGACAGTGCAACCTGAGCTAGACAGAACAGGAAAGGGAGAAACCTACTGCAACTAATGCTGAAATTATCCCTAATGGACATCTGGAGGCATCTACACCTGACAGTAAAAGACTATCATACATGTAGATATCCCCTAAATCTACAGACTATTTTATGATAAAACACCAACTAGCCCCAGAAATCCTAGACTGCTCTATAGAACTCATGATAGGGTCAGACCATGCCTCTGTAAAAATACAAATAAAAAACCATCAATCACAATACAGCAGGAAGCACGACCTTGTCACTGAATACTAAAGTACTATTAGACCCCAAAAGAAGCATACAAATAGAGCAAGCCATAGAGGACTACCTCATCAACAACAATAGAGGAGAAGTAAATGACAGCACACTATAGGATGCTATGAAGGCATCATAAGATGCACATGCATAGAACTAGGATCCCGAAAAGAACGGCAAACAGAACTGTACCAAACAGAAACTGCCCACAAACATTCAGAAGCGTTCTTGGAGAAAATATATTTACTAAGAGCCCAACTAAGCAAATACCTTGCTGAGGAGGCAGAACTCATAGCCAAAAAACTAGGCTGCACCCACTACAAGCAAGGCAGCAAAATGGATAAGATACAAGCAGCCAAACTAGGCAGCAAAATGGATAAGATACAAGCAGCCAAACTAAAACAAAGAACAGCACAAAATACAATCAAAGTAGTAGATGAAAAAGGTATACTCAAAAAAAGATGAAAAGAGTATCACAGACTGCTTTACCATATACTATAGCAAACTCTACACTTCAGAAAACACTACCATCCCAGAACAAATGAACCATTACTTACAAAGCACGCGACTAGCAACTATAACACAAGAACAAAAGAACACAGCTAGAGACACCAATTAATGGAAAAGACTAAAACAGGCCTTGAAACCCACTCTCACAAGCAAGGAAGTAGGACCAGATGGCTTTCCTATAGAATTATACAAGAAATTCTAGCATACTCCTCTGCTCTCGAGTACTAATCAGCGCCCTAACCTTGAGAACAATTCCACTAACATTCACACAAGCAAACATAGTTATAATACACAAAGATGGAAAGAATCCCCAAGCTCTGTGAATCATACAGATGCCAAGCTACTCACAAAAATACTGGCCACCAGACTCAATGGCACAATAAAAAATCTCATCTTAAGAGACCAAACTGGATTCATCCTGGGTAGAAATGCATCAGACAACACTCACAGGATACTAAACATAATAAACTGGGACTGGGTACAAAACAAAAGAAAGACTCAACAGCACTCCTGGCCCTAGATGCCACAAAGCATTTGACAGAATCGAATGGAACTACCTATTCACCCTGCTAAAGACCCTAAACTTCAGCCTAGCTTTCCTCTTAGTAATCAAAGCCCTCTACAATCAACACACAGCTTGCTCAGCATCAATGGAAGACTGGCTCACCCATTCACGTTAGGAAGAGGAACCAGGTAAGGCTGCCTTCTATCCCCAACACTATTTACACTATCTGTAGAACCTTTTGCCAGAAAATCAGAGAAACTACAAATATACATGAAATAAAGTACCCAGAACAGACAATCCCTGAGTTCCTACAAACATGTGACGAATACAGCAGGATAACTGGCTACAAACTCAATATCAACTAGAAACACATCTGAATCAACACGAACATACCTAAACCTGCATTACTCAAGCTGCAAAGGACTCAAATACAAATCAACTTACGCATCCAGTTTTTCCTACATAAGCACACCAGGGGCGTATCTGCGTGGGGCCTCAGGGGCCTGGGCCCCCGCAGATTTCGCCCTGGACCCCCCTACCGCTGCCAACCCTCCCCCTCCATTGTTGTCGCCTACCTTCGCTGGCGGGGGACCCCAACCCCCGCCAGCCGAGGTCCGCGTCCTCCTGCCGCTGCCGGCTGCCGTTAAAAGAATTCCGTCAGCTGGCGGGGGACCCCCAACCCCCGCCCGCCAGCCAAGCCGAGGTCCTTTCATTTCTTCTTCCAGTAAAGCTGGCGCCAAAAGTTTCTTCTGAGTCTGACGTCGCTGCACAGAAGAAACTTTCGGCGCCAGCTTTACTGGAAGAAGAAATGAAAGGACCTCGGCTTGGCTGGCGGGGTTTGGGGGTCCCCCGCCAGCTGACGGAATTCTTTTAACGGCAGCCGGCAGCGGCAGGAGGACGCGGACCTCGGCTGGTGGGGGTTGGGGTCCCCCGCCAGCGAAGGTAGGCGACAACAACGGAGATTGGCAATGGCAGCGGCTGGGGGGAGGGGGATCGGCAATGGCGGCGGCGGGGGGGGGCTATAATGTGCCCCCTCACTCTGGCCCTGGCCCCCCCTACCGCCGCAGTTCAGATACGCCCCTGAAGCACACAATTGTGGAGCGTATTACCAAAAGCCTTAAACTACGTACGACCACCTACACTTCCGGAGAACACTAAAAACTTATCTGTTTAAAAAGGCATACCCTACCAACCCAACATAAATGCCTGATCTCTGCAACACAACAAAACTAAAATACGGAATGGACATAACACAATTTTTCCGTTGTACGATGACCTTATGTGGCTTTACCACATGAACTTTAACTTATCTCAACATCACTCTGTATTTGTTTACACCAGAGTCTGCAAACGCATCTCCGGTACTATGTAAGCCACATTGAGCCTACAAATAGGTGGGGAAATGTGGGATACAAATGTTAACAAATAAATAAATAAACATCAACAGGTCAACCATCCTCCCACTTAATTTAACAGAGAAAGAAAAGAACCAGGTGCAAACACAATACCCATTCCAATGTCAAAAACAAATCAAATACCTGGGAATCAAAATCTCCAACACCCCAAAAGAATTATATAACACCCACTACCCCTAATGCTAGAAACAATCAGAAGAGATCTGGAAGGCTGGAACTTTCTCACACAATTTCTACTAACGAATTAATGTAATCAAAATTAACATTCTTACAAGGCTCTAATTCTTGTTCTCTATGCTCCTATGTCTTGTACCAAATAACTTCTTCATAAATTAGATAAAATTTATCACCAACTACATATGGAAAGGAAAACGACCCAGGCTCCCACTGAAACTCCTAAAAATATGCAAAAAGAGAGGACAGACTAGCGCCACCCAATGTTAAACTATACCATTGGGTGACACAGTTAAAAAATGCACTACACTGGGCAGCGGACCTCCCAGATGCACACTGGAAAGGCACTGAAACCACAGAACTAAAAAAATCCCACTGGAAGCCCTCCTCTAGCAGAGATGATCGTCCCTAGGACTTGGTCATATCTGATTTTCGGCGATAATGGAAAGCAAGGACGCCCATCTCAGAAATGACCAAATCCAAGCCATTTGGTCGTGGGAGGAGCCAGCATTCGTAGTGCACTGGTCCCACTAACTGAACGGAAAAAGCCCTTCCCTTACCTATCCCTTAGCGATTCGGAAAGGAATGGGCATGCATGAAGGAAATTGCATGCAAATGAGCTGCTCACTGTTAGCTCATTTGCACATGATTTCCTTCCTAAGGAGGGGAAGCCAGTGCAGAGCAGCCAAGTGTTATGCGTGGCTGCTCTGTGCATGCCAAAGACAGGCATGTATAACAGCCGTTATAACCTTAGAAAAACAGAAGTCCAGGTGAATACGTCCAAGTGCTTGTCAGGGATAGCTTTTTTTTTTTAAGAGTATGGGTGAAGGATGTCCTTCACTATGCCTCCGTCCCTGCGACGGCAGTTGAGGACATCCTTTCCTGCAATGGTATGTGACAGAAGTTGAGGATGTCCAAAATGTGGATGTTTCGTGAGAAGGAGGTCCATGCTTTTGCTATGCCTCTGAAACCCCCTTTATTTATTTGAATTTTGGATCACAAGTAGTAGCAGTGGGATTTGAACCGGCCACCTCTGGATTGCAAGACCAGTGCTCTAACCACTAGGCCACTCTGCCACTGCTCCACTCCACGCCCTTGTAATCTGGCCATCCCTTGGGGGGGGGGGGGGGCAATTGAGGACATCCAAAATGAGTGGTGGAGTGGCCTAGTTTGGGCATCCTCAACTGCCGTCAGAGGGACAGAGGCATAGCAAAGGAGTCCTTCACCCATACTCTAAAAAAAAAGATGAAAGTTTTTTAAGTTGTTTTTTTCAGGGTGGGAGGTGGTTAGTGACCACTGGGGGAGTAAGGGGAGGTCATCCCCAATTCCCTCCAGTGGTCATCTGGTCATTTAGGGCACATTTTTGTGGCTTGGTCATAAAACAAAAGGACCAAGTCGGCCAAGTGTTCATCAGGGACACCCTTCTTTTTTCCATTATCGCTTGAGGACCCCCATCTGTTAGGCACGCCCCAGTCCCGCCTTCGCTACGCCTCTGACACGCCCCTTGGAACTTTGGTCATCCCCGCGACGGGAAGCAGTTGGAGACACCCAAAATAGACTTGTTTTTTAAAAAATATTTTTATTGAAGGAAAAGTTACATCACATGCCAACACAGTGAGCCAGCTGACTCGTACCTTTCCAACATCTACAAGATCACCGCTCTACTGTCGATTCACACAAGGAATGAGTAACAAAATTGATAACAAAATGTACAACTTGTTGCCCACAAGCAAGTAATGACACAATCTACCATTCCTTCTCATTTTTCTTTTCCCCCTCCCCACATAACCTTCCACCCCAACCACCTACCCTCCCCCCTCCCTAGCCCGGTCCCTCTTCCCCCCTCCTGCTCCTGGAGACGTTCGGGGCACGGAATACAATGCCTCATACAGCTGCCATAGGGATCCACATGCCTGTCCTCTCTGTCCAGCAGACTTACACCATTCCTTTTCCCATCTGGCCATTTGCATCATTTTATTCTGCCAGTGATGGGTAGCCAGTGGTTCTTCCAAAATCCATTGGGCCAACACCACTTTTCGTGCCAAGAGAAGCGCTACACACACAAACCTAATCTGCGATTGATGGCACCCCTGTTCTTGGAGGGAGGAAGGGGGGGGAACTAAGGGAAGAGTTACAAAATAGACTTTCAATTATGCTGATTTGGGCGACCCTGAGAGAAGGACGCCCATCTCCCGATTTGTGTTGAAAGATGGGCGCCCTTCTCTTTCGAAAATAAGCCTGTTAATCAACTTCATGGTCCTAGCAGCTAGAATCATGATAGCAGCCGCATGGAGAGAACCCCCCCCCCCCCCCCCAATAGAAAAATAGAAATCAAAAGTATGGCAAATCCTAGAATTAGAATAGGGGGCAGCAATAATGAAAGAGCATCAGAGTTCAAAAAAATCTGGGAGAGAACAAAGACACAACAAAAACACTACACACACAGCAGAAAAATCTCACTCCTCCCCCCAGACTCAAATACCCCATAATGGTACGGCCATCAGCCCAGAAGTCCTCTCCTGATGGCTAACCAATAGAACAAAAGAAGTCCAGTTAGTTTCAAAACAGAGGACCAAGACTAAATAGACATTTAGTTGTAATGAAGTTTAAATTGTGTAAGAATACAACAATACCACAACATTGAAACATTAATATAACCACTGAATATACTGTCTCCTACCTCAACTTGATTGTAAAACAAGAAATAAAGGTAATCAGTTTTAATGTGACACACTGGCTGAACCAATGGAAAAAATGATCTAATCGGGTATTATAAGAGCAGCGGATTATAACAAATTGCAGTAACAATCTGTAACAAAGACTTCTCTGTTATCTCATTTTCCCTCTGTAAGAAACTTAAAAGTTGTATAAATACAAGTTTTAAAAAATGCATTATGTTTAATCATTTTTATTAAATATCACACAAACATTATAGAACATAGTTACATTCTCATTGCAGATACTCTTAAACATTGAAAATGCTAGCAACCATTGCATACATATCATAATGACCTTTATTCCCCCACTTCCCCCTTCTCGCCCTCCCCCCCCCAACTCCTCCCTCCCTCATTTATTCAGCTTCTTTCATTATGGTACTTTGAACCCCCCACTTCCCCCCTTCTATCCCTCCCTGCCCTCCTATA
Source organism: Microcaecilia unicolor (assembly GCF_901765095.1). Lineage (NCBI taxonomy): Eukaryota > Metazoa > Chordata > Amphibia > Gymnophiona > Siphonopidae > Microcaecilia > Microcaecilia unicolor. Next base: position 177,249,535 of record NC_044035.1, read on the forward strand.
CAGGTGAATTCTTTGAGCCTACCACCCTTCAACCAGCACCAATCTATCGAGTGAGTGAATTAACCAATAAGCTTCGAGCTCTACTTGAGAGCGCCTGCAAGTATGGTTCCAAAATCTCCCAAAAAAGTTGTCTACTTCTAGGACTGCTGTGCACACTATATGCCTCCATCATCGCCAAAGAATGCAACATGTTTCTCCATAGCCCATATGAGGGTCCCACTTCCTGGGTCCAGTATTGTAATATACTTTGTTTCCCAATCAGAATAGCCTTATAGATGAACAATCTCTCCTTATGTCTCAAATCCCTCCCGCTCTCCCCTAGTCCTAACACTATGTTTCGGGGGCGCAAATTTATCTTTTTATGTATCAGTGTCTCACAAAAACCCATAATTTTACTCCAAAACTTTCTAATTTCAGGACATTCCCATAGCATATGATATAAGGAAGCTCTCTGGAAATTACACTTTATACACTTTGGTTCTTGTATATTGCCCGTATAGTATGCCTGTATGGGGGAGAAATAGCCTCTCAAGATTATTCTAAATTGTATCTCCCGATGTCGAGCACTGGTCACCTTACATGTAATCTCCTTCAGAAACTGGGCAATGTCACCACTGCTAACCTCCACCCTCATATCTGCAGACCACCTCCGAGCCACCTCTCCATATTCTCACTGCGCAGATATCATACCCAGCTGTTTATAAAGTACAGACACCGAAGTCTGTTCTCTGCCCTGAGGCAAGAATAAGTTCGACATTAAGGCATATATTCCTCTATCATACATGCCTCTATGCAAGCGCATTATATAACTGTGTAGCTGGAAATAGTCATACCAACTCACATGCTCTGTTCCCACCATATCCACTAAGTCCTCCTGAGTAATAATCTCCCCCGATTCCTGTATCACATCTGCCACCAACACTACTCCTTCCTGTGCCCAGCTAATTAACCTCTTTTGGTTCCCCCCTTGTCCAAATTCTGCATTCCCCGCTAGTGGAAGCATATCTGTACTATGTGGGTTCTTATTCAAACGTTTTAATATGTACTGCCATGTACGTCTCATAGGTTGTAATAATATATGCTGACTCCATCCCTTAGGGAGCACTTCACTCTTAGCATGTAACATATAATATGGATGATACGGCCTAAACAATTCTCTCTCATAGCTCCATGCTGTATACTCTTTGGTTTCTAATATCCAATCCGCTAGATGTCTCGACAAACAGGCCCAATTATATTGTTTGATGTCAGGCAATCCAAGGCCTCCCTCTACTCTTCTCCCATACAGATATTCCAACTTAACTTTGGCCTTCTTTCCTCCCCAGCAAAACCGAGACACCATTCTACGGAGTTTCTTAAGATCTTTAGATAGTAAGAGAATTGGCAGCTGTCGCAGAACATAAAGCCATTTCGGAAAAATCATCATGGCAAACAAGCCTACCCTACCACTCAATGATAAAGGCAAATCTTCCCACAAAGCCAACTGAATTTTCGTATAATGTAACAGTTCATCCACATTCCTCCTATATAATCGGTTCAAATCCCCAGTTAGAGTGATTCCCAGATATTTAAACTCCTTATCCACCCACCTTAACGGGAACTCACCCCTCCATTGCTCTCTTACTGTACTGGAAGTGGGCAATCCCTCCGACTTTTGGGTGTTCAATTTAAAGCCTGAAAATGCCCCATATTCAGCGAAGACCTCCATCAGCACCGGCAGCGACTGCTCCGGTCTAGCCAGATGGACTAAAATATCGTCCGCAAAGGCCAAAATCTTACATTCTTTGCTACCCAATTTCACTCCTTCAATCTCTGGGTTCCCTAAGATTTCCCGAATCAAGGGATCCAATGTGATGGCAAAAAGTAGAGGGGACAGGGGACATCCCTGTCTTGTTCCTCGGTTAATCACAAAACTCTGAGAGTACGAGCCATTAACCAACACTCTCGCTGCCGGATTCTTATACAATATTGAAATTGCTTGAGTGAAATATCCCTCAAATCCATACGCTCGCAATGAGGCAAACAGAAATTCCCACTCAACCCTATCGAATGCCTTTTCAGCATCAAAACTTATTAATAATGAATCCCCTCCTTCCCTGCGCATCTTTTCCATCGTGGCTAAAATCATCCTAATGTTTTTCACACTCTGTCTTCCCTGAACAAACCCAACTTGAGGGGCTGCCATTATTCTAGGTAATACTCTAGCCAATCTCATTGCTAGTATCTTCGCCAATAATTTAGCCTCGTAGCTAATCCAAGATATTGGTCTATAGGAATCAGGTAGTGTCGGGTCCTTCCCTGGCTTCAGAAAAACCATAACATCCGCTAGTTGCAAGGACTGCGGGAGCTTCCCCATTTCTACAGAAGTATTGAAAGTATTAGCAAGGGATTCTCCTATGTCTAGCATTAATATTTTATATAGTTCGGCCCTAAAGCCATCCGGCCTCGCCGCCTTATGTAGTGAGCTACCTCTTATTTCTCTAAGGATCTCATCCACTTCTATCGGTTTGTTCAGCTCCCCCCTCTGTTGCTCCGTAATCCTGGGCAAAGTAACATTCTCAAGATACATATCTGGGTCTAGATCATCAGTGTCGCGTTCTGCTGGCAGGAGGAGAAGGACGACACGGCGACGATGGCGGGGAGGCTGCCGGCTTGTGTGGTGGACTGCGGCACGGGGTATACAAAACTGGGATATGCTGGAAATACAGAGCCACAGTTTATCATCCCATCATGTATTGCTATTAAGGAGTCTGCAAAAGTTGGTGACCAAGCTCAAAGAAGGCTGATGAAAGGTGTGGATGACCTGGATTTCTTTATTGGAGATGAAGCAATAGACAAGCCAACATATGCAACGAAGTGGCCAATTCGTCATGGCATAGTGGAAGATTGGGATTTGATGGAGAGGTTTATGGAACAAGTTATCTTTAAATATCTAAGAGCAGAACCTGAAGATCATTACTTTCTCCTGACAGAACCCCCATTAAATACTCCAGAAAACAGAGAATATACTGCTGAAATTATGTTTGAGTCTTTCAACATTCCAGGCCTGTACATTGCTGTTCAGGCTGTTCTTGCCTTAGCTGCATCTTGGACATCACGACAAGTAGGAGAACGGACATTGACTGGTACAGTTATAGACAGCGGAGATGGAGTCACTCATGTCATTCCTGTAGCGGAGGGTTATGTGATTGGTAGCTGCATAAAACACATTCCAATTGCTGGTCGAGATATAACCTACTTCATTCAACAACTGTTAAGGGATCGAGAAGTGGGAATTCCTCCAGAGCAGTCACTGGAAACTGCAAAAGCAGTGAAGGAGCGCTTCAGCTACGTCTGCCCTGACTTAGTGAAAGAATTTAGCAAGTACGACACAGATGGCACCAAGTGGATTAGGCAATACACTGGTATCAATGCCATCTCTAAGAAGGAATTCAGCATTGATGTTGGCTACGAGAGGTTTCTTGGACCAGAGATTTTCTTTCATCCGGAGTTTGCCAATCCTGATTTCACACAACCCATCTCAGAAGTAGTAGATGAAGTCATCCAGAACTGCCCTATTGACGTTAGACGTCCTCTCTATAAGAACATAGTTCTCTCTGGAGGCTCAACCATGTTCAGAGACTTTGGCCGCCGTTTGCAGCGAGACTTGAAACGAACTGTGGATGCCAGGCTGAAGCTCAGTGAGGAGCTGAGTGGCGGTAGACTGAAGCCAAAACCCATTGATGTGCAAGTCATTACTCATCACATGCAGAGATATGCAGTCTGGTTTGGAGGATCTATGTTGGCTTCTACGCCCGAGTTCTACCAAGTATGCCATACCAAAAAAGATTATGAAGAAATTGGACCTAGCATTTGTCGTCACAACCCTGTGTTTGGAGTCATGTCTTAGAGCTGACAACAGGATGATCAGGGTTGGAGAGATGGGAGGAAGAGATCTTTCCAATTTCCTGTTAGTCTAGATGGCTGGTATAATATCAAACAAGACTTGACAACAAGAAAGACCAAACACAATAAAACAGGAATTATTTTAATAAGTGTCTCAACATGCAGATGTAGTGGAAAGCCAAAATGATTAAATGTTTTTTTTTCTTTAGATTGAATATATGAACCTGTGTTTAACAAAAGCAAAGAAGTGGGTTTTAGTTCTTTCTGTGCCCTGATATTTTGTATATTGGTGGATTTTCCATGATTTAATGGGATTCTATGCGTCTACATGGTCAGTTCTATAATACTTGAATTGTACTGCTAAAGTGTACAATGCAAGAACTTGTTTATATTTCATACTTTTTTATACATTGAGGAAAAAAGTTACGTTGAGGAAAAATGACCAATGGCAACTTCAATAGTAAATAATAAATTAAAGTTTAACTGCCACCTGATACTTGTTTGCTCATGTGACCAATCTAAAGATTCCAGTTCTGTAAATTGACTTTGCAAGTACTTTGGGAACTAAAGAGCTTGTATCTTAAATTAACCTATGCCTGCCAGTGCTTTCTGATTACTCAGTGCATTCTTTCTTTCTGGGAACAAAAAAAAAGCAGACAAGATTGTTGGACCAGTATTGTAACTATTGTCATTTCTGATTAAAACCAAATTCAGTGGAAAACACATACAACCGCGTATAATAATCCTGAAACACTTTCTGAATCTCTGCATCCGTATTGACCAGTGCCCCCCCCTGAGTCCGGATCGTCATCACTCTTCTCTGCCCCCTCGCTCTTTTCACTAATCTTGCCATCATTTTCCCTGGCTTATTGCTGAATTTATGCAATTGTAATCTATAATAGACAGTGGATTTACTTGCTCGCTGATGCAGCAACTCATTTAAGGACGCTTGTGTAGCCAAGAGTTGCTCCCGAACGTGATCTGCAGAATGTTGCCCATATGCCCTCCTTAAGTTTATTAACTGTTTCCCCAATCGTATGATCGCTTGATTCCTCTGTTTCTTCTTCCTGGCACTAAACGCTATTATCTCGCCCCTTAAAACAGCCTTTCCAGCTTCCCAGTACAGGATCGGTGTGTTTACATTATGAATTGTATATTCTTTCCATTTCCCCCTGATATATGTCCAAGATTCTGGATCGTAATACAGATCCAAGGGGAATATCCATCTAAACTGTCTGCTCTGTGGGTTCTGATCCCTATATTTGATATATATAGCCGCATGATCCGATATTATCGTAGGATCTATATCGGCCTCCAAGATCTCTGCAAAGCTCTCTTCATCAATCAGTAAATAATCAATTCGTGATTGTGTGTGATGGGCTCTAGAATAATGAGTATAATCTTTGGTGTTTGGATGTAATAACCTCCACACATCTACCACCCCCAATGCACCACATATCAGGTTGATGCCTTTATGAGCTCCCACTGCCATTCCCGCATTTATATGGGATCTATCCATATTGTGATCCGCTACCACATTAAAATCTCCCCCTATTATCTTATGCTGGGTATTAAACTGCTGAATCTTCACGATCCCAGATGGCGATTGTGAAGGTCGCATGAACGCCAGCTCCTGCTGCCCGATGCGAAATTTCTAGCGGAGAACTTACCTATTTTACAATGGGTAAGAGAAAGGGGAAGCTTGGAACACCCTGCTCCACGGGTCAGGCGAATCCCCTAGCCGCTCGTCAAATGACGCTAGAGCAATCGGGTCTGGTAGTTCAGAGGACTCAAGCCGGCGCTTCGAGCGGTCCAACGGAGATCTTGGACCTCAGTACAGAGGGAGTGTCATTGAGCCCCCCTCTGAGGATAACCCCCTTGAGACCCGGAGGAATTCTGTTGGCTACGGTGAACCAGCCGACGGTGGTATCCGGAAGTGTGACCCCTGCGGCTGGCGGTGGAGACCCCGTAGCTACTTCATCTCCGATTGGAACATCACAGCAGGCAGGCTTGACGCCGAAGGCCTCTCAGCCTGTATGGAATCGGGACGAATCCTCTGTGGGAAATCAGGAGATAGTGAAACCAGCGGTTATCACCATGGACTCCATTTGGGAGGCAATTCAAGGATTGAACGCCACGCTACTCCAGGTAGCAGGTTCTTTAGAGAAACTGTCACAGGCTCAGACTGATATATCCGGAAAGGTAACTGAGCAAACATCTAGGGTGGACTCCATTGAAACTGAGGTAAACTCTAACAAGAACTTTATTCAAGCTTTAATGAAGGATAATAACGTTCAAAGGAAAAAAATTGAATATATGGAGAATCAGCAGAGGAGAAATAACCTCCGGTTTTTGAATTTCCCCAAGTCCCCATTAATTCCCGCCAAAGAGATGTTAAAAAAATATTTTACTGAAATTCTGGGGATTCCCTCAGAAGCTGTTCCTCCATTAACTCGAGTTCTTTACATCTCTGGGGCAGGTAAGGGGATAATTTCCTCTCCTCAACTAAACTTAACTCAGTTCCTTGAAAATTCAATGGAGGTTATCACAGAGAGGACGACACTCCTGGTAGTTTTTGCTCTGGAACTGGACCGTAACAATATCTTTAGGTTGTTTTTCCGCCATATTTCCACACCCTTTTTGGGTTCGAAAATCCAGGTATTTCCTGATCTCTCTCGAGAGACACAAAGAAAAAGGAGAGATTTTTTATTATTAAAAACAAGGGTCATACAATTAGGTGGGACCTTTAATCTTAAATTTCCATGTAAATGTTGTATTTCCTTACAATCAACTAATTATATTTTTTTCGAACCTGAAAAACTTAAAACATACATTGCTAGCAAAGAGTAATTTGGCGTTAACTTGAATTGTAATTATCGGCTGCCCTGACTTGCGTTCTTGCCCTTTCCTGTTAAATTTTCTTATATATTTTGAATTTAAATGTATACCTATATCTTGGATCAACAATATGTGGTCTAATATAATATATCTTTTTTCCTTTTTTCCTTTTTTTCTTTATTTCTTTCCTTTTTGGATATATGTCTATGAAAACTAGACTTTTGCAATGCCATTTATGTTTATGATGTAAATGTAATGGAAAATCAATAAATAGAATATTAAAAAAATAAAAATAAAAATAAACTGCTGAATCTTGCTTATGATGGTCTGATAAAATTGTTTACTGTAAGCATTAGGAGCATATACATTCCCTATTAGACATCTACCACCATTCACCTTTACCTGTGCCAATATGTATCTCCCTTCCTCATCAAGACATAATTTTTCTACCTCCACCTGAAGAGATTTATGAAATAGTATCACCACTCCTGCTTTTTTCCCCACCGCTGGGGCTTCTAGTATGGTCCCCACCCACCAGGTTTGAAGCTTTGCATGCTCCTGGGCCGTTAAATGTGTCTCTTGTAGGAGCGCTATATCGGCCTCCTTCTTTTTGAGGCTATGAAGTATTTTCTTTCTTTTTATAGGAGAAGATATACCCCCCACATTCCAGGAGTAAACTTTAAGTCCCATTACGTTATACCTACTGGTACTGGCATTATCAAATATATTACATCTAGTGACCAGCAGGCCCGGCGTCCCAGCAGCGCCACTCCTGCTGTTCTTCCCCACCAATTCTCATTAATTTGCTCTCTCAAATCCATCTGTATCCACTGTATTGTCAGTTGAGATTCGACTACCCAGGGCCTACCCTTCCCTATCCCCCCCTGTCCCTCCCCCCTCCCATCTCCCCTCCCCCCTTAACCCTCCCATTCCAAAAACTAGTCACGATATAACACCAACACTCTCCCATTCAACATAACTTCTACCCCTCCATTCCCCTTCCTATCCCAAACAAATTATTCAGGCACATCTACCACAAATCTACAGTCATACTAGTCTTTAGCTGTCTGTCTCCCTCTCGGAAGACAGAAGCCCATTTCTGGTACATTTGTCTGTATATAACACCAACTAGTTAAAACCCAACTTATAACTCAAAAATTTTGTATGATCCAGTATACTCTTGCATTCTCTGGACTCCAGCTAAAGATCATTCATAACAGCCGCTATACGGACAACATATTCCCACACTTTACACATGGTCTACTATCAGATTCGTGCTCACTTCTGAGACATACTCAGAATCCATCTCATCCCCTCAGTCTCTCAAACAGTAGACTTTCATTCTTTGGGTCTCTCTCTTCAATTCACGTTGATATATGCACAGCTAAAATATCTCAGCTACTATATCAAACTTTATCTGTCTTTCCCTCGAAGGAGGAGATGGACTTTCTGGATCAGAATTCTATGTATACCTCCAACTGTATAGAGCAGAAACGAAACTTTAAACTCAGACGCTTGCATTATCCCATATGCTTTTTCCGCCACAGGCTTCCATCCAGTGCTCAGGTCGCCCGCAAACCTCACTGCGGTTTCAGATGTGTTCTTAGTGCCTACTATCTGGTCCATGCTCGCGCTGGTGTGTCACTCAGCACATATCTTATCGATCCATATCATCTCTGTCCGCTTGTTTAACAATCTTGAGGTCTCTCTTTCCAGTTCTCAATAATAAATTTTCAGCTCAAAGACTCGCATTATCCAATAGTTTAATCCTCCCACCTCTGGATCCTGTGATGTCTTTCTTTTTTTATGACGTATCCGTCGCAATCCCTTGTTGCTGTACATATTCTTTAGTTGCCTCCACTTTATCAAAAAATTTTGTAACTCCGTTAATGGATATACGCAGCTTTGCTGGGTATAGGAGTGCAAACTTTATCTTCCTCTGGAACAGGTCCGTGCATAATGGCGTAAATGTTTTCCTCAGCGCTTGCACCTGTTGAGAATAATCCTGGAAGCATAGGATTTTCTTGCTTTGATATGTAAGGGTGCCTCCGCTACGGATCGCATCCAATATGGCTTGCTTATGTCGAAAATTGAGGATTTTAAATATCACCACTCGTGGCCTGGCCTCTGGTTGGCGTGGAGGTCCTACTCTATGGGCCCTCTCCACACAGATATGTTGTAGTTTGTCCTCTATGTGTAGGGACTGTGGCAGCCACCCCTCTAGAAATGTAGGTAAGTCTTTATCCAGCAGCGACTCTGGTAGCCCTACTAACCTCAAGTTATTTCGTCTGCTGCGATTCTCCAACTCATCAAGTTTGGCCTCCAGGTTCTGCACACGCCTCTCCATTTTCTCCGTGATCTCCTTCTGTGCCTCTGCTGCCTCCTCGATCTCCGATACGCGCTGCAGCCCTTCGTCCAGCTCCAAGCTCATACTATCGATGCGCTCATGAGCTTCTTCCGTTCGATCGTAAAGTTGTTGTAATTTTTTATCCAAGGCCGCCTCAACCGCCGCAGTGACCTCGGCTGTGATCTCCGTCATCCATACAGAGCCGACAGTCAGTTCTCCGAGGTCCCGCTGGTCGGCCATTTTGTTGTCAGCCTGTTTGAGTTTATCTCGCTCCTTTCTGACTGATTTCGTCGCCATTCTGCTTCCTCTCCCTTACTCTCCGATCGCGGGTCCGTTCCCCCAGCTTATAGGATCAATTCTATGCCTTTCTTCTCAATGGGCTCGTTAATATAGCCGATTTTTTGGATAAGTGTGCGCAGAGCTGAGCTTACCAGCGTCTGCCCTGCACCATGGCGTCACGTGACCTTCTTCTTAAAAAATGCATTAAAGCAGAGCTTCCCAAACTTTGGGGCAGAATCCCTACATTTGGGATCACGACCTGGGTGGGCTCTCCATAGGTACATCATTATTCTGCACCTCAGGGGGGGAAGGGTCACACAATTTTATTTTGCCACTATCATGGGGTTACACAAAGATTGACAAGCAGTGCATTAACGCTTGCATATACTAATTTAGTATAAACCTAACAGCAAAACTATCCAAATGAGCTGCATAGCATGCAGACACATGTTGCAGGTCATGAATAACTAATGCAGTTGTGTACAGCAACGTGATTTGTGTTACCCCACTGATACCATGAAAACTTCACCCTGCACTGTTTGAATCCTCAGAGTGCTGAAAGAAACCCCTAAAACCGATCCATCCTCCAAGTGGTGAAAGTAGACTGACTCAGGCCAATCCCCCAAGCCCTGCTTCAAATAGGTGAAAGCAATTCCTCAGCCCTTGCCCTTCTCTCAATATTTCATCTAAAGATCCACATCAGAAGATGGAACAGGAGAGAATGACTACCTCCTGGAGCTGATCTATGGATGGGATGATTGGCTCAATGGAACTGTTTTATGCTACTCAGGGGTGTCAAGAGCCAGGACTCTAGGCCTGGTATTTCTACCACTAGTAATGGAGATGCAGTACCTTGCTGGCCATGGTAAGGTTTTACACCCATTAGTCCATCAACCATTAAAGTAGGCACTAATGCCCATGTTAAAATTAGTGCAGTAACCTACATTAATAGCCACATTAATGTGGCTTAGAGAGCAGATCCTTCAGTGTTTCATATGGTTCATTATTTCTTTCTGGTTACATTTTATACCAGAAGATTCTAGTCTCACACCTGATTAGCTGACGTTTTCATCAACTGAACCTTGCCACTGATTCTAATTGGTCAGAGATCGAGTGATCATGTTTCTCCTGGTGGGCTCCTCTTTACCACTTCTTTTGGTTCGTATTTATCTTGGGTTTTTAGTCTTTGAATCCATCTGTGGTTTCCTTAGTCCAGAATTCCCTGCTATATGTCTGCTCCACACCACATGAATGATGATGCATTGATGTACTGCCATAAATTAATAGTACATTGCAGACAGCGCCAGTGGAACATTTTTTTGCTGGTGAAAGCCAAAACAAACCAAGCTCTATCCCTGCCCTCACAACTCCCTGGTTCCTGGTAGGACCACGGCCCCTGTGGCCTACCCCATTCCGCTCCCTATGGATGCAGTGGTGATTTTCTACCAGGTTGCTGACCTCAAAGTATTTGGAATATGTTGCTTTACCACATTGTAGCTGGAATGGAGGGTGGATGCCACCACTGGCCCTAACTTGTACTACAACTTTATTATTTTATTTTATTTTCTTTTAAGAAAATTACCACTGACACTATACAAATAGGATATTTGATTTATGGATGGTAATTTTTATGTAGTTTATAAACAATAGTCCTGACAAACTGCTTCAACTTAATGTAATTTTTAGGGTTCTGATGGCAAAGCCTTATAATGATCTTCATATGCTTATTTTTCCTCCACTAAAAGAAGGCAGAAGGTTGAAATTTTCAGACATGTAGCCACATGTATAATAAGTAAAAGTAGATATCCACACCCATTACTCATCTCTATCACCTTCCTCTTCCCCCATCTCAGGCCCCAAAGCGTTTAGCTCACAGCTTCCCAAACTGTGGGTCAGGACTCCAAATGGGGTCATGAGTTGGGAGGGTTCTCCATAGGTGCATCATTATTCTGCACTTTGGGGGGGAGGGGGGTCATATGGTTTTATTTGGCTGCTGTTATGGGGTCATAGCCACCAAAAGATTAGCAAATGCTGGTTTAGCTCCTTCACAGAGCAGAGACAGAGCCAAGGGCGAGGCAGGGCTGCTGCAGCTGCCCCGCCCATGGGCCGCCACCACCACCCCCTTACTTTCCTGCGTCTTCTCTTCCCTCTATCTGTCAGTCCCGCTGCTCCTGTGTGCCGGGACCCGGGATATCACGTTAACACAATCACCTGGGTCCCAACATACAGGAGCAGAAGAGAGATCTGGACTCTCCCATCCTCTCCCCCTGACCCCCCAAAATAGTCCCTGGTGCTCATGTGAGCTCCCAGACCCCTATCCTCTCTTCCTGATCTCTGATCCCTAGCAGTGTGAAAACACACCTCTAGAGGTCAGTCTGCCAAATAAAGGAGTGCTTCTCTTATTTGGGAAGCATTGCCTTATTTGGCAGATTAACCTGGGTAGGGGAGGGGGTGGATCACCAGGCACTATTTTATAAGGTCAGGGTGAATGGGGAGTGAGAGGTCTGGGAGCCCACTGAGGCCACCACAGCTCTTGGGTGAATCCTGCTGCACCATTTTGCTCTCGCACTGCATCCAGTCCTGAGCTGGTGTTAAGATTCATTGCTAAAGAAGAGTATTTAAAAAAAAAAACCACTCAGGATTTTAGTGAAGTTTTACATCGGGAGCCATTTCTTCTGTAATTTCCATGCCCATTGCACTATCCTTTAGTTTAGTTTTATGATGATTTTTCTGCACTAAAATTTCTTACTGCATCAGGAGTTAGATTAGCACAGGAAAATCAAGAGTAAATCACTGCACTAAAGGATAGTACTGCTAAAGCATGAGGGAGAGAACATTATAAATGTAAGCAGAAAAGATATTGTGTATATTCTAAAATATACTTGTGTTTAGACTATCATTCCCATTGGTTGTAGGTTTACCTGTAGATGAGAATGGTTTAAACAACAGAGAAAGGCACAACAGAAGGTCCCATATCTACCCTGCTCTAATCCTGAGGGCCTCAGTTTTATGCACTTCAGACCTTTTCAGTCTCCTCAATTTTTGCCTTGACGTTTTAAACACTTCTTTGAAGATTCATTCATCTTCTCCAAAATAATTCATTAGAATGTCATTCTATCATCTGACAACCCTAATTTACTCATTTTCACCACTAGGCCGTGGCAGCTGTTTACTAGAATAGCTTTCTCTATGAAAGCAGAGAGAACAACACTAGATGTTAGAAGGACACAAGATAAAGAAGCAAGAAAGAAGGCAGAAAGCTAAAATAAGTAATTGTTGAAAAAAGCACAGACAGCCTCACCAGAAATATCAATCCGGGCTGGACACTCCGCCACTACCCAATGGCCAATGGGAGGAAATTCCACCTGTCCAACAGTCACAAACTGGAATGCTGACATCACAGCCTGGCGGATCAAGATCTGCTCTGCCCCTTCATAGTGTCGGGCTGCCCTTACCAAGAGAGAAGGCCTGAAATACAAAGGAACAAAAGAATAAAAACAGGAGGAGTAAGGAGATTAGATGCCAAATGCAAATATAACTTTGTCACACCCATAATGCCTCACAAATTGTATAGGAGACAGTATTAGAACTGCATGCACATGTAAATACATGCATACTTAAACTGTGCAAGCTTTAGCACATTTTCAAAATAGAAAGTTTATGCTGTCTTCCACTTTGAAAATTACCCCAAAGAATTCATGCACTTACGTTTACACCTGCTCTTTCATATACACACAGTTTTTTTTTTTGGGGGGGGGGGGGAGGGGGGTTAGTTTACATGCATGTGTTTTAATTTGTATAAGTATCTGTGTAAATGCAAACCTCTCACGGATCCCACTCTCGGAAACACCTCTGCTCAGTTCTGATAAGGTTATGCATATATGGCCTGTCTACACATAAATTTACCTATGTACTGGGCATGCAATTTTAGAAAAACCAAAGTTCTGCATGCAGCACTCCGTTCTATCCACAGAAATGCTTTTGAAAATTAACTTATTTATTGTCGTGTAATTTCCAAACTTTTTCACTATACAAGAGACACCAAGGATGGCCTATCCCAAAGCTGGACATTTACCACTGCTTATGCTTGAGATTTAAGGCCAAAGATTGAAGTTTTTCTCATGGGCTCCAGCTATGTCTAACATCAGCTCTGGCAGATGTGCATTTCAAATCTGACATATTCTAATCAATAAATAGAAAATAAAATTCCCTCTTCTTCCTTTGGTCATTCTAGTTTTCTAATTGTGTTTGTCCCTGGTTTCTACTTTCCTCTGACTTCTCTTAACTCTCTTGCATGGTCTCTTTATCCATTTATTATTTCCCCTGTCTCCATGTCCACCATCCATCTTCCTTCTGCATCCATATACACCCTGTTCAGCATCTTCTCTGTGTCTATACCCTTATCCTCCCCACCATGTTCAGCATCTCTACTCTTTGCATCCCTATTCTTGCCCTGTCCAGCATTGCCCCTCTGTGTCCCTATCCCCCATGTCCAGCATAGCCCCTTTGTGTCACCTTAAGTGTTTAGCACTGCTCCTCTGTGATGACTAATGAATGCATCTGAGGAGTAAATTAATTTTGCAGTTCCCCCCCCCCCCCAAAACAGACTATACAGCCCTCCAAAGCAACAGTGAAAGGGAATTCAAATTTGTGTGATAGGAGTGCTCCTAAATAAATACCTGGGTCTACCTCACTTTTAACCACACAGTTTGATGTCTATCATCAATAGTTACAACAGTAGATTTTTTTTAGAGTCCTCCTTTCAGTGATAACAAATGTGATTGCATTATGAACACTATTGTCTAGCAGCCCCACTAACATTACCCCTTAAACTAGGTCATGCATACCAGTAAGGGCCAGATCTAAAATACTTTGCCCCCTCATCAGTACCAGAAGCAGTCATGGCACCTAGAAACTTTACCTTTCTAGCACGTCCTGATAAGACATTTAACCAATCAATATTGTAATAATTAAAAACCCTCATTGCCTCAGGTACAAACTTAGATTGTGAGCCCTCCTGGGACAGAGAAATATCCAGTGTACCTGAATGTAACTCACCTTGAGCTACTACTGAAAAAGGTGTGAGCAAAATCCAAATAAATAAATAAATATCCTTTTATTATGTTACCATGGGGCTCTTTTACAAAGGAGCATAGGTGGGGGTCACGTGATGCTTTAAGGCAAGGCAGACGTGGTTTCCGCGTTCTCCCAGGCCCCGACTCGATCTTTCAGGAATAAACCCTGCAAACTACAAGCAAACACTGCCATAACTTTGGAATTGCGAGGGGAGATTATATGGAAACATTTTTGAACTCCCCGAACCAACCAATGGCGCCCAAAAGCTCTAAGAAGGAAAAATAGAAGCCGAAAGCGGCGGGCGGCGCTGAGGCCAGTCCGCCGCCAAAAGACGCCACGGCTTTCTCGGCGGAGCAGCTGCGGCAACTGGCGGAGGTAGTTGGAGCGGTGGTTGAACCTAAATGGGACAAAGTATTAGAACGCCTCGCGACGATGGAGGCGCTCATCACGGATACAACGAGGAGGACGGGAGAGCTCGAGCAGCGGGTATCAGCAGTGGAGGAGTCTCTAATCCCCAACGTGCAACAGTTTAAAGCGATCGAAAAAAAAATGGAGTCTGTAACTGAGAAACTGGATGAATTAGAGAACAGGTCTCGTCGAGCCAATTTAAGAATTGTGGGCCTGCCGGAATCGGTGGGTGCGTCGGTGCTACCCTCAATGCTGGAAAAATGGCTGGCTAAAGAATTCGCTTTATCTGACCACGCGGGGCCCTTATGTTTAGAGAGGGCCCACCGCGTGGGCAAACAGCAAGATGGCCGACGCAACCCAAGAACAGTAATCCTGAAAGTACATAATTATGTACATAAAGAGGAAATTCTAAGGGGATTTCGGATGAAACGGAATGAAACCAAATTTGATGGTAATCAAATACTTATCTTCCAAGACTATTCTGCAGCTCTGCAAGAGAAGAGGAAGCTGTTTACACCATTCTGCAAAAAGCTGCATGAAATGAGCACCCAGTTTATGTTGGCTTACCCTGCAGTGCTAAAAGTCAGAGACAATGGTCAGTGGAGAACCCTTGGAACTCCTGAGGAGGCACAGAAGTATGTACAGCAACTGGAGCTGAAAGACCGGGACGCTGCAGGCAGTGGCTGAACTTCATATAGTCAGAAGTACTGGGCTACTCTGATCAGGACTAGAACACTAAGTTGCAGGGTTGGTATATTGTTTAAATTGTATTAGGAGTTGGGTGCAGGGAGACAAGGAAAACCCCTGGGACCCATTCTATGGGTAATACATGTGTGGGTTCAAAAGGAAGGGAGGAAGGGGTGGAGGGGAGGGGGTTGGAGAGTGATGGAAGGAATAAGGGTGGGGGGGAGGTGGGAGGAGAGAGAGGGAAGGGGATTAGGTTAGTGGGGAGGGAGGGGAGAGAGGGGGAGAGGGCTACACAGATGTGCACTAGTGCTGTGGGAGTGAGTAAAGGTATGAGAAGGGGGATATCATTGGTGAATTATATGGTTGAACTGAGAACTCCTGCTCTGTATGGAAGTTGGATCCCTTGGGGGGAGGGGCCGGCCCCCGGGGATGTTCAGAGTAGTAAATCTGTCATCCTAACTATTGAAATTCTGGCGACTGGCTGATTGTTCTCAGATAAAGCGAATGCTACATACCTGTAGAAGGTATTCTCCGAGGACAGCAGGCTGATTGTTCTCACTGATGGGTGACGTCCACGGCAGCCCCTCCAATCGGAATCTTCACTAGCAAAGTCCTTTGCTAGCCCTCGCGCTCCCGCGCGCACCGCGCATGAGCGGCCGTCTTCCCGCCCGAAACCGGCTCGAGCCGGCCAGTCTCCTATGTAGCAAGACAAAGACAAGGGAAGACACAACTCCAAGGGAGGCGGGCGGGTTTGTGAGAACAATCAGCCTGCTGTCCTCGGAGAATACCTTCTACAGGTATGTAGCATTCGCTTTCCTCCGAGGACAAGCAGGCTGCTTGTTCTCACTGATGGGGTATCCCTAGCCCCCAGGCTCACTCAAAACAACAACCATGGTCAATTGGGCCTCGCAACGGCGAGGACATAACTGAGATTGACCTAAAAAATTTACCAACTAACTGAGAGTGCAGCCTGGAACAGAACAAACAGGGCCCTCGGGGGTGGAGTTGGATCCTAAAGCCCAAACAGGTTCTGAAGAACTGACTGCCCGAACCGACTTGCCGCGTCGGGTATCCTGCTGCAGGCAGTAATGAGATGTGAATGTGTGGACAGATGACCACGTCGCAGCTTTGCAAATTTCTTCAATGGAGGCTGACTTCAAGTGGGCTACCGACGCAGCCATGGCTCTAACATTATGAGCCGTGACATGACCCTCAAGAGCCAGCCCCGCCTGGGCGTAAGTGAAGGAAATGCAATCTGCTAGCCAATTGGATATGGTGCGTTTCCCCACAGCCACTCCCCTCCTATTGGGATCAAAAGAAACAAACAATTGGGCGGACTGTCTGTTGGGCTGTGTCCGCTCCAGATAGAAGGCCAATGCTCTCTTGCAGTCCAATGTGTGCAGCTGACGTTCAGCAGGGCAGGAATGAGGATGGGGAAAGAATGTTGGCAAGACAATTGACTGGTTCAGATGGAACTCCGACACGACCTTTGGCAAGAACTTAGGGTGAGTGCGGAGGACTACTCTGTTATGATGAAATTTGGTGTAAGGGGCCTGGGCTACCAGGGCCTGAAGCTCACTGACTCTACGAGCTGAAGTAACTGCCACCAAGAAAATGACCTTCCAGGTCAAGTACTTCAGATGGCAGGAGTTCAGTGGCTCAAAAGGAGGTTTCATCAGCTGGGTGAGAACGACATTGAGATCCCATGACACTGTAGGAGGCTTGACAGGGGGCTTTGACAAAAGCAAACCTCTCATGAAGCGAACAACTAAAGGCTGTCCCGAGATCGGCTTACCTTCCACATGGTAATGGTATGCACTGATTGCACTAAGGTGAACCCTTACAGAGTTGGTCTTGATGCCAGACTCAGACAAGTGCAGAAGGTATTCAAGCAGGGTCTGTGTAGGACAAGAGCGAGGATCTAGGGCCTTGCTGTCACACCAGACGGCAAACCTCCTCCATAGAAAGAAGTAACTCCTCTTGGTGGAATCTTTCCTGGAAGCAAGCAAGATGCGGGAGACACCCTCTGACAGACCCAAAGAGGCAAAGTCTACGCTCTCAACATCCAGGCCGTGAGAGCAGGGACCGGAGGCTGGGATGCAGAAGAGCCCCTTCGTCCTGCGTGATGAGGGTCGGAAAACACTCCAATCTCCACGGTTCTTCGGAGGATAACTCCAGAAGAAGAGGGAACCAGATCTGACGCGGCCAAAAGGGAGCAATCAGAATCATGGTGCCTCGGTCTTGCTTGAGTTTCAACAAAGTCTTCCCCACCAGAGGAATGGGAGGATAAGCATACAGCAGGCCCTCCCCCCAATGCAGGAGGAAGGCATCCGATGTCAGTCTGCCATGGGCCTGAAGCCTGGAACAGAACTGAGGGACTTTGTGGTTTGCTCGAGATGCGAAGAGATCCACCAAGGGGGTGCCCCACGCTTGGAAGATCTGGCGCACCACTCGGGAATTGAGCGACCACTCGTGAGGTTGCATAATCCTGCTCAACCTGTCGGCCAGACTGTTGTTTACGCCTGCCAGATATGTGGCTTAGAGCACCATGCCGTGACGGCGAGCCCAGAGCCACATGCTGACGGCTTCCTGACACAGGGGGCGAGATCCGGTGCCACCCTGCTTGTTGACGTAGTACATGGCAACCTGGTTGTCTGTCTGAATTTGGATAATTTGGTGGGACAGCCGATCTCTGAAAGCCTTCAGAGCGTTCCAGATCGCTCGCAACTCCAGGAGATTGATCTGTAGATCGCGTTCCTGGAGGGACCAGCTTCCTTGGGTGTGAAGCCCATCGACATGAGCTCCCCATCCCAGGAGAGACGCATCCGTGGTCAGCACTTTTTGAGGCTGAGGAATTTGGAAAGGACGTCCCAGAGTCAAATTGGACCAAATCGTCCACCAATACAGGGATTCGAGAAAACTCGTGGACAGGTGGATCACGTCTTCTAGATCCCCAGCAGCCTGAAACCACTGGGAAGCTAGGGTCCATTGAGCAGATCTCATGTGAAGGCGGGCCATGGGAGTCACATGAACTGTGGAGGCCATGTGGCCCAGCAATCTCAACATCTGCCGAGCTGTGATCTGCTGGGACGCTCGCACCCACAAGACGAGGGACAACAAGTTGTTGGCTCTCGCCTCTGGGAGATAGGCACGAGCCGTCCGAGAATCCAGCAGAGCTCCTATGAATTCGAGTCTCTGCGCTGGGAGAAGATGGGACTTTGGGTAATTTATCACAAACCCCAGTAGCTCCAGGAGGCGAATAGTCATCTGCATGGACTGCAGGGCTCCTGCCTCGGATGTGTTCTTCACCAGCCAATTGTCGAGATATGGGAACACGTGCACCCCCAGCCTGCGAAGTGCTGCTGCTACTACAGCCAAGCACTTTGTGATCACCCTGGGCGCAGAGGCGAGCCCAAAGGGTAGCACACAGTACTGGAAGTGACGTGTGCCCAGCTGAAATCGCAGATACTGTCTGTGAGCTGGCAGTATCGGGATGTGTGTGTAGGCATCCTTCAAGTCCAGAGCGCATAGCCAATCGTTTTCCTGAATCATGGGAAGTAGGGTGCCCAGGGAAAGCATCCTGAACTTTTCTTTGACCAGATATTTGTTCAGGGCCCTTAGGTCTAGGATGGGACACATCCCCCCTGTTTTCTTTTCCACAAGGAAGTACCTGGAATAGAATCCCAGCCCTTCTTGCCCGGATGGCACGGGCTCGACCGCATTGGCGCTGAGAAGGGCGGAGAGTTCCTCTGCAAGAACCTGCTTATGCTGGAAGCTGTAAGACTGAGCTCCCGGTGGACAATTTGGAGGTTTTGAGGCCAAATTGAGGGTGTATCCTTGCCGGACTATTTGGAGAACCCACTGATCGGAGGTTATGAGAGGCCCCTTTGGTGAAAAAGCTTCAACCTCCCTCCGACTGGCAGGTCTGCCCGGCACGGACACTTGGATGTCGGCTATGCTCTGCTGGAGCCAGTCAAAAGCTCGCCCCTTGCTTTTGCTGGGGAGCCGAGGGGCCTTGCTGAGTCGCACGCTGCTGACGAGAGCGAGCGCGCTGGGCTTAGCCTGGGCCGCAGGCTGTCGAGAAGGAGGATTGTACCTACGCTTGCCAGAAGAGTAGGGAACAGTCTTCCTTCCCCCGAAAAATCGTCTACCTGTAGAGGTAGAAGCTGAAGGCTGCCGGCGGGAGAGCTTGTCGAATGCGGTGTCCCGCTGGTGGAGCTGCTCTACCACCTGTTCGACTTTCTCTCCAAAAATGTTATCCGCACGGCAAGGCGAGTCCGCAATCCGCTGCTGGATTCTATTCTCCAGGTCGGAGGCACGCAGCCATGAGAGCCTGCGCATCACCACACCTTGAGCAGGCGGCCCTGGACGCAACATCAAAGGTGTCATACACCCCTCTGGCCAGGAATTTCTGGCACGCCTTCAGCTGCCTGACCCCTCCTGAAAAGGCTTGGCTTGCTCAGGGGGGAGAGCATCAACCAAGCCCGCCAACTGCCGCACATTGTTCCGCATGTGTATGCTCGTGTAGAGCTGGTAAGACTGGATTTTGGCCACGAGCATAGAAGAATGGTAGGCCTTCCTCCCAAGGGAGTCTAAGGTTCTAGAGTCCTTGCCCAGGGGCGCCGAAGCATGCTCCCTAGAACTCTTAGCCTTCTTTAGGGCAGATCCACAACTCCAGAATCATGAGGCAACTGGGTGCGCATCAGATCTGGGTCCCCATGGATCCGGTACTGGGACTCGATCTTCTTGGGGATGTGGGGATTAGTTAAAGGTTTTGTCCAGTTCGCAAGCAATGTCTTTTTTAGGACATGGTGCAGGGAACAGTGGACGCTTCCTTAGGTGGAGAAGGATAGTCCAGGAGCTCAAACATTTCAGCCCTGGGCTCGTCCTCCACAACCACCGGGAAGGGGATGGCCGTAGACATCTCCCGGGCAAAGGAAGCGAAAGACAGACTCTCAGGAGGAGAAAGCTTGTCTTTCAGGAGAGGGGAGTGGGATCGGAAGGAAGACCCTCAGACTCCTCGTCAGAGAAATATCTGGGGTCTTCTTCCTCTTCCCACGAGGCTTTCACCCGCGTGTCAGACACAAGTTCACGGACCTGTGTCTGCAACCGTGCCCGACTCGGACTCCGTGGAGCCACGTCCACGATGGGGGCGTCGAGAGGTAGACTCCCTCGCCCGCATCGGCGAAGCTCCCTCCAACGACGTAGTCGGGGAGCCTTCCTGGGAGGCGACGGCAGCCGGCACCGCACGCGGCACCGACGCCGGAGACCTCACCTCGGGCGATGGGCCAGCCAGCGCCACGCTCGACGGTACCGGTGGCGCAAGCACCGCCGGTACCGGAGGGGTAGGGTGCAACAGCTCCCCCAGGATCTCTGGGAGAACGGCCCGGAGGCTCTCGTTCAGAGCGGCTGCAGAGAAAGGCATGGAAGTCGATGCAGGCGTCAACGTCAGAACCTGTTCCGGGCGTGGAGGCTGTTCCGGGCTGTCCAGAGTGGAGCGCATCGACACCGTCCTGAACAGAGGGTGAGCGGTCCTCTCGGTGCCGATGCCTGCTGGGTGCCGACTCCCTCGGCGACCCAGAGCTCTCGGTACCGACATGGGAAGGGGACCGGTGACGATGCTTCTTCGACTTCTTGGAACGAAGCATGTCACGGGAGCTTCCCGGGTAACCGACGAGGAGGACGTAGAATCCAGCCGTCGCTTCCTCGGGGCGCGAGGCCGAAGGAGGTCGGTCTCGGGGTGCTGTACCGCAGGAGCCCTCAGGGTAGGGGAGACCCACCCGAAGGCTCACCGCCACCAGCAGGGGAATGGACAGCCCTCACCTTGCACTCCAGGACGATGCACCACCGTCCGACGACATCAGCAGACGATGATCCCGGTACCACCGACGTCGATGCAGCGATCCGATGTCTCGGCGCCGATGCAGAGGTCCAGATGCCTCGTTCACTCGATGCACTGGCGGCCGAGGATGAAGCTCTGGACCTGAAGACGCCGATGCACACGATACCCCGGTGCCGATGCCGACGAAGAGCCCGGAGAACAAAACGTTCCACTGGGCCAATCTCGCTACCTGAGTCCGCCTTTGCAAAAGGGAACACAGACTACAGGCCTGAGGGCGGGCTCGGCCCCCAGACACTGAAGACACGACGCGTGCCTGTCAGGTGAGCGAGATTACCCGGGCGCACTGGGTGCACTTCTTGAAGCCGCTGGAAGGCTTCGATGTCATGGGCGGAAAAATCACGCCGGCGAAATCAAAATCCGAAATGACGAAAGTGAGCACCAAAACTTTGAGGGAGAAAAATCTCGACCGAGGCCGAAAAGAGGCCTACCCCCGACGACGAAAGAAAACTTACCGGGGCAAAGTCTGAAAATACGGGAAGGGGCAAAGCGAAACCCGAGGGGGCTTCCGGAGCACTTCCCGAACAAATTTTTAAAGATTTTCCCGAAGAAAAAAACACGTCGAAGAGAAAAAGGACGCGCGAGGTCGACTTTCCGGGGCTCGCACGGCGAAAACACAACCGTACCGAGTGCGGACGAAAGAAGACTGGCCGGCTCGAGCAGGTTTCGGGCGGGAAGACGGCCGCGCGGTGCGCGCGAGGCTAGCAAAGGACTTTGCTAGTGAAGATTCCGATTGGAGGGGCTGCCGTGGACGTCACCCATCAGTGAGAACAAGCAGCCTGCTTGTCCTCGGAGAAAAATATTCTCCTGGAATGTCTCTGGAATTACATCCCCGGTGAAACGGTACAAAATATTGACACAGTTGAGGCGCAGGGGTGCCACTATCGCATGTCTCCAAGAGACTAAGCTTACGGACATTGAACACAAAAAACTAAAGCAACAGTGGGTAGGGGAGTGTTTTTATTCCTCTTCAGGGGGTAAGAAAAGTGGGGTGGCCATTTTAATTAAAAGGGTCTCCCATGTCAGTTCAAATTAATCCACAAGGACGCTGAGGGCCGTATAGTGTTAGTGCAGATGAACCACCAGGGCCAGCAATACTATCTGTGCACGGTTTATGGCCCCAATGATATAGCCCAAGTTTCTTCCAACTCTTACTGCCCTGGGCCTTCAATATGCAGACGCTCCATGGATCTGGGCGGGGGATTTCAACCAAGTACTGAACCTGCCCTGGATAGATCCTCCCCTAGGGCTTTCCGGGGACCGGAGGGGAGGGAAGGACATGGGGACACTTTGCCACCAACTTCATTTGGTGGACCCTTGGCGGTACATAACCCCACCACTAGAGATTATACCCACCAATCCAAAGTCCACCAAACCTGGTCGAGAATTGATTACATACTGATCTCCCAGTCTTGGTTCTTAGGGTTCGGAGGGCTGAAGATAGGCCCATTAGCTGTCTCTGATCATGCAATGATCTGGCTGGTTTTGGATCTGGCTGTGGGTGTAACAGGGGCACGACCATGGAGATTTCCGTCCTTTTTACACCAAGATAAACAGTTCATAGAACACTTACAGACAAAATGGCAATTTTTATGTTGACACTAACGCTGACTCATGTGATTCCTCAATCACATTTTGGGAGGCCTCTAAAGCTGTTATAAGAGGAGAGGTGATTGCTTTTCAAAGTGCTAGGGCCAAGAGAATGGCGGCAGGGTGCTGCGCCTGGAAGGGGAGTATAAATTAGCAAAGAAAAAATTTATTGTTGATCCTTCCAGGATCCACAAAGACAGATGGATGCCTCCCTGGTGGCGCTTAACTCTCTTCTTCACGAACAAGCGCAGAGACATTTATCGGCGGGTCGCCTTAGGTTTCAGTGCTTTGGAAACAAACCAGGTAGACTCTTGGCGAGGGTTGGCACGGTCGAACATTCCGCGCCAGTTTATCCCCAAGATTATCAACCAGCGGGGGTCACAAGCTTCTACTCCACAAGCTATCTTAGATGGGTTCCGGATTTTTTGAGGATATGTATGCCACAGGGAATTGTGAACGTGGGCCTTTGTTGAGGGACTATTTAGACGATGCAGGGATGCCCAAGTGAGGGTAGAGGCCCAACAGGCTCTGTCTAAACCACTTCAGGGGATAGAAGTGCAAAAAGTCATCAAGAAACTAAAGCTAGGGTCTGCCCCAGGGGTGGATGGTTTCTCAAATGAAATACTATAAAATCATGGCATCCCAGCTATATGGTCCCCTAATAGATTATTATGATGAAGTGATAGACCGGGGCTCATTCTCTAAGGGAGAAAATGAAGCACTATACTCTGATCCTAAACTCTGGCAAGCCATTGGACCAGATGGAGTCCTATAGACCTATATCTCTCCTCAATGTGGATATAAAAATCTTGGCTAGGATATTGGCAGACAGGTTGGCAGTCCATATTCCATCTCTGGTATGGGAACAACCAAGTGGGCTTTGTACGAGGCCGTCACGCAGTTACCATGTGCGGAAAGTATTGTTGGCAACGGCCTACGGACAGGCTACAGGGGACCCGCTACTATTAGTGAGCCTTGATTGCAGCCAAGGCCTTCGATAAAGTCAATTGGGACTACTTGTTCCAAACCCTTGAATATATTGGGGTGGGAGGGAGGCTTTTTGGCTGCCATAAAGACGCTTTCAACCGGGACACCACGGCAAGGGTACTGGTTAATGGACCTTCGTTCGGGTGACGCTTTTAAAAGTGGCAAGGGGTACCAGACAGGGGTGTCCCTGTCCCCATTATTGTTCTTATTGTATTTAGAACCCCTCTTGCGCACCATACTAAAAGATCCCAATATAAAAGGAGTAACATGTCGTGGAAAGAAACAAGGGTACTTGCATTCGCGGATGATCTTTTTCTGACCCTCACCCAACCTACCATCTCGGTCCCCCACCTAATAGAGGTTATAGAGGAGTTTGGTTTTTTTTTCCTGGCCTTTCTCTAAATTTACATAAGTCAGTAGCTCTCCCGGTTCAATCTGCGGTGAGGGAGGAGTGGGTGGGGGACTTTCCGTTCCAATGGGCAGAGGGGGTGGTCAGATATTTAGGTGTGCTAATTTCCATCTGATCTTTCCCGGTTAGCTGAGATAAACCTCGGTCCACTGAAAGACAAGCTAGTAACAACACTGCGGGGGTGGAGGGGGTTACCTCTCTCACTACAAGGACGAATAGCTCTATATAACATGACCCTGTTCCCCAAGTGGACATATATTTTACAAATGCTCCCGCTCATTCTGAGTTGTAAAGAGGACACATGGCTTCAGAGACAGCTTAATGGGTTCTTATGGCAAGGAAAGAGAGTACGTATTGGGATCAAGACATTGATGCGGCCGAAAGGGAAAGGGGGACTAGGACTTTTGGACCTGAAATTATTTTCGATAGCCAGTTGTTTGCGCCATTTGTCGGACTGGTTCCGATCCACTGAACATTTTTCATGTACTGGGATTGAGACTGCTCTGACAGAACCGCTGCATTTTGCATACTGGTTACAGGCGCCAACAAATCAGTTACCTCCTCTGGGTCCTTACAAATATATTTTGAATCCGTTGAGGAAAACATGGCACTGGATAAGCAAAACCTATAAGTGGGACAGATCGGTGTCGCCCCTGTTGCCTATTCGGGGTAACCTGGCATTCCCGGAGGGAGGGTCCTCGGCCCTATTTAAAAAATGGTCAGCGCGGGGGATCCGGTTCCTATTTCAGGTAGTAACAGAGCAGGGGTTAATGAAACCGTTTCAGGCCTTATGTGAGGAATTTGGTCTGGAAGGGGGTGATACATTTGCATATCTACAGCTAAGTCATTATGTCCGTTTATTGCACAGCCGGTTCCCTGGCCAAGGGTGTGGTGGGAATTGCAGGACGATTTGTTGGGCTGGAGGCGCAGCAGAGAACCCCACTGAATACTACATAGCTGCTTGCGAGACTCTTTAACACCATTGGACACTACTCTCATATGCGATAGATGGTCCCAAGAGCTTCGCTGGTGTTTGACACCACAACAACTGGAGATGCATGTGGGTAAGAGGAACCCGAATTATAGCTACGTCTTGCAAGGTTCCGCGTTAGGAGTACGGATCAAGAAAGGGATCGGGTGTCGTCGTCGATGATAAGCTGAAACCTTCTGCTCAGTGTGCTGCTGCGGCTAGGAAAGCGGAATAGAATGTTGGGTGTTATTAGGAAGGGTATGGAGTCCAGGTGTGCGGATGTTATAATGCCGTTGTATCGCTCCATGGTGCGACCGCACCTGGAGTATTGTGTTCAGTACTGGTCTCCGTATCTCAAAAAAGATATAGTAGAATTGGAAAAGGTACAGCGAAGGGCGACGAAAATGATAGTGGGATGGGGACGACTTTTCCTATGAAGAGAGGCTGAGAAGGCTAGGCTTTTCAGCTTGGAGAAGAGACGCGTGAGGGGAGATATGATAGAAGTGTATAAAATAATGAGTGGAATGGATCGGGTGGATGTGAAGCGGCTGTTCACGCTATCCAAAAAATACTAAGTGACTAGAGGGCATGAGTTGAAGCTTACAGTGTGGTAAATTTAAAACTAATCGGAGAAAATTTTTCTTCACCCAACGTGTTAATTAGACTCTGGAATTCTTGCCGGAGAAACGTGGTACGGGCGGTTAGCTTGACGGAGTTTAAAAAGGGGTTAGATAGATTCCTAAAAGGACAAGTCCATAGACCGCTATTAAATGGACTGGAAAAATTCCTCATTTTTAGGTATAACTTGTCTGGAATGTTTTTTACGTTTGGGGAGCGTGCCAGGTGCCCTTGACCTGGATTGGCCACTGTCGGTGACAGGATGCTGGGCTAGATGGACCTTTGGTCTTTCCCAGTATGGCACTACTTATTGTACTTATGTACTATGATTTGTTTGAAATCGTCTCAGAGAGTGACTGAGAATGCAGCATGGACAGAGTTGAACTACAATTCTTGCTGCGCCTCCATTTTTCGCCCCACAGAGCTTTCAGAGCAACTTTGCGAGAGTCAGATGATTGCCCTAATGTAGGGGCCCGGGGAGCATCTCTGGGACACATGGTTGGTCATGTCCATTGGTGCGGTCATTTTGGTTGGCAATGGGCAGACAGGTGTCGGGCATGTGGAGGGTACGGTGGGAGGCCTACTCAGGGCCACCTATTTGATGTCTTTCTGGTGCAGGGACCGCTACCAGAGGGACTGAGGGCTTTTTTAAGGAGAGCTGTGTTGATGGGGAAAGAACAATTTTGCAGCAATGGACCACACGAGAGGCCCCCTGCACATCGCATTGGCATAGTGCCATGATGCAGTGCTGCTCAGGTGGAGAAACAGAGGATCCGTGACCTGGCCTCTGCAAGGGGAGACCATTTTTGCAAGGTTTGGTCACCGTTCTGGGACTCACTTACTTCCACAGCAAAAAGCAGGATTTTGAATTGTTAGGGGAGGGTGGGGGAGGGGTATCAGTTGGAGAGTTTGTTTGGAAGCAAAGAGGGAGGGGAGGGGGGGAGAAAAACGAAAATTATAGGTTCAGCATTTGTTTGAGCAGATTTGATACTCTTTTTTGCTAGTTAACAATTTCTTTGTGAAATGTTTTTCAATTTTGTGGTCATAATATTTGTATCGTATGAAGTTGTGCTAATAAACAATATTCATAAAAAAAAAACAAAAAAAAAACAAAGGAGCATAGGCACCTACGCGCGTCCAACATGCATCAAATTGCCATTACTGCCCAGCTACTGCATGCCCCTGGGTAGTAATTCCATTTTGGTGTATGCCCAAAACACATGGTAGAAAATATTTTCTACTTTCTATCACGGGGCCCTTACCCGGCAGTAATCGGTAGTTGGTGTGAGCTGCATGCTTACCGCCCGGTTAGCATGTGAGAGCTTACCACTAAGTCAATGGGTGGTGTTAAGGTCTCAGGCTGAAAATGGATGCGCGCTGGTTTTCATTTTGCCACATGTCCATTTTCCGGTACATAAAAAAAAATCCCCTTTTCTCCAGGCACACTCAGGAAATGGACCAGCTTGCTTCCAAAACGCGTGCATACACCAACACAGGCCACTTTTGGGCATGCCTTAGTAAAAGGGCTCCCAATTTGTCAGCCTTCCTAATTTCTATTAGAGTTTCACTATCTCTTCATCCTGTCCAGGTGGATGGTAGTATAGCCCCACCACTATACTTCTCCTCATCACGCATGGCATGTCTATTCATTAAAGATTCCATATTCATTTTGTTTCCTGCAGATCTTTTAACCTGTTTCAATCTATGTCATCTTTAGTATATAGCAATATCCCTCTATCAGTTTGATTCATCTAACATGTGCCTTCTGTTACTGATATCTTTCCCGGCTGTTGTTTCCACCTGCCGTGAGTTCCATCAGCGCTATATTGTGCATGGTCATGGGAGCTTGCTCTACCCTTTGTTGACATCACGTGATGCCATTTAAATCCGGCTCCCAGCAGCAAGGTATTAAGGCATGCTTCTTTGTGCAGCAACTGAGCCATGACTGAGTAACACTGTTAGCTTGGTAGTTTTTCTTGTTAAGTTTTTGTGTTTTATTTAACCAGTGGGGTTGTTGTTGTTGTTATTATGATGTGTTTATCTAAACTGGATAAATGGAACGCTATCCACTGTTGTAATATCTTCTAGGGTTGATGATGTCAGAGGGATTTTAGAAAACATAGGCCTCAAGTTTTGGTGCCTTTTTTGTTCAGAATTGCAGTCTTTCATTGTCAGATTACGGTATGTTTGATAATGCTAGGGCTGTGAATAAAAAGAAGTGTGAGGATATAACGATTGTTCATAAAAGGTTAGATTTTTTTATGTTTAACTTAACATGTTGGTTGCGGGAGACAGTGTATCCCCTGGTTTGCTTTGTCCAACTGAGTTTGCATGTATTACAAACCACAAAGTTTTAGAAGGGGTGTAGCTTCCTTTTATTTAACATTCCATATTTGAAGTCAATTAGGTCTCAGCTAGATATATTGATTCTCTTGAATGTTTGTTAGTTGAATCAGATGAACTATCAGTGTTATGGATTCTTATAGTTTACTGTCCCCCAAATACTCAGAGTAATATTTATTTGCTTATAGATTTATTTCTGAGTTAGCTTTGAATTATGACAAATTTTTAGTGTTAGGAGATTTTAATGTGCCATTTGGATCGGTGAAAAACATATGCATGTGCTGTTTTAGATACTATGGAAAATCTTGGAGTTGCCAACGATGCATTCATCTACTCATCAATGTGGAAATATTTCAGATCTGGTTTATGTTTCACAAAAAACTGAATACTAATTGGGGGTTCTTTGTCATCGGGCCCAGTATCAGGGTCTCATCATTTTATTCTTTCATATTCTTTTTTGTTGGAAGGGTTGGTTCCTAATTGTACCAAAAAGCAAGAGCAGGTGGTGCAAACAAAAAGACTGAAGCCTTGTCTTTCAGTTGCTGATTTAAAAACTATAGCAGCTTCTTTTATGTCTAATAATCTGGATTTCACTCTTACTGAAGGAGTTGATAAATGGTTTAGGGCCCGTTTAAAAAAGAGCACTAGCATTTTTAGCACACACTAAAATTAGCACTCTAACTGTATAGTTTTAGCGCACGCTAATTTTTAGCGTGTGCTAAAAACGCTTCGGTGCCTTTGTAAAGAGGGCCCTTAATGTTTTACAGTTAGAGTTAGTGGCAGACAATTTATTCGAAGTAATACAGATGCCTGGTTCTTCAGAATCCAGAAACAAATGGTGTATCCAGGATTATTCTTTTTAAGGCAACAGTTACATCAGGCGGAGAAAGAACCCCTCTCAGGACTTCTAGATAAATGTAATTTTCAAGGTCTACATTCTTCAGCTAAAACTTTGGAGTTTACTTCCTTTCAGTGTTTTCTCTCAGTGTGAGGTTTTATTAACATTAATTTCATACTGGTAAATCTTTTTCTGCAACTAGTACAGTTCCTGACAAACTATAGCAGCTGTGGTTACTATTTTTTAAAAAGGGAAGACAGATGAGGGCTACTCCAGTTTTCATCCAATTTCTAATTTGTCTCTTCTTATCAACAGTGCTTAAAAAGGCAAGTTTTGGATCAGCTTAGTGATTTTTTGAAAAAACGGCAATTTTCAAATAAGTGTAATTAGGGTATAGGACGATCACAGTACTGAGGGGTGCTAGCGTTTTAGCATGCGCTAAAAATTAGCATGCAATAACACTACAGACACCCATAGAATATACGGGTGTCTCTAGAGTTTAGTGGTGTGCTAAAAATGCTAGAACCTTTTTAAAAGAACTCCTGAGTCTCTTTTGGTGTCTATTGTTGATGAAAGTGAAGGGTGATCTGGGATTTGATACATTATGGATCCAACTGGATCCCAGTGCAGCGTCTGATTCTGTTTCTCATTCTAAGCTGCTTGTTACTTTCATGAAACTTGCTTGGTTGGTTTGAATCTTATTTCTCCATCAGTCACAGAATGTTGGAATTCTGAGTTATCTGCAGCGAGGGTGTAGCACAGGATCCATTATTATTGCCTATGTTTTTCAACTTATACTTATTCCTTTGGCTGAATTGTGTGAGAATTGGGGGTTTAAGTTTCATTTTTTTTGCAGATGACATTCAAATCATTGTGTTTTATAAAAGAGGATCAAGTGCAGGTTGTGTCTGACTTTAATTGCAAACTTGTTCTTTTGGAAAAATGGTTAATGGAACATGATTTGACTTTGAAAGTAAGATAACTCTGGCCACTATGTGGCTTTCCTTGAAAGGCAAGCCTTTGACTGTTCTTCCTTCAATTGGTGGTTGTCTCATTCCTTTTAAGGCTGTTATACTGACTTTGGGGTTTTTACTGTGAGGATGCCTTGAAATTTGAAAACAAATTAATCGATTTTCAAGGCTTGTTATTTTTCAACTGAGGCAAATTCAACAGCTTAAGCCTCTTCTAGCTCGGTCTAATCTGATTAAGTTGATTCACGCATTTATCAGGAGTAGACTTTATTACTGTAATTCTCTGACCTTAACCACCCAGAAGGGGCTTCAGTTTGTACAAACACCTGCTGCAACGCTTAGTAGTCAATGGGAAGAGAACTGATCGCATAACACTGATTTTAAAAGGAATTGCAATTGATTACTGTTTCTGCTACACTTCCTTTCAAAATTTGTGTTTGGTCTTTAAGGATCTTTTCTTGCATCTCCAGAATCTCTTTCAGAATCGGCATTTTTTTCTCTTCATTCTTCACAGCAAAGCTCATTGCAACTTCCTTCACTTCGTGATTAAGCTAACTTCTACTAGAAAGAGAGCCTTTACGGTCCTTTTACCAGCTGTGGGAAAAAGGGCCCTGTGCTAACGGTGGAGCCGTTTTTCCTGTGCACCAGGGCCCTTTTTACCGCAGCAGGTAAAAAGCTCCCAGACAAGCATGGCGACTGCAGTAATGGAATTCCTATCATGTGGCTGGGAGCCCTTGGCACCATCCATGAGGTGGCAATAAGGGCTCTCACGGTAACCGGGCAGCTTGCTGTGATGCCCGATTACGGCTGAGTTACCGCTACACAAGCCATTTCCAGGAGTTTTCTTTTTCTCCTGGAAATGGTGCGTCCTCGGGCAGAACTACTGCTGGTGGCTGCGTTGGGCCGCGGTAGTCCCGATTTGGACTTCAGTAACTTTCCCAATGCTTGTAAAAGACACCCTTAGTTATTTTGGACCTTTGTTATGGAACTCACTTCCCTGCTAATGTTAGCAGTGTGACCAGCTATTTAGGGTTTTGCAAAGTACTGAAAACTTGGCTTTTTGAAACTAACCTTTAAGTGTTTGATTGTAAGATCTAGTTTATTTGGGACTTTTGTTATGGGAACTTACCTTCTGCTAATGTTAGTAGTATGTATGATCAGTTTATCTATGATTTGTGTAATATTTAAAATTTTGGTAACTGAAACTAAATTGATTAAGTGTTTGACTGTATATTTTTAGTTTTATTGTTTTCATTTTGTAAGTATATTATTTTTTTCTCTGTAAACCGCTCTAAAACTTATGTACTAAGCAGTATATCAAGTTAATAAATCCAGCCCAATTCAAATCCCTGATATTGCAGTGTCCCATTGGTTATCCTTCTTCCACTAGGTCTCTGAGATGCCTATTATGTCTAACTCTAATGTACTGCCACACATTCTAACTCTTATTTTTTAGGACTTCTGACATTCACATGCAGACAAAGTATGTTTTGTTTTTATTTGGATTTACAACCTGCATAGCTATCGGTGGGAGTAATTTGGAATCATTTATCCTGGGGTTTGCTTCAGGATATTTCTAACATCTGCATTTTTGTCAATATATCTTGTCAGTTTCCCCCAAGATCTAGTTTTAAAATTGCTGTATCTCCTTTTTAAAGATCAACACCAGCACCCAGACACTTGCTCCAGTATCTCATTCATATCTATTTGTGTCACTGCCTGGACCTACTAAGGCAAAAGTAGGTCGTCTCTAGCCACTTCCTACATGCATGCTTCTCAGTCGGAAATCCTTGCCTGTGGCTGGGGTGGTTTCCAGCATCTATCCTACTACTCATTCTAAAGCTTCTTGCATGGTAAGATCTGCCACCTGGCCTCACTAGAATCCTTGCTTGTTTACCTTTAGTCCAGGGTATCTTGTTGTACTTCCAGCTGGCATCTCCAAACTGCATTGCTGGGGGATGAGGATTGTGCAGAGGTACTCTGAGTCTCCTCAGAAATGTCCTTTCTTTCAAATCTAATATAGCTGCAGATGGCATGGTGAGTGCTGAGAGAGCCACCAGTATGCATTCTCCAATTCATACATGGGATCACAACATTGAAAACAATGTAGCTGCACTTAACAAGCTCCTGCAGTAGGTAGCAATGAAACAGTCAACCCAGTCTATGGTTTCCAAGCTCATTAACAACATTGTCCATGTCTGCCAAAATTTGGAGCAATAC
Organism: Microcaecilia unicolor; assembly: GCF_901765095.1. Classification (NCBI taxonomy): domain Eukaryota; kingdom Metazoa; phylum Chordata; class Amphibia; order Gymnophiona; family Siphonopidae; genus Microcaecilia; species Microcaecilia unicolor. The sequence continues at coordinate 177,281,900 of NC_044035.1, forward strand.
AAAAAAAAGGTTAATAACAGAAGGCACTCAGGATCAGTTCTGTTATAATTTCAATAGTTGATCTTCACTTAAAAGATTAAACGCTGTCTCTGCTCTCATTGAGGGAACAAAATGTACTCCAAAGCAGACCAACTTTATGTATCTATGCTATGACTTCTTGTCTCCGATCTCACAAGATACCATACTTCAGCTCTTGTTCCCCACTACCATATCAAGCTATGGTCTTCTTCCCCAGTCCCCGTGTCATCCAGGAGTATAGAGACCCACTCTTAAATACCCAAACACGTCCTCATTGAATTCTTAACACACATTCCTAGAATGGATGGAGATGAAAGAACTCCAACAAACAAGGGCAAATTATATACTTTTGTAGAATATTTAGATATTCTTCACTTCAATGTTGTCTATGTAAGGTAGCAAACTGGCTTCAGAACCTTGTCCTGAATCCAGATAAAACTGTAGCCTGTGGATTTCTGGTCCTTCACCATCCCCATCTTTTGTCCCTATTCTCTTTGATAGGCCTGTGGCTATGTTCTTCCTTTTAAATATATGGGCATGATTCTCAACTCTTCACTCACTTTCTCTCATCAGATTTCTAATGTCCTCAAATCAGGAATTTTTGCTTTCAGAAACTTGAGAGCAATCCAGAATTATCTGGACAGTGATTTCATTATGTATTAGTAGTGTATCTCACCCCCTTTTATCAAAGCTAATTTGCATATTTGACAGGTGACTGTGCCCACTTCCGGTCCCAGCAGCCAATCAGAATCAAGGCCACACCCAAGCCTTGCCCACTTCTGGTCAAGCTCTGCCCACTCCCTTTACATCACCAGATGTGGCATCACAGTCCCCACCCCAAATCTTACTCCTTTCATAACCTCACCCCTTTTAGTGATCTCACAGAAGTGATATCATAGCCACGACCTTTTTCCAAGATGGTGGAGTGGAGGAGTGGCCTAGTGGTTAGAGCACCGGTCTTGCAATCCAGAGGTGGCCGGTTTCAAATCCCACTGCTGCTCCTTGTGATCTTTGGCAAGTCACTTTACCCTCCATTGCCTCAGGTACAAACTTAGATTGTGAGCCCTCTGGGACAGAGAAATACCCAGTGTACCTGAATGTAAATCACCTTGAGCTACTACTGAAAAGGTGTGAGCAAAATCTAAATAAATAATATTAAAAATCAATCCTGATACTGACAGGGTCTAACGTATTGAAAAAGTTTTAGAAATAAAAGGAAGGGGTCAGAGTAAAGAAATGTCTAGTGAAATGGAGAGAGTGGCCTAAGAAATTTAATAGTTGGGTGCTGGCCAGCAAGGTACAAGACTCTAAGGTGTGCATGAGAACCAACATGGACAATGAAGGGTTCTACATTACAGTACCTAGCAATGGCTCTGTGGAAATGTTTCCGCAAAACACCAGTTCTAGTTTTACAGTATATTAGCAAGACCTCTGGATCTACAAGGTTCTTGGGAAGTGGGTTTGGTGGAAATACAATACTCACCATGTGGGACAATGTTGCAAAAGACAGAAACAGAAAAGATGTACATTTCCAAAGTTGACACATCTCAGTCCTTAAGTATTACACATTTTTTTCTACCTTTGTTACATAGTAACATAGTAAATGATGGCAGAAAAAGACCTGCATGGTCCATCCAGTCTGCCCAACAAGACAAACTCATATGTGCTACTTTTTGTGTATACCCTACTTTGATTTGTACCTGTCCTCTTCAGGGCACAGACCGTATCAGTCTGTCCAGCACTATCCCCGCCTCCCAACCACCAGCCCGGCCTCCCACCACTGGCTCTGGCACAGACCGTATAAGTCTGCCCGGCACTATCCTCGCCTCCCACCACCGGCTGGGCTCTGCCACCCAATCTCAGCTAAGCTCCTTAGGATCCATTCCTTCTGAACAGGATTCCTTTATGTTTATCCCACGCGTGTTTGAATTCTGTTACCGTTTTCATTTCCACCGCCCTCCCGCGGGAGGGCATTCCAAGCATCCACTACTCTCTCCGTGAAAAAATACTTCCTGACATTTTTCTTGAGTCTGCCCCCCTTCAATCTCATTTCATGTCCTCTCGTTCTACTGCCTTCGCACCTCCGGAAAAGGTTCGTTTGCGGATTAATACTTTTCAAATATTTGAACGTCTGTATCATATCACCCTGTTTCTCCTTTCTTCCAGAGTATACATGTTCAGGCCATCAAGTCTCTCCTCATACGTCTTATAACGCAAATCTCTTACCATTCTCATAGCTTTTCTTTGCACCGCTTCAATTCTTTTTACATCCTTCGCAAGGTACGGCCTCCAAAACTGAACACAATACTCTAGGTGGGGCCTCACCTGCGACTTATACAGGGGCATCAACACCTCCTTTCTTCTGCTGGTCACACCTCTCTCTATACAGCCTAACACCTTCTAGCTACGGCCACAGCCTTGTCACACTGTTTCGTCGCCTTCAGATCCTCAGATACTATCACCCCAAGATCCCTCTCCCCGTCCATACCTATCAGATTCTCCACGCCTAACACTACATCTCCCGAGGGTTTCTATTCCCTAAGTGCATCACTTTGCATTTCTTCGCATTGAATTTAATTGCCAAACCTTAGACCATTCTTCTAGCTTCCTCAGATCCTTTTTCATGTTTTCCACTCCCTCCAGGGTGTCCACTCTGTTGCAGATCTTAGTATCATCCGCAAATAGGCAAACTTTACCTTCTCAACCTTCGGCAATGTCACTCACAAATATATGAACAGAATCGGTCCCCAGCACCGATCCCTGAGGCACACCACTACTCACCTTTCCCTCCTCCGAGCGAATCCATTCACCACCACCCTCTGGCTTCTGTCCGTCAACCAGTTCCTAATCCAGTTCACCACTTCGGGTCCTTCCAGTTTATTTAAGAGCCTCCTGTGGGGAACCGTGTCAAAAGCTTTGCTGAAATCTAAGTAGATTGTTGTCTGGGCATTTATTTTTTTTCCACTTTCATTGTGTCAGTCTTCTCCTAAATTATTTTCCAGGTTTCTGTTTCCATTCATTCTCCTTTTCCTTCTCTATTTCTGTCAGACACTGATCTTTCTTTTTATGTTTTTTATGGTTTTTTTCACCTTTTCTCTGCCTTATATTCACCATTTAATTTTTTCTCCTCATTCTCTTCTCCTCTAGTTCTTAATCGCTTCTTTTCACCTTTTTACTCACTGACTTTTCCTATCATCCCCTTTCCAGCACTCCCATAGCCCCATCTGCCTCTCTCCTTCCCCAGTTTCCTATCCACTCCCTAGTTCCCATCCTCTGTACTCACCCTCTCAGCTTTCACCCTCCTCTTCCATTGCCTTATATTCCCCACCAGCTCCACCTGTCCCCCCCTCTTCCCTTGCCTCCAGGCCATTATTCTCTCTCTTACCCTCTACCCTATCTCCTATTGCCTCTCATTCACATCTTTTTAACACCATTTCCACCCTCACTCAACCCCTTTGGAGACCCATCCTCTTTCTTACCCCTCCACAGTATGTATCCCCATGCCTCTTCAGTGTCTTTCATTCTCTCTCTCCATTCTTCCAGGCATTCACATTATGTTTCAACCTTTCCCAACAGTTCATCACCTTCTTTTGCCTTTCATTTCCTACCCTCACTCATTCTCCCAACCCATCAATACACCGTCACTCATACCCATACCAATTACCATGTCCTTACTATCCATTCAAAATTTCCCACTCAGTCTCTCTTGTCCATAATTCTCTGTTCTACTCTCCCACTTAATTACCGTGTCCCAGTCATCTTCTGCTCTGCTTCTCTCTCCCTCCACCAAATCTCATCCATCTTATACTCTGTTCCCTTACCTCCCTCCCACCCCCAGTCTCATCCCTCTTCTGCTCTTTCCAGTCCATTTGACATCCTTCAAGTCTAACATTCATTCCCTCTGTGCTCTATTGGTCCTGTCCAACCTCTTCTCTCTGTGACCCTGTCCCTATCTCTCCCCATCTTCATCATCTGTCCACTCAGTGTCCCCATGCTTCCCTCTGTATCCCTATCCCCTCCCCCTACAACATTATCTATGTCCCTGTCCCCTCCCCCTGTCCAGTTTCTCTTCCTTCTACTCAATCCACCTCCCAGTCAACATCTCCTCCTCTCTATTCCCTGTCCCCCTCCTGTGGTCCAACATCTCTCTCTCTCTACCTCCTCTCCTCTGTAGATCCAGTGCCTGTCTCTCCCCCTCCTCCCTCACCTCCTTATCTGATCTCTCTGTTCCCTCTGCAAGTCCAGCACCTCCCCCCCCAAGTCCAGCATCTCTCTCCTTCCCCATCTCCCCCCCCCCCCCTCCGCAGTGGTTTGGCATCTCTCTCTCCCTTCCTTCCTCCCCCTTCGGCAGTTTTCTAAACAGGTGGCAATAATGTAACTTCCTGTTTCTGTGAGAGAAGGGGGGGTTTGGAGAGGCAGGAGATGGGGAACAGAAGGGAAGGGAGAGAGTAGCCCAGTACAACCGAAGTAGCATGGCTTGTAGCAGCTTTTAGCGCCCCCCTCCAAGAGGTCAGGGCCCCCATGTCAAGTTTACCATGCTCACCAGGTTGTGCCAACCCTGCCCATACCTTCCATGTGGTACTGTGACAATTCTATCAATGAACCACCACTGCCCCAGCAAACAACTGCCTAAATTCTCAACTGGAAGCCTACAGGTAACTATATGTTTACTATATAGTTCCAAAATCAGACATAAAGGTCAACCACCAAAGTGGAGGAACAAAGAACACTATGAACGTAGAGGGGTAATCAAAGGAGTAGTATAGACAAATGACACTTCCAAGGACACAAGAGAGTCGAAGAATGTCATACACTAATCGACTTGAGTCTATTAGTAGTTGTTCATGAGTATCCTGTGTATGACATTCTTTGACTCCCTCGTGTCCTTGGAAGTGTTATTTGTATACTTCTTTGATTACCCTTACTATATAGTTTGCACATCAGCAAGTCTTGGATTTAACAGATAGAACTCTGTGCCTGTGTGCCAAAAGAAGAGAAAAGCAATGGGATAAATAGAGATGAAAAGGAAACAGCAGAAAGTGAGATATGGGGATAGAGATTTACTAAACAGTGTCTTTACTACAGTTCAGAGAAAATCAACCAAATAAAAGATCATACGAACAGAAACAGTCAACTGGAAAATATTTTAATTAGTGTTTAAGCAAATCTCCCCCAGGGATAAATGCAGCTATTCCCACCCCTCTCCTGGCCCCACACATAGCCTAGGAACACAAAGTATTGAATATTGTGGTAGGGTAATGTCTCAACTTATTTGTTTCCATAACTGGCTTAATATTTTCTAAGTTTATATACAGTTTTCTTTAGTTAAACCAGATGGCATTTTTGGATGTGTTAGTTGTTTAGGGAAAAAAAAAGTTTTTTTTTCCCAGCAGTTTATCCTAAGCTATGGATCAAAACACTTTTTTTTTTGCATTTTGATAGTTTCCACCCTCTGTTCAATTGATTTGGAGTACACCCCAGTGAGAAGTTTTGAGAAATGTATTCAGAGGCAGTACCCTACACACAACTTAGACAGCATATAGTCATGCTTTTTCAACTACACAGATTTTAATTAAAATCTCAATAAATTAGAAGATCACTTAGAGCAGCAGTTCTCAAATCTGTCCTAGGGGACCACAAGCCAGTCAGGTTTTCAGGATAGCCCTAATGAATATGCATGAAAGAGGTTTGCATATAATGGAGGTGACAGGCATGCAAATCTGTCTCAAGAATATTCATTAAAAATATCCTGAAAGGTTCCCTAGGACAGGTTTGAGAACCACTGATTTAAAGTGTATGATTTGTAAGAATGCAATCAAACTTTTCTTATAAACTAGCTGAAATTAATAGACTCTTGTTTTGCCAATAAGTCTGGACAATGACCTTAAAGAAAAAAATGTCCTCCTCAATTACCCATGTCAAATGTGTTTGGACTGTTAATTTAAGGGCCACACACTGATAGGACATTTTAAATGTGGCCATTGTAAATTTGTGTTATCACTTTGGAGAGTAAATAATTTCTTAATCCTTTGTGTGGACACATGTATCCTTTACATTATTTTACCACCTGTGCTGTTGCCTTTGCTGTACATGCGATAAAGGAGCGTTGTTCATGTCATTCCTGGAGTACCTTCCACCAATCAGGTTTTTCAGGGTATGCACAATGTCTGAAAGAGATTTGAATATAATGGAGACAGCTTATGCAAATCAGTTTCTTACATATTCATTGTGGTTATCCTGAAAACCTGACTTCCAGAGAATTCACAAGGAACAACTTGGTGAACACTGTGCTAAAGTGGCCATGTCCAAAATTGCTTGTCGGTAAGACTGCAAAAGCTTTTCATCTCCATATTACAGAGTATCAGCGCTGTTTGAAGAAACAGTACATTGAGGCACCTTTGGTCTCTCATTCTTTAAAATGCCAGCATTCCTTTGACTTGTATGTACATTTTGTTATAGACTGTGTGAGGATTTCCAATCTGGAGCAAGTCTCACTTGAGCCTTTTATTTTTAACACACCCTCATTCATAACATCCATTTTTACATCATACACATCCATTCAGTAGCAAGGAAAATTAGTGGCAAATAAATTATTCAGTGCCATTTGGTGCTATAAATTAGCTTCTTTTAGATGGTCTTTAATCGCCTCTAGCAAAATAAATTCTCTCATACTAATACATAATCCATAGGTACCCTCCTATGCATGAAAAACAAGACATTAACGAAATCTTCAACAAAATCAATCAAAGCCTACACATCATGAACACATGGGCAGATGCATTTCGTCTGAAATTAAACGCAGAAAAAACTCAATGCCTGATACTCACCTCCCAATACAACACAAAGGAATTCACTGCTATAAACACACCAAACCTAAACCTTCAAATCTCAGAAACGCTAAAAATCCTTGGAATCACTATCGACCGCCACCTAACGCTCGAAACTCACGCTAACAACACAACTAAAAAGATGTTTTACAGCATGTGGAAACTGAAAAGAATAAGACCATACTTCCCAAGATCCGTCTTTCGCAGCCTAGTGCAATCCCTCGTACTCAGCCATCTGGATTACTGCAACTCACTATACGCAGGTTGCAAAGAGCAAACACTGAGGAAACTTCAAACAGCCCAGAATACGGCAGCCAGACTCATCTTTGGAAAGCCAAAATATGAAAGTGCAAAACCATTACGAGAGAAACTGCACTGGCTTCCACTCAAGGAAAGCGTCACTTTTAAAGTATGCACATTAGTCCACAAAATCATTCACGGCGAAGCCCCAGCATACATGTCTGAGTTAATAGACTTACCACCCAGAAACGCCAAAAGATCATCCCGAACCTTCCTTAACCTCCACTTCCCCAATTGCAAGGGATTGAAATACAAGGCGCTACACGCGTCAACCTTTTCTCAAATGAGCACGCAGTTTTGGAATACACTGCCGCGCAACTTAAGAACGATCCACGAGCAAGCTTCCTTCCGCAGATTATTGAAGACCCATCTTTTTGAAAAAATTTACGGAAAGAACCAAAACACATAAAGTCCATACTCACTGTTCATTAATGCATCATACATCCACTTCTGAACTCTCATTCCAGTAATATCACATCACTCATACCTTTACTCACAGAAAGATATATACCATATGTCTTCATGCCTTATTATCGCCCTCTAAGCTCCCATTGTCTCCTTCCAACGTTTCAATGTTTGTGTTCCATTATTACATTCCTTAATGACACCTCGATTGTCTCGCATAACTCTGCACAATGTAATCCATAACCAATCTGTAACAAATTGTATTTCCATCATTTAACTCATATTGTAAGCCACACTGAACCCGCAAAAAGGTGGGAAAATGTGGGATACAAATGCAATAAATAAATAAACATTCAGTCTCTTTACCTGAATCTAGCCTACCATCTTCTTCAACCCCACCATACTTTCAGGGGTTCCTCACTGATCCAAAAGTCAAAATAACATTCTGAGCTATGAACAGAGATATTTGGATAAAGTGTTGGTTAGCCTTTCAAGGTATGATATTAAGCTTTACAGGCCAGTAGCAACGTTTTCCCTTGATGGAGTAATTGTACTTTAAGTAAAGCTCTCCATCATTTGAAGGACCTCCAACAACTGAAACCAAGTGTCTGTATTGTGCTTAGGTTAAAATTCAAATTGTTGTTTGTCTATTAATCCATTAAGAGGAAGAAAATGTTTCAATTGTTGAAGAACAACTTTCTCAAATATTTTAAATAGGGAAATGTAAACACTTCCCCCGCCGCTTGGCTGTGCTTCGACTTTCCCAGTCCTACGCCCAACTCCACACCAGGCTTACTAGGTAACTCTGGATGCTTGGCAGTTCAAACAATATCAAACCAGTCAGAAATTTCCTGTATTTAATCAGGAACAGTCTCAACATAGCTCCAGGACTCTTGTAGTTTCAACTCAGCAACAAAAAGAAAAACAGAAAAGCAAGCTCTTTTCCCACAGGTATTAACCCAGCCCTGAGCCCCCCCACAGTCCAAATCCTTCCCTCCCCAAGTTCATCAACTCCACTAATCCTTGAACAAAAGTTCCAGCACTCTCCCCAGCAAAAAGGTTCCCAAAGTCCATTCAGCAAAAAGCCCCAAAGTTCTTTCACCCAAAAGTTCCCCAAAGTTCATTCAGCCAAAAAGGTTCTGCTGCATGCTTCACACTCACCCTAGCAAGCCCTCACCTCACAGCAACCTGAGGAAAGGGGACCCCCTCCCATTCATACCAGCCACTAACTCCTGGTATCCTCCCCAAGGGTCATGCTTGAGCCCAGGGCCAGGTGGAAGCTACTTCCCGAGGGAACCCGCTCAGATACTTCTCTGGGCTTTTCTCTCAATGAATTGAATTAACCTGTTCATCAAGGTTGCTAACAGGCCCTGAGATTGCCCCTTTTCCACCCGGGCTAAGACAGAAATATCCATGGGCTCTACCTGCATTCCTTCACCAATCTCTTTGGCCTCGGTAATCACCTCAGGGGCGTAGCCACGGGTGGGCCTGGGCCCACCCAATTTAGCCTCAGGCCCACCCAGCAACAGAACACCCAATGGGCCTTCTTTCCCCTCCCTCCGTTGGGCAGCGCGCGCCAGCCTAACTGTACAACAAAGCTGCATGGCACCGGGTCCGTCAGCATGCTGCCGCTAGCTCCTACCTTGTCATCTTTCGGCAGAGGTGTTAGTTCTGCTGCTAAATCTGCAGCGGATCCACGCGGTGCCAGGGCTGTCTCTCTGTACGCTGCTGCGACTGCTTCCTCTGCGCTAGCCCCGCCTCTTCAGAAAAAGTATCGGAGGTGAGGCGGGGCTAGCGCACAGGAAGCAGTCGCAGCAGCGTACAGAGAGACAGCCTTGGCACCGCGTGGATCTGCTGCAGATTTAGCAGCAGAACTAACACCTCTGCTGAAAGATGACAAGGTAGGAGCTAGCGGCAGCATGCTGATGGACCCGGTGCCGTGCAGCTTTGTTGTACAGTTAGGCTGGCGCTGCCCGACGGAGGGAGGGGAAAGAAGGCCCATTGGGTGCCAGTAGGTGGTGCCGGAGAAACCTGCAGCGGTGGCTTGGGGGGGACGGTTCGGGGCAGTGGGTAGCCAGACAGCCAATTTTGGGGAGAGGGGGGAGAGAGAAAATTTTGTGCCCACCCACTTTGTGCTCAGGCCCACCCAAAATTGGCTGTCTGGCTACGCCACTGAATCACCTCCTCAGGCATCCACTCCATAGGCTCTATCTATCTTCCCCCTCTCCCCAGCTGCTCCCAATCTTTATCATGAGCCTGCTCAAAAGACTTCTCCTCCTCCCCCCTGGGAACCTGGGAGTTGTAGTCTGGTTCACCTTCTCTAAGGGAGTCTAGTGGCCTCCTCTGGGAGTCAGGGGCATTGCAGCACTGATTAGCCTTCCTAGAGGATTCAGGTGATCCTTCCAGAGGATACTGGGATTGGTAGTCCCTCCACTGTTCCCACCCACGCCTGCCTCTCCAGCGCCCCGGTCTGGAGTCCGGCTCCTAGATCTGCCTAACCCCTCACAAGTGTCACAGAAGGAAAGGATGATATCAGGTGATAACTACCTGGTATAGAAGGATCTAATCTTTCACCTTTAATTAATGGTCTCATGGAAGCTCTCTTTAAACATTCTGGTATTAGACCTTCCACCATTGAGCTATTGACCAATTATGTAATGGTTTCTACAAATGTCTCCAAAGCAACCCTAATAGTTATGCCTGATGAAGGTACTCTAGTGGGAGCCAAGTGGATAATTTTATTGTTAAAGCATCCAAACCAATGTCAGATAAGCTGCTACATCGCACTCGTGAAAAATCTAAGACCCCAGGACTTAAAATGGCATCCAAGTTGGAAAGCCTTACACTGGAAAGGAAAGAGGCATTTTCCAGGATCTCTATAAAATGATTTCACAACTTTGAAGGGGGATGCCTTAGCAAATTGCACTCTTCAGTTGATCCTTCATGCAACATCCCTGTAGGCTACCATAACTGGAAGCCCTTGTTTTTAGTGTGCCAACATTGCTTAACTATCCTTGATGTGGTATAAGTGAATATTACCACTGTTGAACTTTGATTTTTAGCAATTTTGAAGTTTCTCACCATGATACACTTCATCAAAATTTCAAGTTATTTTCTTACAAGTCTTCACTCACTTTCATATATTTTTTTGCACTGAACTTGAAAACATAAGGAGATTTTTCAGACCAATGATGAAGAACCATGTATGTTCCTGTATAAGTAAAGAAACTTAGACTTTAAAATGGCTCATCATCCTTGGGTCATTTTTCATGGGCAAGCATATCTCCTTCTTTCAATTCTCCCTCCCCCCAGCTGTCCAGTATCCCCCCCTTTCTCAGCCCCAGCTGCAACCTCCACTCCCATGATCTGGCATCCCCCCTCTCTCCTAGCTCCCCGATCTACCTTAAAATGTCTTTTTCTCTGTCTTTAGAGATCACCAAAACTGGCAGTGATACATATATGCTGCTTGCAGCCTGTCCCGGAGTCTTTCTTCTGATGCATCCTGCCTGTGCAGAAACAGGAGGAAAGGCTCCGGGTCAGGCCACAGGTAGCCAATCAGGCTCATTTTCAAAGCACTTAGCCTCCCAAAGTTCCATAGAAACCTATGGAACTTAGCCTCTCAAAGTGCTTTGAAAATATGCCTCTATGTGTATCACTGTTGCTGCTGTCACTGACCTCTGAGAGAGAGAAACACTTTTTAAGGTAGACTGGGGGGGGGGGCAGAGGGGAGAGAGGGCTGCTGAACAAGGTAAAGGAGGGAGGGCTGAAGGGCAGCCTCGAATTATACATGGGTCACAGCAGTTATGGCCATTTTTAGTCCCAAAACTGACCTCAATTTATACATAACTATTGTCACCCATAGGGGATGTTCTAATGATTCCCAGGTCCAGATGGGTGTTGGGGACCTGGAAAAGGTAGAGTTAACATTTTATCTGAAATAAAATGTAAGAAATTGCCCTAAGTGAGTTATTGACAAATTCTAGTTTAGCAGATTCCACTTTATATTGTGAAAAGAAGGCCAGTATGTACAAATAGAAGTCATTGTTTACTACAGACTTCTTTATCTATATTGACAAAGAAAGGCCTTTTGATAAGGGAGTCTAAGAAGGTCTAAAACTGACCGGTATTTATAACAGATGTCTTCTTTTGGAAAAGTAAATCATACATACTCTGTGTTTACCTTCAAAGAACAGATTATAAATGTTAGTCTATTATTAAATGTAGTTGAGAAATACTATGTAATAGGTTTTTTCCATTGTACTATGTCCTCATACTTTAGACTTTTAGCAAATTTGCTTAGATTAAGTTCAATATTCTAAAAAAGATGTCTTGCTGATGCTACGGAATTCTGTGTAGATGGATCAATTATCTCACGTAGAGCAATTTTTCTACTGGTCTTCCCTCCTTGTTAACAAGATACCTTATGCAGTTCTAATAAAAGATCACTTTTACTGATCATTTGTAGTCCAATGTATTTTATTTCTCAGAATTTATGTACTATCCACAGTGCTATCAACGAAGATGCCCTTAGACAGTCTTCACCGGATCAGTTGACCTCCTGGAGGAATATTTTGCTATCTTTAGGAACTAACTAGTTCTCCAGCACTCCCAGCTTCAAATATATTTATACCCTTACAAAGGAGGTTTCTTGGGGTTTCCTTGTCTTCCTACACCCCTCAAAACACAGCTCCACCCCCTGAAAGTAACACTCTATACCAGCTAGAGGTTCTCATATATACAACATATTTACTGAAAAACAAAAGAATCATTCCAGTCTTCCAGATTATTTCTTTTATAGAGTCCATTTCCCAATAATACAGGTTACATCCGGACTGCACAAAAAAATTATCCATCTTCCCTCCCAGGATTGCAGTTTCAAACTAATAAAAAAAGAACAAGAAAAGTCTCAAGAACTGCTTAAAAATTCCTAAAGCTATTATAGTTTCTATTCAGCCTTCAAGTTCTGACCAAATCTTCTACTCCTTCTTAAGGCATGACATTCTCAGAGATGCTAAGTTACTCAGTTCCAGGCTGAAGACTTTTTGGTCAGTCTTGGTTTTGAACTCACATCCAAAGCAGTGTGGTATTTGTAGTGTTTGATCCTGCCCATAGAAATCTGTGCTGGAAGTCCCATAATGTACCAGGATGGGGTGGTCAGAAATCCAGAACTGTCCTAAAATCTCCAGCCTGGAACTGGGTAACTTGGCATCCCTGCATTCCCAACTTCAGATTCATTAGGCCACCACTCCAAGGCCTAAATCAGATACAAGGTTAATGGCTGGGGTTTCTCTTCCCCCTTTTTTACATATACGTCTAAGCCAGGGGTCCTCAACTCAGTCCTTAAGACACACCTAGCCAGTCAGATTTTCAGGATATCCTTACTGAATGTGCAAGAGATAGATTTGTTTACAATGGAGGTAGTAGGCATGCAAATCTGTCTCATGCATATATAATCATTGTGGGTATCCTAAAAACCTGACTGGCTGGGTTGAGAAACACTGCTCTAAGCTAATGGTTAGGGCTACCCTTCTCCTTTCCCTACTAATCTGGCTGGAACCCTTAATGGCAACTGGCTGTGCTCCTTAGATCAGTGCTTCTCAATCCAGTCCTTAAAGCACACCTAGTTTCATCAGGGTTTCATGGTATCTGTAATGAATATGCATGAGATAGATTTACATACTAAAGAGGCAGTGCATGCAAATCTATGTCATGCTTATTCATTGTGGATATCCTGAAAACCTGATGGGACTAGGAGTGCCTCAATGACTGGATTGAGAAGCACTGCTTTAAGCAGCTATCCTCAAGAAAATACTCTTTCAGGAGGAGCAATAAACTACAAAACAGCCTTTCTTTAAGGTTAGTTCTTCTTTCCTATGTGAACTTCCTTCTCTTTGCTGTTTCAACAGGCACAAAACCAAAACACCTACTTTCCTGCAGCTCCTTGACCACTGCTAAAACTCTTCCCATTCCCTCTCTTCTCAGGAACATTTCTAGGCAGACTAGAGCTGAGGTCTCTTCCTCTAGCTCTGAGCCTAGACAGGTTTAAGGCATACAGTTATTGTCTTCAGTTCCTTCCTCTCTCCCTTCTCTCTTTGACTCAGGCTGCTTCCTAATATAGGTCAGCACTAGGCAGGGAGGTTTGTTACCCATCCCTTCTAGTAGTTGCTAGGAAAGTTAACAAGCTCCCTAGTTCACCTGCAGGCTGCAGGTAGCAAAGACTTTGCACTACCCCTCCCGGAGCTCATTTCTTCTTTCCTGGGCTGGCTGCCTGCTTGACTGCCTAAGCTCCTGTGCTCTGTCTCCTCCTGCCTGCTCATGTTACCCTGTCTCGCCTAGGAGCACAAGAGTGAAGATTCCTGGTAATAATAATTTTTAAAAGAAATCTGTTCCTGTTTATTTCCTTTGTAAACAAGGGGATATCTAGGGACTCTGGAAGCTTAAATCTCTTCCTCCTCCTCTTACATACTGACCAGTCCTGCTGGTGACGGTCGCAATATATACAGTATGTAGAAGCAGCTAAGGTTCTTCCTGTGCAGAAATATCAGAACCTTTAGCACTCTACCAGTAATAAAGCAGTTCTGACCTTTCACTAACCCAAACATTTCCAGTACAAAGGCTGTGCCATCCTTCCTGACTGACAGGGTAGCAGGATTCATCCCTTTGAGGGAAATCTGGGCTCATATAAATAGCCCTAGAGAAAGGACTTTATTTTTGGTTACCAATTCCAGCCTGCACCTGCACAAGGGGACTAGACTTTATAAAAGTCCCTGGCCAGACCCAACATCTATACAAGGGGACTAAAATAACTGTTATCCTGTAAGATGCAACATCATCTGATCTACAAGGGAGAGATCTTGTGACTAGAACAGACTAGGCCCCAGAAGAGCTAGGAATGGGAACCTGACTCAGAACCTGGACAGTTCAAGGGAGTATCAGGTATGATGATCCTGCCTTGCACCACTGTTGGAAAACGCAGAAACAGAGCCATGGAGAAGAGAAACTACAAAATCAAGCTGGAGTGAAAAGGTCAGTGTTGTTCATAGTACTAGGTCAAAGTACGTAAGTAAAAGTAAAAATATGTGTATATTTTAATACTTAAGTAAAAGTAAAAAGTACAGTGAAGACCACTAAAAAAAAATTTACTTTAATATAGTTATTGCCTAATATAATACTTTTTGAGTAAAAAGTATAAATACTGCAACTACAATGAATGCAACTATTGTTAATATTTTTATCCCAACAACTTTACTGCTCTACAATTCAATCCACTTTGCTTTTAGTACAACTAAATTCTTGAAAATGATTGTCACTTGTGCAAGTGTGCTTGTGAGTCATTAATCCAGCACAGCTAAAAAGGTTCGATAACTGCACTAACAGAAACGTTCCTTCAAATCAGGCCAGGTTGCAATATTACTGATTTCTTTGACTGGGTCTGCAGGTTATGATCAAGGAATCTCTGAAACACGTGACTTCCATATAGCAAAGAGTACTTTATCATCATTATTGTCATTATCATCTGCATTAGAAGTAGTGCTGTCTAATTCATCACTTGCACCTTCATCTTTATCTTTATTATTATTGTCATGCTGTCGAATTACAAGAAGGCTTTCACAAAGTTGGAATCATTGTCTGTTGTTGTTCTAATAATTTTTAATCTAATTGCAAACTCTATTTGAATATTTTTGAGAACTAATGCAAGAACGTCAAATGTATGGGAACCCTTCAATCTTAAGGCCAGACACGCAGACTTCCTCCCAATCCAGTGGACAGTTACCCTAATGTAAAATTTCTCATGAGATGACAAATGTCTATTCACCAAGAACTGCTACCAGCTTCAGCTTCATCTCCACTTTAAAGTGACCAAACTCATCACTGTTCTGTCACTGTTCTTACAGGATATATTCACTGATCAGCAAAATTTAAGATGAGGTGATGCACTGTTTACGTGACAAGGTTTGCAATAGCAAAATCCTGTTCCCAGTTTTGCTGTTTCATTTGGATTACTGAGGAATCATCATTTACATCTCCCTTCCGTTTTTACTTTTAACTGCAAGCATCAGATGTAACTGAGTAAAAGTAGTAAAAATTGGCAAAATTATTACTTTAGTGAAAGTAACAAATGTTATCCTGTACTTCTTTACATGTAAAAGTAACAAAACTTAGTTACTATACAACACTGGAAAAGGTACTATTTTATGCTAAAGAATAGGAGTGTGGTAGCCGTGTTAGTCCACTCTTAAGGTTATCAATAGAAATCAAACAAAATAAAACATGGAAAAGAAAATAAGATGATACCTTTTTTATTGGACATAACTTAATATTGATGCTAAAGAATGTAAGTAGGAAAAGAGAATTAGGAAGAAGGCTATTTTGAATCTACAAGTGTTAACTCCTACTTTGAGCAACTTTACTTGAAAATGCTGAGGAATGTAAATAATTGTTTTGACAAAAGTTGACCCCCTTTTGAAATGTTCTAAGTAAACTCACTGCAGTTTGAAGCATACTTAACAATGTGGACTTTTTATGGACTGTGACAAGTTTATAATCTTTATTTTGGTGTGATTTGTGAAAGAACCACTGTAGCAATATTTTTGTGGACACGATTCTCCTTTCAGTTTTGATTGTGCTTTCCACCAATGTATCCTGCTTATCTAGCAATCATTAGTCTTTCTAAAGGTTTGATCTGGTTCAGCTCCACCCACTGGCGTTTACCATATACAGACTCCTGAGGCAGGCGTTTCTCACCGAAACACAGTGTTGTGTCGAGTCTTATTTTATTCTAGTAAAGGACATTTTTACTACTTATGCTTTGTCTCCCTGGTTTTTTGGAAACGTCCTGTTGATCACGCTACTCCTCTGTCCCTAACTTTCCATGCAATAGACTCCCTTACCAAGGCAAAAAGGATGGGCCACCTCCCTGCTTTACTCCTCTCCCTAGCCTATAACTTGTAGTATATTTCCCATTAACTTTTACGCTGGTCTCTGACCCAGAGTATAACACTGCAATCCACCCTAAATACTGGGGATCCACCCAGACCTTCCACAAATCTGCATCCATAAAGTCCCAATGCATCTGGTCGAAACCCTTCTCTGCATCAGTAGCCAGTAGCATTACTGCTTGATGCTCAGTCTGAGCCCCTTGTCATTAGACGTGCCAGTTGTACATGAAAGCATTTGTGAAAGCTGGCCAGGAACCTATCTAACCCAGGTGCTTAACACCTACCATTGACTGGCATAATTTACTCATCCAACTTAATTTTGAGTTCTGTTTGATTTTACAGCAAGGTCATTGATGTCAAATATTTATCTATTTCTTCTCATGATATTTGCCTATCTCGCACAAAGAATTTTTTAAGTTACCCCTGGATCTCCTTCTTATAGAATAACTGGCCCTGCTCATTGCATATTTCTCTGTTTGAACTTATTTGCCAGTAATCTTGCTTTATTTCCAAATTTGTAATATTTTTGTTGAACACACCTCACCTTGTATTCTACTTCCTCTAGGGTCCATTCTAGCCTGCTCCTTTTTCTTTTCTTGCCACCATACCTTTTTATACACCCCACTATTTGATACATATTCCTCTCAACACCACCTTTAATCCTTCCCAAACTATATTCATTTCTGTTCCCTAAGCATCACTAAACCTTACATATTTGAGCCTCCTTCACCACCTTGGTGTCCTTAAGCAGATTCAGTTCCAAAAGGTCCGTCCCTGGGTCTTAAATCTGTAGTCAAATACCCACCTTTCCTGTAGCAATGCTCTTCATTGGCTCAGATTTCTTTCTAGCTGAAATATTAAGGTAAGCAACTGAACCACCAAATTACTCAAATTGGTGGGGATTTATGCTGATTATCACTGTGCCCAGTTAGAGCTCCAGTTTCAGCCATTCATCCCCAGTGCTGATATCACTTAAGTACATAAGTATTGCCACACTGGGACAGACCAAAGGTCCATCAAGCCCAGTGTCTTGTTTCCAACAGTGGCCAATCTAGGTCACAAATACCTGGCTAGAT
This sequence comes from Microcaecilia unicolor, assembly GCF_901765095.1. Classification (NCBI taxonomy): domain Eukaryota; kingdom Metazoa; phylum Chordata; class Amphibia; order Gymnophiona; family Siphonopidae; genus Microcaecilia; species Microcaecilia unicolor. The sequence goes on from NC_044035.1 coordinate 177,299,465, forward strand.
CCCAAAAAAGTTCAATACATTTTATGCTGCTTATCCCAGAAATAAGCAGTGGATTTTCCCCAAGTCATTTTATTTATTGTTTATTTATTGTATTTGTATCCCACGTTTTCCCCACCTCTTAGCAGGCTCAATGTGGCTTACAATATATCATGGATAATGGAAATAGCAAGAGATATACATTTGGTTTTACAGAAGGATTTTGGGTTACATGGTCATGAAGTACAAAATAGTGGCATTACAGAAGACATTGACAGACATTAGGAATATGAGATAGTAGTATTATAGAAGACATTATCAGACATTAGGAATAGAATATATTGGTGTAAGAGAGACATTGTGAAACAATGGACGTGTTACGACGTTTGTAGGTATATTTGGAGATATTACATATTTTATTCTTTGTGGTATATCTTTTCAAAGAGATGAGTCTTAAGTAGTTTACGGAAGTTAGTCAGTTCATAGGTTGCCTTCAAATAGCGTGGTAGTGCGTTCCAGAGTTGCGTGCTCATATATAAGGTGGAGGCGTGTGTTAAATTGTATTTCAGACCTTTGCAGTTGGGGAAATGAAGATTAAGGAATGTTCGAGAGGATTTTTTTGCATTCCTGGGTGGCAGGTCTATTAGGTCTGACATGTAGGCTGGGGCATCTCCATGGATAATTTTATGAACGAGGGTGCATATTTTGAACGTGATTCGTTCTTTCAGTGGGAGCCAGTGCAGTTTCTCTCTTAGGGGCTTTGCACTTTCATATTTTGGTTTTCCGAATATTAGTCTGGCCACTGTGTTCTGGGCTGTTTGGAGTTTTTTCAGTATATGTTCTTTACAGCCGGCATAGAGTGAGTTGCAATAATCCAGATGACTGAGTACCAATGATTGTACCAGATTGCGAAAGACGATCCTTGGAAAAAATGGGCTTATTCTTTTTAGTTTCCACATTGAGTGAAACATCTTTTTGGTTGTGTTTTTCACATGATTCTCAAGTGTTAGATGCCGATCAATGGTGACTCCAAGAATCTTTAGGGTATCCGAGATTGGTAGATTTAGTTTTGGTGTGTTGACGGTGGTAAATTTGTCTTTGTTATGTTGCGAGGTGAGTACTAGGCATTGGGTTTTTTCCGCATTCAGTTTCAGCTGAAATGCGTCTGCCCAAGAATGCATAATATGTAAACTTTGGTTGATTTCGTTGGGAATTTTATTTAGGTCTTGTTTGAATGGGATGAAGATCGTTACGTCGTCAGCGTATATATATGGGTTGAGGTTTTGCATCGATAGTAGTTTGGCTAAGGGTGTCATCATTAGGTTGAATATGGTCGGTGAGAGGGGGGATCCCTGTGGAACTCTGCATTCAGGTGTCCAAGAGGCTGATGTAATCGAATTTGCTGTGACTTGATATGAGAGTGTAGTTAGGAACCCCTTAAACCAATTGAGAACTTTACCTCCGATACTGAAGTATTCGAGGATGTGTAATAAAATTCCATGATCAACCATGTTGAAGGCGCTTGACATGTCGAATTGTAGAAGTAGTATATTGTTGCCAGTTGCTATCATTTGTTTGAATTTGGTCATGAGCGTGACTAGTACGTTTTCGGTACTGTGGTTAGAGCGAAATCCTAACTGGGAGTCGTGTAGTAATGAGAACTTGTATAGGTAATCTGTGAGTTGTTTGGTCACCAACCCTTCCATTATTTTAGTAATTAAGGGAATGGATGCAACTGGTCTATAGTTAGTTAAATCGTTAGCATTTTTCTTTGCATCTTTAGGTATGGGGGTGAGTAAAATGTTTCCTTTCTCACTTGGGAAGAGTCCATTTTGTAACATAAAGTTCACGTGGTTCGTTAGGTCTATTATGAATTGTTGAGGGGCTGATTTCATAAGGTTATTTGGACATATTTTAATAATGGTCTATGGACTTTTCCTTTACGAAGCAGTCCAAACCTTTTTTAAAACCCAGTAAGCTAGCCACCTTTACCACATTCTCTGGCAACAAATTCCAGAGTTTAATTACATGTTGAGTGAAGAAAAATTGTCTCCGATTCGTTTTAAATTTACTACTTTGTAGCTTCATTGCATGCCCCCTAGTTCTAGTATTTTTGGAAAGAGTAAACAAACGATTTATGTCTACCCATTCCACTCATTATTTTATAGACCTCTATCATATCTCCCCTCAGCCATCTTTTCTCCAAGCTGAAGAACCCTAGGAGCTTTAGCCTTTCCTCACAGGGATATTGTCCCATCCCCTTTATCATTTTCATCACCCTTTTCTCTACCTTTTCTAATTCCACTATATCTTTTTTGAAATACATTGACCAGAATTGAAGACTATTCGATGTGCGGTTGCCCCATGGAGCGATACAAAGGCATTATAATGTTCTCATTTTTGTTTTCCATTCCTTTCCTAATAATACCTAACATTCTATTTGCTTTCATAGCCGCCGCAGCACACTGAGCAGAGGATTTCAACGTATCATCAATGACGACGCCTAGATCCCTTTTTTCGTCGGTGACTCCTAACATGGAACCTTGAATTATGTAGCTGTAATTCGGGGTCCTCTTTCCCACATGCATCACTTTGCACTTGCTCACATACGTCTCCACAGGAGACATATGTGTTAGGCGGTGAGAGTCTGATATGTACTGACGGGGAGAGGGATCTTGGGGTGATAGTATCTGAGGATCTGAAGGCGATGAAACAGTGTGACAAGGCGGTGGCCATTGCTAGAAGGTTGCTAGGCTGTATAGAGAGAGGTGTGACCAGCAGAAGAAAGGAGGTGTTGATGCCCCTGTATATGTCGTTGGTGAAGCCCCACCTGGAGTACTGTGTTCACTTTTGGAGGCCGTATCTTGCTAAGGATGTAAAAAGAATTGAAGCGGTGCAAAGAAAAGCTACAAAAATGGTATTGAATTTGTGTTACAAGACGTATGAGGAGAAACTTGCTGACCAGAACATGTATACCCTGGAGGAAAGGAGAAACAGGGGTGATATGACACAGACATTCAAATATTTGGAAGGTATTAATCTGCAAACAAACCTTTTCCGTAGATGGGAAGGCGGTAGAACTAGAGGACATGAAATGAGATTGAAGGGGGGCAGACTCAAGAAAAATGTCAGGAAGTAGTTTTTCACGGAGAGAGTGGTGGATACTTGGAATGCCCTCCCGTGGGAGGTGGTGGAGATGAAAATGGTAACAGAATTAAAAAATGCATGGGATAAACATAAAGGAATCCTGTTCAGAAGGAATGGATCCTCAGAAGCTTAGCGGAGATTAGGTGGCAGAACCGGTGGTGGAAGGTGGGGCTAGTGCTGGTCAGACTTCTACGGTCTGTGCCCTGAAAATGGCAGATACAAATCAAGGTTAGGTATACACATAAAGTAGCACATATGAGTTTATCTTGTTGGGCAGACTGGATGGACCGTACAGGTCTTTCTCTGCCGTCATCTACTATGTTACTATGTAAACGTCATGAACCATTTGGACGCCCAGTCTCATAAGGTCCTCTTGTAATTTTTCACAATCCTCTCGCGATTTAATAACTTTGAGTAACTTTGTGTCATCTGCAAATATAATTACCTCACTAGTTACTCCCATCTCTATATCATTTATAAATATGATAAAAAGCAACGGTCCCAGCACAGACCCCTGGGGAACTCCACTATCTACCCTTCTCCATTGAGAATACTGACCATTTAACCCTACTCTCTGTTTTCTATCTTTTAACCAGTTTTTAATCCAGAATAGGACACTACCTCCTATCCCATGACTCTCCAATTTCTTCTGGAGTATTTCATGAGGTACTTTGTCAAATGCCTTTTGAGAATCCAGATACACGTTTGTTCACCCCTTCAAAGAAATGTAATAGATTAAAGAGGCAAGATTTCCCTTCACTAAATCCATGTTGGCTTTGTCTCATTAATCCATGCTTTTGAATATGTTCTGTAATTTTGTTCCTCCCCATAAAGCATATTTTACATGCAGAAAAGAGCTCTTATAAAACTGTACAATGGTATTCACAGGGCTTTTTTTATCAGGCAGGATGCACCAGTCTACATCAGAGGGGGTGAGACTGGCAGATGCTGAATGTGCATTTCTGTCTCAGATCCAGGAAGACAGTGGCAGCAAGAGCATTAAAAAATAATAAAGGAAAGAAAAGTAAGGGGAGATACTTGACCAAGCTGGGGGAGTCACTGGGCCAAGATGGGAGTGAACAGAGGGAGAAGTGAGTGGAGAATTGAGATGGAGATGTTGGATGGGGCAAGGGAAGAAACACGGAAATTCTAGACATAGTGGGAGGGGTGAAAGTAAAGAGGGTAAAGTGTTGGACAGCGAGAAGAGAAAGTAAAAGAGGGAGAGATTCTACATGGCAGGAAGGCAAGTAGCAAAGATAGCAGAATTAATAAACATGGTAGAAGGAAAGAGAGGGAGAGATTATGGGTGGGTGGGGAATGAGGTGAAGATGCCTGACATGGAGGGAGGAAGTGAAGATGTTGGCCAAGATGTTGGCCTTGATTAGGAGGAGGGAATACAAGGGGAGATGCTGGACAAGGATGGGGATGGGAAGAGAGTTGGAAATGTTGGGTAGGGAAGTGAAAAGGTAAGATGGAGAGATTCTGATGGGCAGGAGGTGGGAAGGGAAGAGAGAGATAGGTGAAGCTAGACATAGATTGGGGGAGGGGCGAGAGTGGGGAGATGCTAGACATGGATAGGGCTTCTTGGTGTTCCCAATTCAGTTATATTTTGCACATTTCTGTTTCTAATTTGTGGTTACTAATTTTGCATTTGATGAGGCTCTATTCATGCATATGTGACCAAGGTGAGGTAGTCTGCTGATATGCAATTTCTCTGTAGATAATCCTGCTTGTCCTATTTTATTTTATTTATTTATTTTCCAAACTTCTATACTGCTTAAAACTAAGCGGTTTACAAAATACAGACAAAATATACATTAAATACAAATTACAAATAAACATGAAATTACAAATAACCTCTCCCCCCCCCCCCCCAAAAAAAAAAAAAAAAACCTACACACTGCTAATAATACAACATACTGTTACAAACAGTATAAGCTGCTTTGGTTCTAGTATCTGGTGTAATATTTGCAATACTGCCTTTTCATATACTCTGCGACTGGAAGAAGGGGGTTCAATTACTGTGGGGCAGAGAGCCACAGTCAGTAACTCCACCATCTAAAGCTGGCCCTGTACTAGGGTACCGACACCTTTTTTTCCTATGAAAAAAGCAAAGTGTATACATATAAAAAAGTACACATGCAAAAAGAGTGCATCTGTTTTTATACAATCTGCATGTGGGTGTCCCCAGGGGTATAGATTGAGTGCAACTGGACCATAGTTGGAATGTATATGCATATTTAAAAAAATATGTGCACACACAAACACATTTGCACCTCCTTCAGAGTAGATATAAATGTTGTGTGAGAGTGTGGGTGATGCTGGAGCTGGTACTGCCTACCTATTTTATGAAGGCATATAGGTACAAAATAGACCTAACAAAAGCTCCTTTTTCCAATTTTGAAACAGGTGCCCTATTTAAAACTACCCACATAGTGGAGTTCTATGTCACTTTCTTTTTCGTGTGCAAAAATTCAATTCCATGTATGTGAGATTAAGATTTCAAGAAAAAAAGGAGCTTGTTACTGCATTGGCCGGGAATCGAACCCGGGCCTCCCGCGTGGCAGGCGAGAATTCTACCACTGAACCACCAATGCTTCTGCTGCTACCAATTTTGCAAACAGCTGTCTAAATTCTTGCTTTGAGGCCCATACTCAATTATGCTTATAGCTTGCCACATCAACAGCAGGGGTTGAGTTTCAGAGACAGAGTTCTCTGTCAGAAAATAATTTAAAAAAAGGGAGATATAGACATACAAAAAGAAACAGAAGGAAATATAATACAGGGAGGAAAAACAGAATTACTAACCTAAGAGAGAAAGAAAAAAGAGAATAAAGATCAGAAATGATCAACAAGAAACATTTTAAATTAGTGTTGAAATTAAGCATATCTACCCCCTTCTCACGTACAAACATGAAATAAGGAATGTAACTAAAATAGGTTCAGAAACTATTATTTAAATATTCTTCTGAGAAATAACATTGATACCCTTACATTATTTCAATTTCCCTCTCATCTCTCACCTGATCCATTTGCTTTGCCATAATTTCTGAATTTAACACACATGGAGGGGCATTTCTGATATGACATCTAAATCCGATTTTGGACACTTTGTGGAAAACATCCAAAAATCCAGTACCTAACATGGCCATTTAAACATCCTACTTTCTGTTTTGAAATTGGCCATTTGCTAAATGTTTTTGTGCACAGTGCATCTATCTATAGGGACCATTTTCGGGGGGAAAAAAGTCCAAGGGAAAACCACACAAATACAAGCCATTGGGATGTATGGGGGGTCAGCATTCTTAGTATGTTTGGGAAGCTTGCCAGGTGCCCTTGGCCTGGATTGGCCACTGTCGTGGACAGGATGCTGGGCTCGATGGACCCTTGGTCTTTTCCCAGTGTGGCATTACTTTTGTACTTATGTACTTATTGTAGGCTGACCACACAGACATTCTAGCAGAGCAGTGGAGCACCCTAGGGGATGCTGCAGTGGACTTCACATAAAAGGTCCCAAGTTCATATCTTGCCATTGCTCCCTTATATTGTATATTGAGTCCTCCAAAACCCACCAAAAACCTATTGTACCCAACTGTACACCACTAGAATAGCCCTTATGGCTGCAGGTGTCACCTATATGTGGGTAAAGTAGGTTTTTGGTGGGTTTTGGAAGGCTTACACTTTCCACCACAAGTTTACCAGTTAGAGTGAGATATGGGCCTGGGTCCCCTTCTCCACAGTGTACTGCAGCGACTACTAGGCTACTGCAGGGATCTGCTTGCTGCTCTAATAGGACTGGCCATAACATCTCAAGCCTGGTATGTAGTGTTTCTTTCACATCTTTGGGGGGTGGGAGGAGGTCAGTGACTACTGGGGGAATAAGGGGAGTTTGCCTTAATCCCTCCAGTGGTCATCTGTTTATTTAGGGCACCTTTTTGTGACATAGTTGTGATTGAAACAGGTCTAGACCAAAATGTCTAATTTTTAGCCCTGGATGTTTTTGCTTCATTCCATTATGGCAGAAAAATGTCTAAGTTTTGGGAACGCCCAAATCTCGCTCCCTTATAACTTGGATGCACTGCATACAAACTGCACAGAAAACCATGTTAAAAATGGGTTTTGAAAGTAGCTATTTAGATATTTTCGCAAAAAAAAGGTCTATCTGCTGCTCTGTGCCACTTTTTGGAATGTAACTTAAATGGAAGACATGAGAATAATTCTTCTCTATGACAATGCATTTGCAGTCCCGTAAAGGCCTGTACTGTAAAGGGATGCCTATATTCAGACACCTAAGGGCCCTTTTACTAAGGCGCATAGGCACCTACTTGTGTCAAATGCGCATCAAATTGGAACTACCGCCCAGCTACCACGTGCCCCGGCAATAATTCCATTTTTGACACGTGTCCAAAACATGCAGTAGAAATTTCCTACTGCGTGGTGGCTTACCCGGTGGTAATCGGCAGTGTATGCATGCTGACGATTACCGCCCGGTTAACGCGTGAGACCTTACCGCTAAGTCAATGGACGGCAGTAAGATCTCAGGCCAAAAATGGATGTGCGCTGGTTTTAATTTTGCCACATGTCCATTTTCATCCCCCCCCCCCCCCCAAAAGGCCTTTTTTGCAGACATGCTGAAAAATGGACCTGCGTGCGTCCAAAACATGCGCCTATACCAGCGTAGGCCATTTTTTGGTGTGCCTTAGTAAAAGGGCCCCCTAATTTGCTTTATACTCATAGAATATTAGCACAGCAACACATAGCTGTATATATAATTTAGGAGCAACAATTTAACACCAGTCATAGTGCTGGTGTAAATCCTCACTCCTAGACTGTATTCAATAATTTATGCATGTAACTGTTCACCCCTCCTATGATGTGTCCAGACTACGCCCAAGTGTACACCCACCTTCAAAACTATGCACCATCATTTTTAGGAGCCGTTTTATAGAACATTGTTGTTTAGGCACATACCTGAATATATACATGCATATAATGCTGGAATTCTAGTCATTTTGCATGTTCATAGTGCCTAAATGTTGGCACCCACTTTATACAGTAACCCCTATCATGCCTATCTTTTCATCAACAATCTTAGGACTCTGTTTACTAAGCCGCACTAGAAGCGCGTTAGCGTTTTTATCATGCGCTAACCATGGAGACGCCCATAATATTCCTATGGGTGTCTACATGGTTATCGTGCGCTAATTTTTAGCACGCGCTAAAACCGCTAGTGCACCTTAGTAAACAGGGCCCTAAGATATCACTTATATCAATTATTCCTTTCTTGTGCCATGTTTCTAACACAGGATACTCCACACTAGGAGGAAAATCAGGATTATTTTGATTTATTAACGTTTAAAGAGGACTAACATGGCTACTTTATCTTAAATTAAAATACATTTGTTTTCTAATTTTGTTGTCCAGCCATTTAATTTTTCTAATCATGTTGATCCGTCTTTACATAAGTACATAAGTAATGCCACACTGGGAAAAGATCAAGGGTCCATCGAGCCCAGCATCCTGTCCATGACAGCGGCCAATCCAGGCCAAGGGCACCTGGCAAGCTTCCCAAACGTACGAACATTCTATACATGTTATTCCTGGAATTGTGGATTTTTCCCAAGTCCATTTAGTAGCGGTTTATGGACTTGTCCTTTAGGAAACCGTCTAACCCCTTTTTAAACTCTGCCTAGCTAACCGCCTTCACCACGTTCTCTGGCAACAAATTCCAGAGTTTAATTACGCATTGGGTGAAGAAAGATTTTCTCTGATTTGTTTTAAATTTACTACACTGTAGTTTCATCGCATGCCCCCTAGTCCTAGTATTTTTGGAAAGCGTGAACAGACGCTTCACATCCACCTGTTCCACTCCACCCATTATTTTATATACCTCTATCATGTCTCCCCTCAGTCATCTCTTCTCCAAGCTGAAAAGCCCTAGCCTCCTTAGTCTTTCTTCATAGGGAAGTCGTCCCATCCCCGCTATCATTTTAGTCGCCCTTTGTTGCACCTTTTCCAATTCCACTATATCTTTCTTGAGATGCGGCGACCAGAATTGAACAAAATATTCAAGGTGCGGTCGCACCATGGAGCGATATAACGGCATTATAACATCCTCACACCTGTTTTCCATACCTTTCCTAATAATACCCAACATTCTATTCGTTTTCCGAGTCGCAGCAGCACACTGAGCAGAAGGTTTCAGTGTATTATCGACGACGACGACACCCAGATCCTTTCTTGGTCTGTAACTCCTAATGCAGAACCTTGCATGACGTAGCTATAATTCGGGTTCTTTTTTCCACATGCATCACCTTGCACTTGCTCACATTAAACGTCATCTGCCATCTAGCCGCCCAGTCTCCCAGTCTCATAAGGTCCTTCTGTAATTTTTCACAATCCTGTCGCGAGTTAACGACTTTGAATAACTTTGTGTCATCAGCAAATTTAATTACCTTGCTAGTTACTCCCATCTCTAAATCATTTATAAATATATTAAAAAGCAGCGGTCCTAGCACAGACCCCCGAGGAACCCCACTAACTACCCTTCTCCATTGTGAATACTGCCCATTTAACCCCACTCTCTGTTTCCTATCCTTCAACCAGTTTTTAATCCACAATAGGACTTTTCCTCCTATCCCATGACCCTATCCCAGTAATGCCATACTGGGAAAAGACCAAAGGCCCATCGAGCCCAGCATCCTGTCCCCGACAGCAGCCAATCCAGGTCAAGGGCACCTGGCAGCTTCCCAAATGTACAAACATTCTATACATGTTATTCCCTAAATTGTGGATTTTTCCAAGTCCATTTAGTAGCGGTCTATGGATTCTGATTTCCTCTATTTTCTCTTAACTCTCATTCCAGGGTGTCCTGTCTATTTAAATAGAGAAATAACTAAATTCCTGGTACTATAAATCTCACACTCAAACACGTCTTATCCCAGTTTCACAACTGATAAACTGTCTATCCTATAGATATAAAATTAAAATTCTAGGAGTTGTTTTTGACCAACATCTTTCCTTCGAAGACCAAGCTTATGTAAGATGTTCGACAATGTGGAGATTAAAAAGAGTAAGAATTTACTTTAACAAGAACTCATTCAGATTACTAGTTTAAATACTGACACTTTCACAATTGGATTATTGTAATGCAATATATGTAGGAAGCAAAGAATGTATACATAAATTGCTTCAGAAAGCACAAAATAAAGCAGCACAATTAATTTATGTAACACCAAAATTTAATAAGACCACTCTTTTACTTACTGCATTACATTGGCTTCCAATCAGAGGTTAAACTATGTTTAAAACATGCAAAGTGATATTAAATATTTTGTTTGGTATGGCACCAGACTATATGACGAGCCTAATTGTCCTGTCGGCGAGAAATGCAAAGCCAACATCATGAGAACATTTGCTGTTACGTTTATCTAGTTTTAAAAATGTAACGTACAAGACTGTTTATACAGCTGGATTTGGTTATCTAGGATCCAAATGATGGAATCTCATTCCAAAAGAAATCAGAAGCATAAGCATCTTCTATTTCGAAAAGCTTTAAAAACTTATGTTTAAAAAATATTTCTCTATGTAATCATTAATGTAGAAATCTCATTCCAATATATGTATACTGTTATATTCACTGTTTTATTGTAAGTCACATTTAACCGAAATTTGCTTTTTGGATAATGTGGGATGTAAGAAGAAATTAATTTATAATTTTTCTCTCTCTTGCTGTCTTCATCTCCTCCACTGCATCAATTTCTGTCACTTATCTATTTCTTTCAGCTTTCTTCCCATTTGTCTGCCTCTGTTTACATATGTCATTCACTCCTATTATCCAGTCTTCAATCAACCTGTTTTTATTGTGTCTACCTGAGAAGTTCTGAGAAAAGAGGACATTCCTCTGGGTGAGTGAACATTATTTTGCTCTGTGTTTTGGTAACTGAGGGGTCCTTTAACCAAGCTGCGGGAAAAAGGGCCCTGTGCTAGCGGCAGAGGCCAATATTTTTTCCCACGCGCCAGGACCCTTTTTACTGCAGTGGGTAAAAAGACCCCAGACACACATGGCCATGTGGCAGGGAGCCCTTACCGCCACCCATTGAGGTGGCAATAAGGGCTCCCATGCTAACCCGAAGAGCAAGCAGTAAGCCCACACTGGGCTTACCACCACTCTGTTAAAGGGCCTCTTAAAAATTGAAGTTTAAAAGAGAAAATATAGGTTATTGATAAAGACAGAATAAAAAAAATCTAACTTTATTAACTAGCCTTTTCCCCATAGTTTTAAATCTTGAACTTTCTGACACTGCATTAACAGCCTGTAGAAGGCACAGCAGGGTCTAGTTCAGTCTAGGAGAGAAAAGATAATAATAGAAGAATAGAAGCATGCATTATTAACTAGTTTCCTTAGTGTACAACCCTTTTCCCCATAGTTTTTAAACTGAAACTTTCTATGCAGGTAGAAACTTAACAGCCAAGAGCATTAAAAAGAATAGCAACAAGACTCAACTTTGTCCTAAAAGATATTTTCTGTTCTTTGGCCGCTGAAAAGGTAGCACTGCTACTGACCTGAATTAGGTATTAATTAAGGTGTGAGGAAGTAGAATAGTTGATTACTGGGTTAGCTTCAAGGAGTCTGTTTGAAGAAGTCCCCTTAGAATCAAAACTACATATAGAGGAAAGGCCCCACTTAACTTTCTTTCTGAGAAGTTCTGAGAGAAGAGGACATTTCTCTGGGTAAGTGAACATTATTTTGCTTTGTGTTTTGGTTAAGTTAAAGATTGGGGTTTAAAAGAGGAATTGTAGGTTATTGATATTTGAAAAAGTGAAGTTGGAAGTAATCCTGTAGCCAGATAGATAGAGCAGCTTTTGGTATCTTTCAAAGATATCACCAAAACAGGGAAGATAAGGCATCCTGATAGTGATGTTGCAATAAAGACCATAGTAGACCAGGAGGGGCATAATCGAACGGGACGCCCAAGTTGATGTCCCCGCGAAGGGGTGGGGAAACCCGTATTATCGAAACAAGATGTGCGTCCATCTTTCGTTTCGATAATACGGTCGGAGACGCCCAAATCTCAACATTTAGGTCAACCTTATAAGTAGTGCCATACTGGGAAAGACCAAAGGTCCATCTAGCCCAGCATCCTGTCACCGACAGTGGCCAATCCAGGTCAAGGGCACCTGGCACGCTCCCTAAACGTAAAAACATTCCAGACAAGTTATACCTAAAAATGCGGAATTTTTCCAAGTCCATTTAATAGCGGTCTATGGACTTGTCCTTTAGGAATCTATCTAACCCCTTTTTAAACTCCGTCAAGCTAACCACCCGTACCACGTTCTCCGGCAACGAATTCCAGAGTCTAATTACACGTTGGGTGAAGAAAAATTTTCTCCGATTCGTTTTAAATTTACCACACTGTAGCTTCAACTCATGCCCTCTAGTCCTAGTATTTTTGGATAGCGTGAACAGTCGCTTCACATCCACCCGATCCATTCCACTCATTATTTTATACACTTCTATCATATCTCCCCTCAGCCGTCTCTTCTCCAAGCTGAAAAGCCCTAGCCTTCTCAGCCTCTCTTCATAGGAAAGTCGTCCCATCCCCACTATCATTTTCGTCGCCCTTCGCTGTACCTTTTCCAATTCTACTATATCTTTTTTGAGATACGGAGACCAGTACTGAACACAATACTCCAGGTGCGGTCGCACCATGGAGCGATACAACGGCATTATAACATCCGCACACCTGGACTCCATACCCTTCCTAATAACACCCAACATTCTATTCGCTTTCCTAGCCGCAGCAGCACACTGAGCAGAAGGTTTCAGCGTATCATCGACGACGACACCCAGATCCCTTTCTTGATCCGTAACTCCTAACGTGGAACCTTGCAAGACGTAGCTATAATTCGGGTTCCTCTTACCCACATGCATCACTTTGCACTTATCAACATTGAACTTCATCTGCCACTTAGAGATGGGAATAACTAGTGAGGTAGTTAATTTGCTGATGACACAAAGTTATTCAAAGTTGTTAAATCGCAACAGAATTGTTAAAAATTACAAGAGGACTTTATGAGACGGAGACTAGGCATCCAAATGGCAGGTGACACTTAATGTGAGCAAGTGCAAAGTGATGCTTGTGGGAAAGAGGAACCCGAACTACAGCTATTTGATGCAAGGTTCCATATTAGGAGTCACCGACCAGGAAAAGAATCTAAGTGTTCTTGTTGACGATATGTTGAAAAGCTCTGCTCAGTGTGCAGCGGTGGCTAAGAAAGCAAACAGAATGTTAGGCCTAGGAGCCAACTTTTCAGAATTAGTGTGGGTGCTAAGCCCAATGGAAATAACCCCTCCCTGGACACATACAAGGAATTCTCTGAATACTGGGGGTGTGCTCAGGCATCCACAGAGCCAGCTCCTATGATTAGGTATTATTAGGAAATGAATGGAAAACAAAAATGAGGATGTTATAATGCCTTTGTATCACTCTATGGTGTGACCACATCTTGAATACTGTGTGCAATTCTGCTCACCACATCTCAAAAAAGATACAGTGGAATTAGAAAGGTGATGAAAATGATAAAAGGGATGGGATGACTTCCCTATGAGGAAAGGCTGAAGCAGTTAGGGCTCTTCAGCTTAGAGATGAGACAGCTGAGGGGGAGATATGGTACAGGTCTATAAAATATTGATTGGAATGGAACGGGTAGACGTGAATCGTTTGCTTACTTTTTCCAAAAATACTAGGACTAGGGGCACGCAATGAAGCTACAAAGTAGTAAATTTAAAAAACAAATTGGAGAAATTATTTCTTCACTCAACGAGTAATTAAACTCTGGCATTCGTTGCCAGAGAATTTAGTAAAAGCAGTTAGCTTAGCTGGGTTTAAAAGGTTTAGATATCTTCCTAAAAGAAAAGTCCATAAGCCATTATTAAGATGGACTTGGGAAACTCCACTGCTTATTTCTAGGATAAGCAGCATAAAATGTATTGTACTGTTTTGGGATCTTGCCAGGTACTTGTGACCTGGATTGGCCACTGTTGGAAACAGGATACTGGGCTTGATGGACCTTCGGTCTGTCCCAGTATGGCAACGCTTATGTTCTTAATTTACCATCTCTCTCCCTCATCCTAGCCCTTCAATTCTCTTTCTTCTTATTCCACATTTTTCTTGCATCTTACCCCTACAGTCAGCATCTCCTCCTCTCTCTCTTTCTTTCCCCCTTCCATCCAGCATCTCCCTCGTCTCTCTTCTTCCATCCAGCTCTCTTTTCTGTTCCTTTGAGCAACTCCTCTCTCTTCTGCCCTAGCAATCCAAAGGGGCTCAGTTTTACTTGTGTTCAGGCAAAGTTTGCTGTTTTTAGCCCATTCTTGAATTGCTGTGAAACAGGTAATCAGTTTATTTTGGGATGTAGGTAAGTCTGGTTCAATGAGTATGAACTGCTCGTCATCCACGTAGCTATGGAACTGAATTAGCTTGGCTAGAGGCTTGAGATAACGTAACAATATGGCTTGTATTCCGCCAATACCTTTCGGTTCGAAGCAGATTCCAGTAAAAAGAAGTTTTCATCATATTGATATTGAACAGAGTATGTGTCAGTATAGATCAATCTGTGGTATCCTACAGGACATTTCCCACGGTGGCAATGATGTGGTGCCACACAGTATGGCCTGTTGCCTATCTGATAGACAGGATCTGAACCAACCAAGTACTGTGACACTGATAACTTGTTTCTGCCAGTTGGGCTAGCATGATATTGTGGTCCGCAGTGTCAAAAGATGTTGAGAAACCCAGCAGTACTAACACTGAGGTAAATCCTTTGTCTCAGCTTCTGTGAAGATCATCTAGTTGGGATACGAAGACCGTCTCCATTTCATAACTGGGTTTTCAATAGAAATCAAACAAAATAAAACATGGAAAAGAAAATAAGATGATACCGTTTTTATTGGACATAACTTAATACATTTCTTGATTAGCTTTCGAAGGTTGCCCTTCTTCGTCAGATCGGAAATAAGCAAATCTGCTAGCTGACAGTGTATATAAGTGAAAACATTCAAGCATTACTATGACAGTCTGACAGGGTGGGAGGATGGGGGTGGGTAGGAGGTATGCATGGGGACATCAAATCATATCATTGATATTCTAACAGGATGGGTGTGGATAGGTGAGGGGTGGGGTGATCAACAGAGACATACAGCTTTATGGTTTATAATGGGCTAGGAACCCCAGATCCTTGTTAAGTCCTTTCTGTTGGGTGTTAAAATATTCCATCATTCTGACTTCAAAGGTCTTACGTTCTTGTATGGTTTTAAAGTTACCTTTC
Organism: Microcaecilia unicolor; assembly: GCF_901765095.1. NCBI lineage: Eukaryota > Metazoa > Chordata > Amphibia > Gymnophiona > Siphonopidae > Microcaecilia > Microcaecilia unicolor. The sequence goes on from NC_044035.1 coordinate 177,314,915, forward strand.
AGGATTCTCACTGTGAAGTCACTGGTACAGTGTCCTGGTCCTGTAAAATGTTGGCCAACAGGTGTGGGAGACCTACTGGTACCAGCATTGTTCATGTGATGTCTATGTAAATTGAATCTTGTCTTAAGCATCTGGCCTGTTTCTCCAATATAGCATCCTTCGTTACATGTTTTACACTGAATGATATATACCACATTGGAAGATGAGCAAGACACCACAGACTTTCTGAATAAATTGAAAACTATCAAGCAACTACCACCTAACACCCTTCTGGTCACGATGGATGTAGAATCACTATACAGCAACATTCCACATGCGGATGGCATAGCTGCATGTGGAAGACTCCTAAAAAAATCCACACTGGACCATTAACGAAGGATGCTATATTGGAGAAACAGGCCAGATGCTTAAGACAAGATTCAATTTACATAGACATCACATGAACAATGCTGGTGCCAGTAGGGCTCCCACACCTGTTGGTCAACATTTTACAGGACCAGGACACTGTACCAGTAACATCACAGTGAGAATCCTGAAAGGTAACTTTAAAACCATACAAGAACGTAAGACCTTTGAAGTCAGAATGATTGAATATTTTAACACCCAACAGAAAGGACTTAACAAGGATCTGGGGTTCCTAGCCCATTATAAACCATAAAGCTGTATGTCTCTGTTGATCACCCCACCCCTCACCTATCCACACCCATCCTGTTAGAATATCAATGATATGCTTTGATGTCCCCATGCATACCTCCTACCCACCCCCATCCTCCCACCCTGTCAGACTGTCATAGTAATGCTTGAATGTTTTCACTTATATACACTGTCAGCTAGCACATTTGCTTATTTCCGATTTGACGAAGAAGGACAACCTTCAAAAGCTAATCAAGAAATGTATTAAGTTATGTCCAATAAAAAAGGTATCATCTTATTTTCTTTTCCATGTTTTATTTTGTTTGATTTCTATTGATAACCTTAAGAGTGGACTAACACGGCTACCACACTCCTATAACTGGGTCTGAATCTAGACTGACATGGTCCTAGCCAGTTTCTGTCTTCTAGCCAATTGCTGAGTTGAGCACAGACAGTTTGTTCTATAAGGTTTCCTAGAAATGGGATGTTAGATATTGTCTCGGTAAAGGTTGGTCTTTTTTTTTCTTTTTTACTACAGCGTATCTCTGAAGAGGTGGACTGTTTCATTGGTAATTGTTATTCCTACTCATAGTGGGCTATGTATTACAATAACAAAATAACCTAGCTACTATGCAGGTAGTTTTCTATCAGAGATTTTGGTGGTTTATTCTTTCAGCTGACTGTGATGTATAGGCATAGTGTAGAGAAATTTGATAAGATCTGGGATCTGTTCTTAGCATGGACAGAAAATAACTGAGGGCATAAACAAAATAACTATACAAGCACCTGAGGGTCATGACAGGTGAAGCTTCTTCTCATCATTGCTGTATATGTTCTGCTTTAGATGAGGAAGTTGTTTTTATATCATCTTATAAAATATATTAATATTACTGTTACAATTGGAACTGATTTATGACCCAAAAGGAAGATACTAACAGGGGAACTGGGGGGGGGGGGGGGGGGGGGGGGGGAATTAGGGCTCTGTGTTATAAAAATGAATGAAAATTGATGATCTACTAAAAGCACAAATTAAGTACCGAAAAAATCTTCATAGTGTTATACATGTGTAGAAACAGAGCATCTATTTTTGTGATCTGCACCTCTGTGTTCCAAGGGGCGAGATTGAGCAGAGCTGAGGCAGAGTTGTGTTACACATTCATATTTTATAAACTACACATTTACATATATAAACTTGCACCTTCCTCAGAGCAGGTGTAAATTTTTATTTGAGGAGTTTTGGCCACTGTTGGGTTTGTTCTGCATGCCTATTTTATAAAGGCATGCATGCCTTGACAAAATAGGTTCAAATAGTGCCTTTTTCCAATTTTGACAGATGTGCCCTATGTAAAACTACCCTCTTAGTAAGTTCTCTGTCACATTTTATTTCATGTGAAAAAGTTCAATTCCATGCATGTAAGTGAGATTAAGAATCCAAGTAAAAAAAAGAGCTTGCTATTGCATTGGCCGGGAATCGAACCCGGGCCTCCCGCGTGGCAGGCGAGAATTCTACCACTGAACCACCAATGCTCCAGCTGTTAGCTTTTTTGCAAACAACTTTCTAAATTCTTGCTTGAGGCCCATGCTTAACTGTATGCTTACAGTTTGCCACATCAGCAGCAGGGGTTGAGTTTCAGGAACAGAGAAGAGTTCTCTGTCAGAAAATTAGAAAAACAGAGGGAGATATAGACATACAAAAGAGACAGAAGAAAGCAAAACACAGGGAGGAAAACAACAGATTTACTAAGTTCGGGGAGAAAGATAAAATGAGAACAAAGAGCAGAAATTATCAACCAGAAATATTTTTAGTTAATATTGAAATTAAGCAAATCTGCCCTAGGGGGATATGCAGATATTGCCCTCTCATGTACAAACACCAGGAACATGAAATACTGAATATAAGTAAAATAGGTTTCATAAATCATTAATTAATAATCTTATGAAAAATAACATTGGTACCCTTCCATTAATCCAATCCACTGAGTTGTCTGTCAGAAAATTAGAAAAGCAGAGGGAGATATAGACATACAAAAAGACAGAGAAGGAAGCAAAACACAGAGAGGAAAAACAACAGATTTACTAAGTTCAGGGAGAAAGATAAAAAGAGACCAAAGAGCAGAAATGATCAACTAGAAATATTTTTAATTAGTGTTAGTATTTAAATTAAGGAGATCTGCCCTAGGGGAATATGAACATATTGTTCTCTAACGTACAAACACCAGGAACATGAAGTATGGAATATAAGTAAATTAGGTTTCATAAACCATTGAAATATTCTTATGAGAAATAACATTAGTACCCTTCCATTATTTCAATTTCCCCCTCTTCTCTGACTTGCTGCCTTCATTTTGACATAATTTCTGAATGTAACACACTGAGGCTCATTTTCAAAGCACACAGGCTTTCAAAGTTACGTGGAGGGGTATTTTCAATATGACGTCTAAGTCCAACTTTGGACGTTTTTCTAATAACGTCCCAATTCAAATGAGGAATATAGCCATTTTCAAAACAGAAAAACATCTTATCTTTTTTTTTTTTTTTCCGAAAACGGCTATTTGCTAGATGTTTTTGTGCTCTGTATGTTTATATTTTTAATCCATTTTTGGAAAAAAAAAAGTCCAAGTGAAAAATGCACAAAATCAAGCCATTAGGACGTAGGAGGAGCCAGCATTCTTAGCAGACTGGCCACACAGACATCCCAGGAGAGCAATGGGGCACCCTAGGGGACACTTCTCTGGACTTCATAGAAATGCTCCCAGGTACTCATCTCACTGTTGTTTACTTATCTTGTTTGCTGAGCATCCCAAAACCCACCACCCCCCAACTGTACACCACTATAATAGCCCTTATGGGTGAAGGGAGCACCTATATGTGGGTACAATGAGTTTCTGGTGAGTTTTGGGGGGCTCACAGTTTCCACATGTAACAAGTAGGGGGAAGTACGGACCTGGGTCCACCTGTTCACAGTGCACTGCACCCACCACTAGACTGCTCCAGGGATTTGCATGCTACTCAAATGGACCTGAGTATTACATCTGAGGCTGGCACAGAGGCTGGTATGTAATGTTTTAATCACATTTTTTGGGGGTGGGGGTGGGAGGGGGGGTCAGTGACCACTCAGTGAGAAAAGGTCATCCCCAATTCCCTGAAGTGGTCACCTGGTCATATATATACTTTGTTCTATGTAATCAGAATGCTTTGTCAGTTCTACTTTTGTTATATTGTGAGTCACATTGAACTTGAATTCTATTTGAAATAATGTGGGATATAAATGTCATAAATAAATAAATCTGCAAAAATGAGAAATACATCAATTAAAGGCTTCATGAAGTATCAAAGATTTCCAGCAGTGGGAAAGAAGAAGCTGTGCTGAAAGAAGACAACTAGACTCAGATCACGAGAGCCTACAAGATGAATACCATGATTCCACCTGCCCTCAAGAACTGGTGTGTAGCCATGGAACTGGAGGAGGTAAGAGCATCACTGGGAGAGGAGCAGCTGAAGTTCAAAATTCCCAAAGTTGCTGGATCAGTGACTACAAGGAGGCGAAAGGTAGTGGTGGTTAGCAGTTCCCTTCTGAGGGGTACAGAGACATCCATCTGCAGACCAGACATAATGTCCTGAGAAGTGTGCTGTCTGCCAGGTGCCAGAATTCAAGATGCTATGGAGAGCTTGCCGAGATTCATCCATGTTGGTAGAAATGATACTGCTAGGTACCTCTCTGAACATATCAAAAGTGACTTCATGGCTCTGGGACAGGTGATGAAGATGACGGGTGCACAGGTGCTGTTCTCCTCAATCCTTTACATTCAGGGTAAAGGCCAAGGCAGAGAAGCTCGTATCCTGGAGATGAATATGTAGCTGTGCGGATGGTGTTGTCGAGAGTATTTTGGTTTCCTGGACTATGGGATGATTTTCCAAGGGCTGCTGAGCAGAGAAGACGTCCATCTATCAAAGAAGGGAAGAAGTGCCTTCAGCAGCAGACTGGCTAACCTATTGAAAAGGGCTTTGAACTAGAATCTTTGGGGCTGGGTGATCAAAGCCCTAAGGTAAGAATAAGCCTTCAGGTAAGTGAAGCATTAAATACCTGTACAAAAATGGGTGAAAGGAGCAACATCTGGAAAGCAGTATATACTAATGCCCGTAGTATGGGAAATAAGGTTTTAGATCTAGAAGCTGTGATAGACAAGGCTGATTTGGATTTGGTGGCGATCACAGAGACATAGTTCACAGACAACCATGACTGGGATATAGTTATACCGGGCTATAATCTGTTCAGGAAAGAGAAGGTAGGAAGAAAGGGGGGGGGGGGGGGGAAGTGGCATTATATGCAGGGCTGGCTCTACCTATGGACCACGTGAAGCACTGGCCCAGGGCGCTGCTGATAAAGGGTGCCAAAATCTTGGTCTAGCATCTCTCCCTCCCTCTTCCCTTCCCTTTGTCCCTCTGCCTACAGTTCAGTATCCACAGCATAGGAGGGAGGGAAGAGAGAAGTAGAGATGATGAACTGGGATTTTTATGTCCTTTTTCATCAGTGTCAGGAGGAGGGGACTTCAGAGGAGGAAATACTGGATCACCTGCAGGAGGAAGAGAGTAGAAAGAGAGATACTGGACTGTGGGCGGGGGGGGGGGGGGGGGGGTACCAGTATAAAAGTTGGCTCAGAATGCCAAGTCACTTGAGCTGGTCCTGATTATATGTTAAAGATAATATTAAAACCACACAATTATAGGATCTACAGGGTAAGTAAGAGGAACTGCGGGTCAAACTGGAAAGAGGGAATGGAAAATGTGTTTACATTAGTATGATATACAGGCCTACTTCACAGACTAAAGAAATGGGCAGAGATTTAATTGAAGATATTCAAAGTATAGCTGTGAAAGGGGAAGTACTACTAATAGGTGATTTAATATTCCAGATATTGATTGCAGCATAGGAGCCAACTTTTGAAAATTATTGGGGGTTCTCAACTTGGCACAAATTACTAGGTCTATATAAAGGAAATTAAAGCATGATGGGTTGTGAATACAACTAGTCAGGTTGTCTTTAAATGAGGAGCACAGCAGGGGGTAGCACTGCAAGTCCCACCAGTCTCTCTTGCTCCCCAACCCCAACTCATCTCCACAGTTTACCACCCTACTCCCAGCCCATCTACACCACACTCATGCTATGCCTACCTGTCTACCCTGGCCCATCTATAAAACCCCCTCTCAGCCAGTCTTCAATAGTGCCTCTTCCCTACCTAACCTGTGCACACCGTATGCTTTCTTTTCTCTCAGACCATCCTCACTTCTTTCCTCAGTCCCTTACCACCTTAATTTCTTCTTCCTCGGTCCTCCTCTCACCTTCTTCTGTTTTTCCCTCACTTCTTTTTCCCAATGTAGTTTGACTTTTGTTTTGGGGTAAGGTGCTTAATAACCCATTCTATACTTCTGTGCCCGCTACTTCTTCCTGATTGATTGATTTTGTTAATTCATTCATTCATGGCTTGATATGCCGCTTTAACTGACAGACAGGTCAGAGATGCTCCACCACCTGCATGTACAAACCTTGGAAGCTGAGCAATTAGTTGCTCCACACAGCCCCTAGGGCCACATTTGCATGTTCTGCTTCCAGATCACATGCTGAGCAGGAAATCAATGAACTCACTGTGTGACAGCCTAGCAGTTACAGAGTAAGTGTTGACTTGGGAAGCTGACTCTAATGCTTTCTGCAAAAATGGAAACTGACACCTCATTTGGTGATAACAGCTTTGGCACAATCCCCCCTCCTTTATTAGTGACTCCAGCACAACATTCCTCTTACTTTCTCTTTTAACCAAACATTCCCTTCTTTCTCCGCCATTCTCTGCCCTGTACTTTTATCCCGCCCACTCCCTTCTTTCCCTGGCCCATATGATGTGGAAGGATATGGAGGTGACATACCACTCTAGCAGTACCCCCTCATTAATGGTGCCCTGCATAGCCACACAAGACACACACTCCAAAAGTTAGTCTGGAGTAGAGCTGTGCTGGTAGTGAGAATGGCCAGGGCTTAGTAGATGAGCCAAGAGGGAAGCCAAACCAAGAAACACGTATTGGAGGGCAGTGAACCCCTTACCCCTTCCAAACGCCACCATCATCCCTGTAACCTCTTCCTGCTGATGGCCCTATTTCTTTGGGATAATGAGCCCACTTAGTCCTACACCACTTTCTCCAATAATTTGTAACAGGGGAATGACTTATTTTTGTTAAAAAAGGGAGATGGTGTTACTCTCTATTCCCCTTTCAATATGAGACTTGCACAATCCCCTCCTGCTCCCCCATGTCCTTCCAGTAAAATAACACATTAATTCTGGTGACTACAGAGCTGGAGGAGGCGGGCAAAATATAGCTATTGCCTTGATCCATCCCAGCTGGCACAGAAATCTTTATTGAAAGCTTAAACAATTTTCCAACCTTTGTAGCAGTAGTTTAACTTCAGTCCTTTGTCTCTACTTGATCTTAGTTGTCTGTCCTCACGTTCCTTCTTTTAAGGATTCTCTTCCAGTTTTCCTCCATGTATATTTGTCTCTCCATGGTTTCTCTCTACAGCTTCTCTCATCTCACTTTCTTCTAGGCTTACTCCCTCCTCCAATTTTCTCCCTTTTCTCACCTTTATGTCTGTTCGCTCTATCATGATCCCCCCTTTTCCTCAGTCACTTGTTTCCCAGTTCTTCACAGCAACTCTCCATCTCTTTCAGCTCCTCTTCAGTCTACAGCTTGTGTCTCCTCTGTCTGCTGTTCTTCCTCTCTTCTAGATCATGTCTCCTTTTCCCAGCAACCTTCCCCCACAAAGCCCATGCTCTCTTCCTGAATTCCTCTCATCCTCACTGCCTATGTCTTTTCCTCCCCCACAGCTCCAGTATCAGTCCCCGTTCCCATCACCCAGCCTTCTCCTCCCTTTCAGTTCCTTTCTGCCTCTTCCAGCATTTCAGAACAGCATTGTCTCATCTAACCAGTTCCACCAATTCTAACCCTTTCCATTCCCTTCACGCTTTCCTTGCTCCCTTTATTCCTCTCCCAGTACCTTTCTGTCTTTTTTATCTTAACTCCTATAGGTATTACTTTGGCAACATAGGTAAAATTGTCATGAAGTTATCTGAATCAGTCTTTCTTTTGTCAGCGTCTTTCTGCAGAATTTGCCTTTCCCATTGGCAACTACTAGGCTACAGCAACTCCCTCCTGGGCTGCAGGGGGAGGTGAGAGCAGTAGCTAGGATACAGAAGCATTTACTTCTTGTGTTTTCCTGTAGCTCTGCAGCATGGAGCCTGCTATCTCAGATCTACAGACTTACAGGAAAGAATATTGGGAGTGCTCAGGCACCCACAGAGCTGGAACCTATGGATTGGAGTATCCCTATTGTGGGGCAGTGGCGTAGCCAGACCTGACATTTTGGGTGGGCCCAGAGCTAATATGGGTGGGCACTATGTATGAGTATTGTTTCTTGAGATACTACAAAATAATGCTTTAGAGTGCACTTCATGATGGATTTCTAAGTAGCCTGCCCAACACCTGCCCTGCATCAACATAAACCATATACATACTTAATATGAAAGAAAAAGCAGAGCCATCATTTTGATTACTTACAAGAGTAATCAAAAGCTGGCTGGCGGTGGGCTTCTGGAGGCAGTGGGCTTCTGGGTGGGGGTGGGCTCTTCACTGCCTAGGGCAAAAAAAAGGTATATTTAATCATTAAATATACCTTTTTGCCCTAAGCAGTGAAGTGCTTACCCCACCCAGAAGCCCACCACCACCAGGCAGCATTTTTGAGTACAATCACACATTTAAAAAATACGTTTATTTATTACCTGGCTCCTGTAGCTGTGTTGTGATGCCGCGGGGGGAGTGCTGCTGCTGCGACTGTGATTAACTAGGGAACTGATAACCACTGAAAATTATAGACCCCACCGCAGGCAAAGGCAGGCACAATGTGGACTGTGGAGCCGTGCCTGTGTTGCAACACATTCAGGCCGGCAGCCTTCCCGTGCAGCGCCATCGTGACATGCGTATGGCGGGCTGGGCCCTGGCTGGAGGGAGGGGGTGAGCATGCAGTAATACATCAGCATGGTGCACCACACACCCGCACAACACTTACATGAACCCTGCGCCCCCGGTCACCAGCACGCACTTCCTAGCAGGCCCTCCTGCCATCACTGGATCCATCCTCCACATCACATGATCCAGAACCTCAGAGCATCAGCAAGACAAGGCCACATCCCTTTACTGCTACCCCCCCATCAATGACTTCTGGATAAAAAGCAACTCCTTTTTGCCTCAGGCAGTAACAAGACGTCCCAGAACAGCCATCTCAACATCTAAACTGTTCCCTATTAGAGAAGGAAGGTCCAGAAGTGGCCATGGCTAAGGGAGCAAAATGAGGCACGTCGTAAAATGAATATTTATGCCCTTTCATTCGCTTTACTACGCCGGTGGACACATAGCGGGGATACAAGAAAAGGTCGCAAGGTTCTGGTGGCCGGTGGCTCTTAGAAACTGCTAGTGTAGTCGCACATTGATTGGCCAATTAGTTTGCGCTTTGCACTGCCCTGCGCCCTTATTGGTTCTCGTGTCCGGTTCTGTGCCTGATTGATGATCTATTGGAGGAGCCAGAGAGCGTGGAGCCGGCCAGGTCGAGCTCCAGGTGTAGGACGTGTGTGCAACCGAGATTAACAGAGCAGCCGCGAGACTCTAGTGCGCTGCAAGATTAAAAGAATGGCACGGCTTGGGGGTTCATGACAATGCAGACAGTGCTGGCCGAGGAGCAGAGTACCGTGACTGTCCAGATCTAGAACAGTCAGAAGAGCTGCCATCTGCCAGTGAGAGCGCCGACTGCCAAAAAAAAAAAAAAACAGGAGGGAGGTGGAGCGGGCTGCCACAGCACAAAACACTAAGACTCTGGCAGCTGAGCTGGTGTGCACTTTTGGCGTTTAAAACTGGGTGGGCCTCAGTCGAGATTGGGTGGGCCTGGGCCCACCCAGGCCCACCTGTAGCTACGCCCCTGTTGTGGGAGATCCTGGATTCTGTACAGGGTGAGCTATTTTAGCAGTTGGTAATGGAACCCATGTGGGATAGGGCCATACTGAACTTAATGCTTACGAATGGGAAGACTGTTTCTGATGTTATAGTGGGTGATAATCTGCAACCAGTGGTTTAATATTAAGATAGATGTGGAGAAAGTTAATTCAAAAGTGAAGGTTCTAGATTAAACAAAAAACTAACTTTGTTCTGATGGGGAATTACCTCAAGGAGTTGTCTGGATGGCAACATCTGGAAGAAATAGGAAAGCAGTGGACAAAATTGAAAGGAGCTATTGTAAGGCAACAAACTTTTTTGTAAGGAAAGTAAATAAAAGAGGAAAAGAAGGCTGTTTTGGTTTTCAACAGTAGTAGCTGAAAAGGTAAGGAAAAAGAGGTTAGCCTTCATAAACTACAAGAGATCGCAAAAAGAGGAAGACAGGCGACAATATCTAGAAAAGCAAAGAGAAGCTGGTAGGGTAGTCAGGAAAGCAAAGATGCAAAAGGAAGAAAAAAGAGCCAATACAGTAAAATGGAAGGACAAGACATTGTTAATGATAGAAGGATGAGCAAACGTGGCATTGTGAGATTCAAAGGTGAAGGGGAGGAATATGTAGCAGCTGATATAGATGAGGCAGAATTACTTAACCAATATTCTGTTCTGCATTCACAGCTGAAGGGCTGGGAGCAAGACCGCAGCAGACAAAGAAATGGAGATGTGGTAGTCATTCATGAAGAACTGGCTGAACTAAAAGTGGACAAAGCAAAGGGCCAGATGGCATACATCCGAGGGTTCTAGTGGCTCCATTGGCTGACCTTTTCAATGTTTCTTTAGAGTCGGGAGTTATCTCAGAGGACTGGAGAAAGGCAGATGTGGTCCTTCACAAAAGCAAAAGTAAGGAAGAGGTTGAAAACTACAGACCGATAAGTCTGACTTCTGTGGTAAGTAAATTAATGGAAATGCTTTTAAAACAGAAAACAGTAAAGTTGTTGGGAATCCAATGAAGTACAGGACTCAAGGCAACACAGTTTCACTAGAGGCAGGTCTTTTTGGACAAATCTGATTCATTTCTTGGACTGGGTGACTAGACAGTTAGATTGAGGGAGAGCGCTGTTGTGTATTTAGACTTTAGCAAAGCCTTTGACACGGTTCTGCAAAGACACTAATAAATAAGCTGAGTGCCTTTGGTATGGGCCCTAAACTAAGTGACTGGGTTAGAAGCTAGTTAAGTTGAAGGCGACAGAGGGTAGTACTAAATGGAGATCACTGTGAGGAAAGGGATGTTACCAATGGTGTGTCAGAAGGTTCAGTTCTTGGTCTGGTTCTTTTTAAACATTTTTATAAGTGATATTGCCGAAAGGCTGTTTGGTAAGGTTTGCCTCTTTGCGGATGATACTAAAATTTAACAGTAGGGTTGACACCCCCTGAAGGTGTGGATAATATCATGAAGGACCTAGTGAAGCTTGAAGAAAGGTCTGGAATCTGGCAGCTAAGATTTAATGCTAAAAATGCAAGGTCATGTATTTAGGCTGCGAAAACCTGAGGAAATGGTACAGTTTATGGGGTGAAGAACTTTTGTTCATGAAAAAGGAGCGGGACTTGGGTGTGATCATATGTGATGATCTTAAGGTGGCCAAATATGTAGAAAGAGCGACAGCAAAAGCTAGAAGAATGCTTGGGTGCATGGGGAGAGAAATGGCCAGTAGGAAAAAGGAAGTGATGATGCCCCTGTATGAGGCTCTGGTAAAACCTCATTAGGAATCATGTATACAGTTCTGGAGACCGCACCTTCAAAAAGATATAAACAGGATGGAGTCTATCCAAAGGGTGGCTACTAAAATGGTTAGTGGTCTCCGTCACAAAGTATATGGGGACAGACTTAAAGATCTCAATATATATACGTTGGAAGAACGGTGGGAGAGGGGACATAAGCCGTGCTAGAGGTGCAATAGCATTTTTAGCGCAAGCTAAAAATTGGCATGTGCTAACTGTGTAGATGCCCATAATATTCCTTTGGACATCTACATAGTTAGCACGTGCTAAAAATGCTAGCACACCTGAGTAAAAAGGGCCCTTAAATACCTACATAGCCTAACTGCACAGGAGACCAGTTTATTTCAATTGAAAGGAAGCTCTGGAATGAGGGGGCAAGGAATGAAGGTGAAAGAGGATAGACGCAGAAGTAACCTGAGGAAATACTTCTTTATGAAAAGAGTGATAAATTCATGAAACAGCCTCCCAGTGGAGGTGGTGGAGATGAAAACTTTATCTGAATTCAGGAAAGCTTGGGGCAAGTAGACAGGACCTCTAAGGGGGTGAAAGGGAGAATAAATGGCTTGGATGGGTAGACTGGATAGGTCATATGGTCTTTAACTGCCTTCATTGTTCTATGTTTCTATCATTACAGATTGTGCATAAAGCAAGAACATGATCACATACATTTCCCCTAGCAGTCTCATAGATCTTTTAAGAAGCAAGTCAGATGAATGTAATTTTAACAGAAAGTTGGAAGCTCATTATTTTTCTGTGGATTTTACTAGTGTAATTTGATTGACATTTATTGTTGCTGTTTTATCATCTTGTTTGTGCATTACATTATTTTATATGTAAATGTCATATGATCTAAGTTGTATTAGTTGTTGTTATATGTAACTAGTAAAAAAGCCTCGTTTCTGATGCAAATGAAACGGGGGCTAGCAAGGTTTTCTTCTGTGTGCATGTGGGAGTCCCTGCCCTCTGCCCTCTCTCCCTTCCCCTGTGCTGTCTGTCCTCTCTGTCCCCTCCCCTATCGGAGTCGAGTCCTTCAGTGTTAAGTTTCCTGCTGTGCTGTCCTGAGAACTGTAGGTATGTCTGGTTCAATAGGTGTGAGAAGCAGCCCATCATCCCTATAGATACAGAACTGAATATCCATCAAACTGAATTAGCTCGGCTAGTGGATTGCGGTAGATATTGAACAGAATATGTGACAGTATAGCTCACTGTGGTATCTTGCAGGTCATTGCCCATGATAGCAACGAGCTTCTGCCAAACAGTATGGACTGTTGCCTATCTGATAAACAGGATCTGAACCAGCCAAGTACTATGACACTGATAACTGTTTCTGCCAGTTCTTCTAATGGTCCACAGTGTGAAAAGCCATTGAGAAATACAGCAGTACTAACACTGAGGCAAATCCCTTGTCTCAGCTTCTGTGAAGATATCTAGTTGGGATACAAGGACAGTTCCATTTCGTAACTGGGTCTGAATCCAGACTGACATAGTTCTAGCCAGTTTCTCTGTTCCAGCCAATTGCTGAGCTGTACACAGTTTGTTCTGTAAGTTTTCCTGATATTTTCTTGAAGGGTAATGGGGTTTGATATACTGCCTTTCTGTGGTACAATCAAAGCTGTTTACATTTATTATATGCAGGCACTTTTTCTGTCCCTAGAGGGCTCACAATCTACAGCATCTCTCTGAAGAGGTGGACTATCTCATTGGTAATCATTATTCCCACTCATAGTATGTTATATATTGCGATAACAAGACACCCTAGCTACTATGTATGTGGTTTTGTATCAGAGATTTTGGTGGGTTATTTTTTGAGTAGGCCGACTGTGATGCATAGGCATAGTGTAGAGAAATTTGATAAGATCTGGGCTCTGTTCTTAGCCAGGACAGAAAAAAAAAAACAAAAACAGAGCATAAACAAAATAACTATGTATGCGCCTAAGAGGCATGATAGGTGAAGCCTCTTCTCTTCATTGCTGTATATTTTCTGCTTTTGATGAGGATGTTCTTATATCATCTAATAAGATACATTAATATTACTGTGTTACAATTGGAACTGATTTATGACCCAAAAGGAAGATACACAGGGTAGAAGAGGGGGAAGTTAGGGCTCTTTGTTATAAAAATGAATGAAAATTGAGCATATCTGATGATCTGCTAAAAGCACAAATTAAGTACTGAAAAAACTGCATGGTGTTATATACGTGTATAAAGAACACACAGAAAGACAGAATCTATTTTTACGTGAGCTGCATGTAGATGTCCCAAGGGGGCGAGTTTGGGCAAAGCCTAGGCACTGTTGCACATTCATCTATATAAATAATTCTCACCTCAAACATTCTGAAGCTCACTCTGTGGCAGGGAAACACTGGAGCCCTGCACTTAGGCTGTCACCACTCACTCTCACTGATAGACCTGCCCTCAGCCACGTCCCTTCCACACATAATTCGCTACCTCAAAGTTCTAATGAAGCTGCAACTTCTGGTTTGTGAGGCGGCATAGATCGGAATTTATCCCCATTACTGTTTTTGCCCCACCCTCGCGTCAAAGGTGATGACGTCGAGGACGGAGCAATGACACTTGACCAATCGCATCGCTGCGCCCTAGACATCACCACCTTTGACGCGAGGGCGGGGCATACATCGATCTACTACGTGATGACGAACGGAGGGAGTGTGAGGCAGGCAGGCTGTAGGTCACACGCAGCGAAGGAGCTAGCCAGCCACTCTGTAAGTCGCGGGGCGAGGCACTCCGAGGCGACCACGACCACCCTCAAGCACGGAGGGTAAGTCCACCAACAAGGGGAGGGGGATGGTAACCAAAGTGCCTTGCTAGCGCCCGTTTCATTGGCCTCAGAAACTGGCCTTACTAGTATTGTATAAACTACACGTTTACATGCATAAACTTGCACCTCCTTCAGAGAAGGTGTACATTTTTGTTTGAGGAGTTAACAACTGCTGGGTTGGTTCTGCATGCCTATTTTATAAAGGTACATAGACACTATGCTGCCTTGAAAAAAGTGCCTTTTTCTAATTTTGACAGAGGTGCCCTATTTAAAACTACCCTCTCTATCACATTCTTTTTTCATGTGAAAATGTCCATGCATGCAAGTGAGATTAAGAATTCAAGTTAAAAAAAAAAAAAAAAATTGCTATTGCATTGGCCGGGAATCGAACCCGGGCCTCCCGCGTGGCAGGCGAGAATTCTACCACTGAACCACCAATGCTCCAGCTGTTAGCTTTTTTGCAAACAGCTATCTAAATTCTTGCTTGGAGGCCCATACTTAACTGTATGCTTACAGTTTGCCACATCAGCAGCAGGGGTTGAATTTCAGGACCAGAGTTCTCTGTCAGAAAATTAGAAAAAACAGAGGGGGATATAGACATACAAAAGAGACAGAAGGAAGCAAAACACAGGGAGGAAAACAACAGATTTACTAAGTTCAGGGAGAAAGATAAAAAGAGAACAAGAACAGAAATTATCAACCAGAAACATTTTTAATTAATACTGAAATTAAGCAAATCTGCCCTAGGGGGATATGCAGATATTGCCCTCTCATGTACAAACACCAGGAACATGAAATACTTAATATAAGTAAAATAGGTTTCATAAACCATTAATTAATAATCTTATGAAAAATAACATTGGTACCCTTCCATTAATCCAATTCCCTCCCCCCAATCTGTGACCTGCTTGCTTCGCTTTGACATTTCTGAATTTAACACACAGTGTAACTTAATGGAAGATATGAAAATAATTATTCTCTGTGAAAATGCACTTGCAGTCCTATGATTGTATCATATCCTCATGTTTAAGAATTGACCCCTATATACTCTGGGCATTGTGTAGGAATACTAGCATTGAGGTAGAGGGGGAAAGTTCATGTTTCCTGAAATATCAACCTTTGCAAGCAGGCTATAATATAGGTCAGGGGTTCTTAGCCTTTGTTGGTTCCCCCGCCTCTTTAACTGAACAATGAAACCTTCTCACCCCCTTCCTAAATCATATGTCCACTAGTGACTACTGACAGTTATATAGGTCGCTGTTAGCCACTAACAGTGCTATCTGCTAACGTGTCACTAAATTTACAGTAGTACAGTTATATTACCAATAACTGTCTGTCCTAATGCCTTCACTCTATCTTTCTAAAGTCAATAAATTGCCTCAGAGAATGCACCCTGTTTGACACCTTCAGGTGCAGGCGCCACTGGTGAAGAACTTCTGCTATTGGGAATGATGTAAGAGAGCTGGCTGGGTGGAGATTTCATAAATCTCCTGCACTCTCAACATGTACAAACAGGAGATTTAGGAAATGGTTCAAAAGAGATGGCTGAGAGAACTCATGAATCCTGCAGTTCCAGCTTTTCCTAACAAGAGCTGCTAGAATCAAATGATTAAAAAAATAAAAATTAAAAAAAGCTACTACCACGCAGCAGAAGGATCTGGGGCTATGTGCTGCTTTAATCCAGCTAGGTGTGGGAAAATCTCATTGAAGAGGAAGAGAAGATCAGAAATTGAACTGGAGGGAGAGGGAAAGAGAGAGAGGATGGTCCAATTTGTTTTTCCAGATGTGAAGATGTAAGAATAATTTTCTCTTTGAAAAAACGTTTGCAGTCCCGCAAATGCAACATATCCTCATCCTCATGTTTAATTTAAGAATTGTCCCTATATGCTGTGGGCATGGTGTAGGAATATTGGCATTAAGGTGGAGGAGCAAAGTTCATGTCTCCAGTAGGTTCACTGTCTGCAACCAGGCCAGGCTATAAATTAATGGTGAAAGAGTGCTGGACGGTTTATGAAATGGTTCAGGAGTGCTGGTTGACAGGTTGAGAAAATTCACAAATTCTGCAGTTACAGCATTTCCTAGCAGTAATTGGTAGAATCAAATAATATAAAACCTACTACCACACAGCAGAGGAGGGTGAAGTGCTGCTCTTTCTCCTGTCAGCTATGGGAAAACATAATTGAAAAGGAAGAGAAGATCAGGAATTGAACTGGAGGAGGAGAAAGAGCGAGAGAGGTCCAATGTGTTCTACTATAGTCCTTGCAAGTTAGATGCAAAGCACTGATAAGGAAGGTAAAAAAAAAAGAATTTGAAAAGTTTGCCATAGTGGTAAAGACTCACAATAAAAATGTTTTCAGATATATTTGAAGTAAGAAGCATATGACAGAGTCAGTTGGACCTTTAATTGATTAATCGATAAAAAGGGCTCTCAGGGAGGAGAGTGGCTATAGCTGAAAGGCTAATGGACCTGTTTACTAAAGTGTAGTAAGATTTTGCTGAATGAACATTAGTGGAAAAACTATAATGCAGCTAGACATATTCGGTAATACAAAATATGAAAGTGCTAAGCCGTTATGAGAAAAGCTACACTGGCTCCCACTTAAAGAACGCATCGCGTTCAAAATATGCTCCCTAGTTCACAAAATCATTCATGGAGATGCCCCAGCCTACATGTCAGACCTGATAGACTTACCACCCAGGAATGCTAAAAAATCATCCCACATATTCCTTAATCTTCACTTCCCCAACTGTAAAGGTCTAAAATACAATTAACGCATGCGTCAACCTTTTCATACCTGAGCACACAATTCTGGAACGCACTGCCATGCAACTTAAAAACAATTCATGAATTAACTAACTTCCGCAAACTACTGAAGACCCATCTCTTTAACAAGGTATAACACAAAGATCAACAAATGTGATCTCCTCCACATACATCCAGAATTGCCTTATAATATCTGCTTGTTATACTACTATCATGTTTTATCATTATAATGGTAACCAAGATCCTTCTGTAATACTAAATGTCTATTTTCTTATATATTTCCACTATTCATGATATTGTAAGCCACATTGAGCCTGCAAAGAGGTGGAAAAATGTGGGATACAAATGCAATAAATAAATAAATAAATAATGGGGGTGAAAAGGCTGTGTGGTAGAACATTTGCCCTGTGTTTACCACAGAAGACAGAAATTAAGTGCAAGGTAAATGCATTGGCAGATGGTGGGGGTGCATCGGTGCTATCTGCTGATACAAAGTACCACAGCCACATAGGTAGAAAAGGAACCTGCCTGATCCTTCTAGCATCAATCTTAACCTTCCCCACCTGACTCACAGAATCAATCCCCTCTCCATCCCCTGCGTTTCATATCAAGATCCCCCTCTTTCCTACCCTTGGTCATATCAGCATGATCCTTCCCCAAGAGGCAACTGACACTCCCTAGCTCCCTCTGAGGATCTGCTGGTACCTACTGGAGGATTCACTGGTGTCCAAGGGCTAAAGGGCTTGAAGGATTCCCAGTTGTTGTTGCCTTTTCCAATACCAGGTTCAAAACTGAGCCCTGGTGGAAGTCTTGTAGAACTTCCGCCAGGGTTTAAAACTGCCAAATAAGGGCTTTTTTGCTGCTAACAGTTTACACGCACTACAACCCATACTAACTGCTTAGTACAGTTTGGTAAGTACACCTTTAATTGAATTCTTTGCTTCAGCTTTACTGAGCAAGATGTAAGAGAGCTACCCATAATTATAATCATATTTCCATTACAAAGCTTCCTAGTATTCCAGAACCTGTGGGATATTTGCGTCCATCAGCCAGCAGGTGGAGATAGAGAACTGAAAACTGAGCTGAGACTTTTCTCTCTTGGCATCCAGCCCAGCTCCTCAATATTTTCTATCTCCAGCAGGTGGATATGTAGTATATGATGAATTTACAGAGTTATTAATTATGCTTGCAACCTCGCCTTGCGTACTGCGTTCAGTTCTGGTCACTGTATCTCAAAAAAAGATATAGTGGAATTAGAAAAGGTTCAAAAAAGAGCGACCACGCCTCCCATATGAGGAAAGGCTGCAGAGTTTAGGCTCTTCAGCTTGGAAAAGAGACAACTGAGAAGGGAATATGATTAAGGTGAGAGCATTTTTCACCAGTTTGTCGCTTGGTTAGCAACTTTAAAATAGTGATGCGACTGCTTGCAACAACCCCAGACACAGGTCTTTGACCGAAACGCCATTGTTTTCATTGAGTAGGTGTTGGGTAATGCACTTCTCAGATTGCTAGCATGCAGTGCGAGTAGCACAACTTTAGATAAGTGGTCGCTTTTTTGCCATTTTATGTTTTTTTTGTATTGAATAAAGTTTAGCTAAATGAACTGTATTTCAAGAAGGGATCACTTTGGCAAATGATTAACACTTATGATTAACAAATAAGCTTTGACCTGAAATAGCTGTGCATTATAAGAGATCTTATAGCGTTTTTCTATTAAATTCTAATGCCATCGTGCCTTTTAAAAAAATAAAAGCAAAAAAAAGTAAAATTAAGTTTTAGGATCTGCCACTTTTTCATTTCTCCCTATTTTCTATATTGATACTAATTGGGTTTCTGTCAGGTATTTGTGATCTGGATTGTCCACTGTTGGAAGCAGGACACTGGGCTAGATGGACCATTGGTCTGACTCAGTATGGCTTTTCGTATGTTCTTAAACTTTACAGCAGATCTGGACTTCTCCTCCTCCTTCAGACCACTGAAAGCCTGAACAAAAGAACTGTTAAGTGGTCAACCATTGCCTAACAAAAGAAGGCTGGATGGATACAGAAGAGCCATTCTCCAAGAACAGGATCTATATATTGACAGCAATCAAAGAGGCTGGATATAACAACAGAAAGACCATCTACCTGAAACTCCCAGATAATGACCCTCTTAATCTTGTCAAGTACAAATGGGATATATATATCTCAGTACCTGGTAAGCCAAGAAACACGTGACAAGCTAAACTAGCTTAAACCAATTTTTCCACGCCTCCCTCTTCAAAACCAGAAAGAATCCGTTTCAATTATCTCTGAATTGTGATTGGGTTACTTACACATCACTTGACTTTAGCTCCTATGGCCCAACAAGAATTATAAAGCTGGATTCTCACTGAATTCCCCCTTCTCTGAACTTTCGCTGAACTTCTCATCTGAAACCAAGATAAGACTTTCTCCACTTTCCACGTTCATCCAATCTACAAATAGAAGCCTACTCTTTTTTTTTTTTTTAATATTTTTATTGATGTGAGGAGTCAGTCACCATACAGCATATGTCAGTAACATAACAGAACCTGTACAGTCAAAAAACCTTTATAAAACAACATATAATAACTTTATATCTATCTGATCTCCACAGCATTTTACTTATTACCCCTTTCCTCCCCTTTACCCCCCCTCCCTTCCCATCCCCCTTCCATTCCCTACTCCCCCTCCCCAGTGAGTTCCCCAAACTACACACAGACTCTACTATCCAGGTTTGGAGCATTATTGTGAGAACAGAGCTTGAGTTCTTCCCCAAAGATCTTGGTATTGGCGAAGTCTCAGGGTAGTAGCAAATTTATATGTCATGCTTACCCAGCTACCCATTTCTACCATACAGGACTTCCACGACTCCAGGTCCGGGGGCTCCCCAACAACCCACACCCTTAATATACACTTCTTCAAGATTATCATTGCTAGCAGTATAAATTTGGTCTGGGCCGCACCCAATCCCTGTTCTTGGAGTGACTCCCCACATCCCATCAGGGTGACAGAGTACTGCCACTCCACTGTACGCTGCAATATCTCTTCCAGTAGGTGCAACGCCCTTGCCCAGAACTCATGTAATGATGGGCATTCCATAAAGGAATGTAAAAATGAACCCACACTCCTCTTACATTTGTTGCACGTGTCCTCCTCCCACATCCCCAACGCCTTCCCTCTTGCCTTAGTGATGTGCACCCTGTATAGAATCTTGTACTGAATGTCCTGTAATGATGCATTCGGGGTTATCTTCCCCAAGTTTCTAAATGCTGCCCCCAGGCGGTCCACCGTGACCTCTTCTACTACGTCTCTGCTCCATTCCTCTGCCAAGTGTGACATATGGGGCGCTTTTTTATGATCTCTGATCGCTTGATGCCACCTTGACAACCCATTACTTAATGGGCTAGTCTGCATAAACAATAAGTCTAATTTGGTGAAGCGAGCTAAAGACCGAGTCCTGCGCTCTTCACTTAGTATATAGTCTCGGGCTTGTAAATAAGCGAAAAATTGTGAGCCAGCTATCTGCAGTTCATGCTTTACCATATCAAAGGTTGGGAAGGCATCGTCCCCCTCTTTCCGAAACTGGCCTATAAACCGACATCCCTTGTCCCGCCAGCTCCCGAAAGTCGACACGCCCTACCCTGCCGGGAAGGCCATATTTCCCACTAACGGCATAAATGGACTGACCCCCTTGCCTGCGTCTCCAATCCCTCTCCACCACCTCCATGCCCGTTGCAACGCAGCCACGTAGGGGTTCCCCAGTATTTTCCGGGCTCCCTGCACTGCCCAGGACTCTAGCACCGTAAAGGGGTCATTTGGGCTGCACCAACTCTCCCAAAATCCCGGGAGCGCATAATGCCCCTCCCCCGAGATCAAGTCGTGTATCCACCGCATTAACGCTGCCACATTATATCTCCTCAGGTCTGGGAGTCTGAGGCCTCCCTGTGCTTTACCGTATATCAAATTAGTAAATGCTATCCTTGGGCGTTTAGAATGCCAAATAAAGGTACTTACTATGCTTCTATATTTTTTCTCCTCCTCCCTTCTCACCCACAATGGCAGCATTTGCAATGGGTATAATAACTTAGGCAATAACACCATTTTCACCAATGCAATCCTGCCCATAAAAGTTACTGGGAACTCCTTCCACTTTTTACAAAGTTGTTTTACCTCGTCTATGCGGTCAACTAGATTCCTTTTGTACACCCAGGCCAGGTCCGCACTAAGGTATACCCCAAGATATTTGATACCTCCCTGTGCCCGACGCAGTGGGAAACTCAGCGATTCGAAACAACGACACGCTGCACTGACAGGCAATGCTTCTGATTTTTCAAAATTTATACTAAGGCCCGAAAAGGCCCCGAACTCTCGAATAATATGCATAACTAAAGGCATCGTCTATCAGCAGCAACATATCGTCTGCAAACAGATTTATTTTATATTCTTCTCCTCCCACTCTTATACCTTTAAAGCTCGTCTCCTGTCTTATTTTGGCTGCCAGTGGTTCTAAAGTTAGGATAAACAGTAAAGGCGACAGAGGACACCCCTGCCGAGTCCCCCTTCCCAAAGCAAATGCATCCGATAGGAAATCATTTATGAGTATTTGAGCCGTCGGGGAGCTATATAACGCCCTAATCCAATTCAAAAATTCCCCCTGGATGCCGAAACGCCCCAGAATCCAAAACATATACCTCCAAATCACCTTATCAAAGGCTTTCTCGGCATCCGGGCTAGCCAAAATGGCATCCCCTCTCCTCCCCTTCCCCTCCAACAAAACTCTGCACACTTTTAAGATGTTGGCCGATGCATACCTTCCCTTGACAAATCCGACCTGGTCAGGGTGTACCAGATAGGGCACCACCTGCCCCAAGCGATTCGCCAATATCTTTACATCTTGGTTTAGCAGTGAGATTGGCCTGTAGGAACCCACCAGCTCCCCATCCCTCCCAGGCTTGGGGAGCACCACTATATGTGCATGATTTAACACCGAGCCCATAGTACCCGCTTCTCTAACATCCTCACACATTGCAATGAACGGCGCCGCTATCATATCTTGGAGGATTTTATAATATTCCCCTCCCAGTCCATCGGGACCCGGTGCTTTTGCTAGGGTTAATCGCTTAATGACATTTTGAACCTCCTTCCCCTGAATCGGAGCGTTCAACATCTGCTGCTGCTCTGCCGATATAGTGGCCAAGCCCACCCCCTCAAGGAATTCTCTGCATTTATCCTCTGGGAAAGAGCCCTCTTCATACAAAGACGAGAAGAAATGTACAAACTCCCCTTGGATTTCTGTTGCTGTGGCACATACTCTCCCCTGTTCGTTTTTGATTTTACTGATATATTTCCTCGTTGACCTCTGATTTACGAGAGATGCCAGCATTTTACCTGTTTTATTGCCCCATTGATGTAATTTATATTTATACAACTTAACATTATACATCGCACCCTCATCCAACACAACCTGTATGCTTTTCCTGCACTCCATATATGCCTTTCTATTGCCTTCCGTTGGGAGACATATCAGTGTCCTGCGTGCCTCCCGCAATTTTGTAGTAAGAACCTTTATTTTCTCCCCCCGAGCTTTATTCTTAGAAGCAACATATGAAATAATCTTCCCTCTTAGCACTGCCTTTACGGCCTCCCAAAAAATTCTCGGGCTCACCTCCTGCGTGTCATTGTCCGCTATATAGTCCAGCCAGCACTTCCTCAAGTATGAGCAGAAGTCCCTGCTTCTATATAACGCCAGATTCATCCGCCATCGGTCCGGACCCTCCCTCTTTCCCCAAGATAACTCTACCCACACTAGGGCATGATCCGACACAGCTGGCTCTTCAATTCCCGAGCGATTCGTTACGACACTAATTGAATGTGATACCAGCAGACAGTCAAGGCGGGAATGGGCCCCATGGGGGTGAGAAAAAAAAGTATAATCATGATCTTCTAAGTGTTGCTGCCTCCATATGTCCACTAATGCTAAATCTTTCATTAGCAAATTCACTCCCTTATCTTCATGGTCCCTTCCTACTCTCCGCGCTGGTTTACAATCTATTGAAGGGTCACTGGTAATGTTGAAATCCCCCCCAACTATAAGCTGGTAATTGTCTAATGTTACCAACACAAGGACTAACAGCTACACAGACTGTAGCAGGTCTTGTTTATTCACTCCTAGTCTTGCTGAAATCATTTTCCTGCACCTTTTCTGACTTCATGTATA
Source organism: Microcaecilia unicolor (assembly GCF_901765095.1). Taxonomy (NCBI): domain Eukaryota; kingdom Metazoa; phylum Chordata; class Amphibia; order Gymnophiona; family Siphonopidae; genus Microcaecilia; species Microcaecilia unicolor. The sequence continues at coordinate 177,338,113 of NC_044035.1, forward strand.
ATTTTTCCTTAAGTTAATCACTCTTGGACCCAATATTTAGCCCACAGTAGTAAGCAGCTTATGAGCCACTCACAGCTGCAGACTGAATTAACTCAGATATTCAATGTAGAAATCCTCGGGAGACGTATGTGTTAGGCGGGGAGAATCTGATAGGTACGGACGGGGAGAGGGATCTTGGGATGATAGTATCTGAGGATCTGAAGGCGACGAAACAGTGTGACAAGGCGGTGGCCGTAGCTAGAAGGTTGTTAGGCTGTATAGAGAGAGGTGTGACCAGCAGAAGAAAGGAGGTGTTGATGCCCCTGTATAAGTCATTGGTGAGGCCCCACCTAGAGTATTGTGTTCAGTTTTGGAGGCCATACCTTGCGAAGGATGTAAAAAGAATTGAAGCGGTGCAAAGAAAAGCTACGAGAATGGTAAGGGATTTGCGTTACAAGACGTATGAGCAGAGACTTGATGACCTGAACATGTATACTCTGGAAGAAAGGAGAAACAGGGGTGATATGATACAAACGTTCAAATATTTGAAAAGTATTAATCCGCAAACGAACCTTTTCCGGAGGTGCGAAGGCGGTAGAACGGGAGGACATGAAATGAGATTGAAGGGGGGCAGACTCAAGAAAAATGTCAGGAAGTATTTTTTCACGGAGAGAGTAGTGGATGCTTGGAATACCCTCCCGCGGGAAGTGGTGGAAATGAAAACGGTAACAGAATTCAAACACGCGTGGGATAAACATAAAGGAATCCTGTTCAGAAGGAATGGATCCTAAGGAGCTTAGCCAAGATTGGGTGGCAGAGCCGGTGGCAGGAGGTGGGGATAGTGCTGGGCAGACTTATACGGTCTGTGCCAGAGCCGGTGGTGGGAGGCGGGGCTGGTGGTTGGGAGGCGGGGATAGTGCTGGGCAGACTTACACGGTCTGTGCCCTGAAAAGGAAAGGTACAAATCAAGGTAAGGTATACACAAAAAGTAGCACATATGAGTTTATCTTGTAGGGCAGACTGGATGGACCATGCAGGTCTTTTTCTGCCGTCATTTACTATGTTACTATGTATGTCCAGCCTCTGGCATTGAATATCCAGGTTAGTGCGGCAACCCAGAAGGTAACAGGGCACCGGCCAACACTGAGACCAGTGCTTAGTTAGCGCGGCAGATAAAGTTAGGACAGCCTTTTTTGCTCGCCTAACTTTATCCACTACTTAGTTGGTTAGCGGACTGAATATCCCTGCTAACTGGTTAATTAAAGGCTCCACCAAACTACCGCTGCCCCAGGCCTCCCGTAATCTAGTTGGTTACAGAATGACTGGTTAGAGCTGGTATTCAGCAGCACTGAATATAATAATCGCTGCTGTTAAAAAATCTAACATATAACAAAAAATATAGAAAACGGATCTTCAGAGATACCTGCCCCCTTAAGTCATAGGCTTTGGAAATAATGGAAGTAGGTGTTTCACCTTATGTGTCTTCATCAAAGTAGCTTGCGGCTATTTACTGCCTAAGCCTTTACTGCCACCCATTGACCTAGTGGTAAGGGCTCACGTGCTACTTGTGCGTTAATGTTGCCACGCTGCCAATTACCACCAGGAATGCTCCCGCAGTAGAAAATAGAAAAATATTTTCTACTGTGAAAGACGGTGTGCACCAGCTTCAAAATTACCGCCAGGTGCCCACACTACCTGGGCAGTAGTGTCAATTTGGCATGCGCTATCTGCACGTTAGCCTTACCACTGCTTAGTAAAAGGACCCCTTAGCTTCTACAAGCAGAAATAAAAGTTCCAGTCTTTTTTTTTATGGTGGTAAAGGAAACAACTTTATTGGTTTGCCTTTATTACATTGTAAGGGACTGTCTGAGTTTGTCAAGCATAAGATTAATAATTAAAATAATTCAGTACACCCTTTATGGCTCCAGCAGGGACAGCTGATCTTTTTTTTTTTGTAATTAAGTTCTCTTTTATGGGAGATTGCTGCCTCTATGTAACCACTAGATGTCACAAGTACCACAGGAGCCTGAGAGGTTACTAAGGGCCTGGTGGAAATTCAACAGTGCATCTCAGCACTTTAGATTTCACTGCTTCCATGTGCTAGATGCCAGAAGAATCTGATACATTGTGATTAGAGGCAAGGAACGACTAGTGTAATAAAATTTCAAAAAGAAACCGTTGTTACAATCCTGCTGGGTGTTGTAAATGCTTCAGGTATATTTGATAACCGCAGTTAAGTTCCTGTACTTGGAATCCCGTTTCTTTTTTTTTTTTTTACTTTATAACTTTTTATTAATCAACCAATTTTACAACATGCTGGAGCCACTACCTCCAATGACATTCCAAACTTCAGTTTTTCTAACAGTTTCCACTCACCATATTTTCTCCCCTTACCCTTCCCCACCAATTAACACCCCCTCCCTCCCCCCTCCCCCCCGAATTTATCCAGCCCTGTTTCCTGGGTTTCCATCCATTACTTCTTCCAAGTGTACCCATTCTTCTGCAGTAGGGCGAAATTTCCCCCTACGTCTATCCGTCATCTTTTCCATTGCCACTATAATCCTAAGTTTCTCTATCCATTCTTTCCCCATGGGGCCCCTTGTTTGCTTCCATTTTAAAGCAATAATCGGTTTTGCCTGCTGCCAGACCCATTCGTTTGATTGTACATTGCCACTTCTTCCCTCTCTTAGTTCCCCAGCCCAGTAAACACCACTTAGGGTCGCAAGGAAACAAAATACCCACCGCCTTGGATAGCGTGCTGGTTACCTCCTCCCAAAATATCTGCAAAACCAGGCACGCCCACCATATGTGAAAGTATGTTCCCTTCCCCTTCTCACATCTCCAACATCTATCTGAGGAATTTGGGTACATTGCTTTTACTTTATCTGGCGTATAATACCATCTACCTAATATCTTATATGCATTCTCTTTTATTAGAACACATATGGAGGCTTTTTTTTACCTCCAGGCAAACCTTTCTCCACTCTGCATCAGTAAGCTCTTTGTCTAAGTCCCGTTCCCAGGCTAACATATATGGTAGTTTTACAAACTCCCCTCCCCTAATGTAAGCATAGAGTTTAGAAATCCCTTTCCCACCCAAATCTATGTCGCCCCACAGATTTTCAAATTTTTCATTAGTTGTTGGGCCTTCTTTCAACCCTTTCTCTTTTACACAGGGCCGTGCCTAGGGTCTCTGGCGCCCCCCTGCAGACTATCAGTTGGCGCCCCCCCTGCAGACTATCAGTTGGTGGCGGCCCCCCCCCCCCCCCCCCCCCCCGTGAAAATGATCGCTCACCACTTGCCACACTGACAGGAATTGTCAGCAATATTCTTAGAAACAAATTGCTATACATTGCAAAATAAGATAGCAGATGTAAATTCTCAAAGTGGACATATTCCAAACACTAAAATGAAAATAAAATGATTTTTTTCTACCTTTGTTGTCTGGTGACTTTCTTTTTCTGATCATGCTGGCCCAGTATCCGATTTTGCTGCTATCTGTCCTCTTAACTCCGTTTCCAGGGCTTCCTTTCCATTTATGTCTTTCCTTTCCTCCTTTCTTCTTCATTTCTGGTCCTCAGCTTCTGCCTATTTTCTTCATCCATGTGCAGTTTTTCTCCTCTCTTCCTTTTTCCTCATTTCATCTACTTCATCTTTCTTCCCTCCCCTCTATGTCCAGCAATTTCTCCTCTCTCCCTGAGTCCTGCCCTCCCATCCATGCTCCTCTGTCCCCTGCCCCCTCCATTCATCCTTTTCCAGCAATTCCCCTCTCTCCCTGAGCCCTGCCCTCCCAATCCATGCCCATCCATGCTCCTCTGTCCCCTGCCCCCTCCATTCATCCTTTTCCAGCAATTCCCCTCTCTCCCTGAGCCCTGCCCTCCCAATCCATGCCCATCCATGCCCCTCTGTCCCCTGCCCCCTCCATTCATCCTTTTCCAGCAATTCCCCTCTCTCCCTGAGCCCTGCCCTCCCAATCCATGCCCAACCATGCTCCTCTGTCTCCTGCCCCCTCCATTCATTCTTTTCCAGCAATTCCCCTCACTCCCTTCCATGACCCCCCCTCGCATCCATGCTCCTCTCTCTCCTCTCGCTCCCATGTCCCAGTTGGCCTGGCCTGGCCCGCCCTCTTCTCCCCTCCCCCTTCGCATCCATGCTCTCGTCTCTCCCCTGCCCTCCCGTTCCCATTGTTCAACTGCCCGCCCTCTTCTCTCCCCCCAACATCCCTTTTTTTTTTTTTTTTTCTTTTTAATTTACCTCCGTGGCGGTTCCGGCAGCGCAGCGTCAGTGAAGGAGGCGGCGCTGCGCTCCCGACGTCTCTAGCCTTCCCTTCGCTGTGTTCCGCCTTCTTCAGACGTCAAGGAAATGACGTCAGAAGAAGGCGGAACACAGCGAAGGGAAGGCTAGAGACGTAGGGAGCGCCGCCTCCTTCACTGACGCTGTGCTGCCAGAACCACCACAGAGGTAAATTTAAAAAGGAAAAAAAAAAGAAAAGGGATGTTGGGAGGGGGGGGAAGAGGGTGGGAAGTTGAACAGTGGGAGCGGGAGGGCGAGCGAGGTGAGCATGGTGCGGCGGCGCCCCCCAGAGGGAAGCGCCCCCCTGCCATGCTTACCTCGCTTACCGTGTTGGCACTGCCCTGCTTTTACAATATAATCTTTCACCTGGAGGTAGGCATATAAATCCGTCTCAGGCAAATCATAATCCTTTCTGAGAACCTCAAAGCTTTTAATTGAGCCATCATCCAAGAAATCCCTAAAGCGAATCAGCCCCTTTTGGAACCATGTGAGAAATACCCTACTCTCCCTCCCTCCTGGAAACCCAGGTTCTTGAGTTATCCAAGCATATGTAGATCTATTCTGGGTTCCCCTTAATTTCTTTTTAAGCATACCCCACAATGTCAGCAAGTGAGATAAAAATGGGTTCAAAGACATCTTCTTGTAATTAATCTCAGGAACGGATCCCCACAGTAGAGTGTCCAACCTCCCCCCCTGTACAAATATCTGCTCTAGCCTTGTTATTGGTGAAAGGTCCACGTTGCTCCCCAATCTGTTTTAACTGGGCCGCCCAATAATACCAAAGTATATTTGGCATACCCCTTCCGCCTTGTTCCACTGCCTTCCATAAGATTTTCTGTGACAGTCGGGCCTGGTGTCCTCCCCATACAAACCCACCCAGTTCTGCTTGTAATTTCCATATTTCCCCCTTGGGGACTAGAATTGGCAGAGTCTGAAACAAAAACAATAGCCTAGGCATAATGTTCATATTTATAGCTGCTATCCATCCCCACCAGGACAACCAACCCAATTTCCACCTGCTTAGATCCCTTTGTATTTCTTTAATAAGTGGGACATAATTCATTAAGTATAAGCTACTAAGGTCTCGCGGGATTCGTATACCCAGATATTGGAAGCTAGTAGCTACTACCCGAAATACAAAGTTCCTCCCCATCTGTTCCATCTCTTGATCAGATATTGAAATCCCCATTAATTCCGATTTGTCAAAGTTCACTTTAAAACCTGACAGTGTTCCAAATGAGTTCAATTCCCTTATAATTACGGGTAATGCCAATAGCGGAGATCCTATATAAAATAAAATATCATCAGCGAATAACGCGATTTTGTGTTCCCTCCCGCCCATCCGGACTCCTTTAACATCCCTTAACAATCTAATTCTTTCTGCAAGTGGTTCTATAGAAATAGCAAATAGTAGTGGGGACAAGGGACACCCCTGCCTTGTCCCCCTTTGGATATCAAATTGGCTAGACCAACCCCCATTTACTTTAATCCGAGCCACTGGCATTGTGTAGAGCCCTTTCACCCACCCCATAAAAGGTCTTCCCAATCCCATTTCTAACATGACCTCCCACAAATACTCCCATTCCACCCTGTCAAACGTTTTCTCCGCGTCGACCGTGAGCAGCGCCAAGTAATCCCCCCTTTTTTGTGCCCTCATGTGATATTTAAGGTACGCCTGATATTGTCAGCCACTTGTCTACGCGCTATGAATCCTGACTGGTCTTCATGAATAAGAGAGGGAAGAATTTCCTTCAGTCTCTCTGCCATAACTTTAGCTAATATCATAACGTCTATATTTAGCAAAGATATCAGCCTATAGGATCCACAGACCGTAGGATCCCGTCTAGGTTTTAATAAAACGGATATCCCAGCTTCTCGCATACTTAATGGCAAGCAAAAGTTCCAGTCTTTTCCTGTAAAAAGTGCAATTGCAGAATCTCCCTGTGGGCATCACTATATGGGAAGTTGGTGTGTGCTGTGTGAGTGTGGAGTAGCCTAGCGATTACAGCAGCAAGCTAGGAACTATAGAAGTCAGGGTTCAAATCCTGTTTCTTACTTTGATGCTCCTCATAACCTTGGGCAAAGTCACCTTCCATTGCCTCAGGTACAAACAGATTACGACAGGTAATTAAGCATTTTATTCAACTGTAAACTGTCTTGAGCTTAGATTTGGAAAGCTGAGCAATCAAATTCAACTAATAACCCAACATGAATCAAATGACAACTATACATGCTGGGGAATTTAAAAAAAAAAGTTAATAATGCTGACTTGGGGTTGAATGATAAGAAAAAAATTCCTATGACGACTTTATGCTGCTGCTATTAGTGATAAGGGATGGTAGCCCTTCAATTTTTTTTCTTTCTTCCTGCATGGCTTCACGGGGAAGCTGCTCCTCCTACAGCTCTGTTGCACATCAAATACCTCATTTCTGGGTATTTTGCTGCTGCTCTGTGGCTAAGCTGTTACTTTTTGAAACTGTGAACTTTTTAAAAATTGTATTTTATAATGTAATATCAACAGTCTTACTGAATCACTGAGCCCAGCTGCAGCTTGTCTTCACGTCTTCAATCAACTTCCTAGCACTCCAAAATCTTAGCAAGCATGAGAAAGGAAGCCGAGTAATACTTGGGCTTTTTTATGGAGTTGGCAAGTACCCTTGGACATGCTAATGCCACTTACGGGAAACTATGATTTTTGGATGTACTACTGTGGTGCCTTTTCCAGGAAAGTTTCAAACAGTAAGAAAAATAAACAAGGATATGCAGTCTTGTTGCTAAACAGGCTTCCGCTTTGCTAGAAACAGAACAACTAAATTAAGTGTAGGAGTAAAGACGTGTTTATTTAGGAAGATTCCCTGTGCGCACAAATTTGTTCTCTCTCCCTCTGCTGCTTTGAGGCATGATTTCAGCATTTGGACAACTCTAAGTGGAACATCTAAAAGTGGGTACTACTGGTGTCACTTTTTACACTCTGCTTATGTTGCTGCTGTTTAACTTAGGAACATAAGAACAGCCATACTGAGTCAGACCGATGGTCCATCTAGCCCAGTATCCTGCTTCCACAGGGGCCAATCTAGGTTACAAGTATCTGACATAATCCCAAATATTAGCAACATTCCATGCTATGAATCTCAGGGCAAGCAGTGGCTTCCCCATTTCTATCTCAATAGCAAACTATAGACTTTTTCTCCAGGAACTCATCCAAACCTTTTTTTTAAACCCAGCTATACTAACCTCTGTTACCACATCCTTTGGTAACACATTCCAGAGGAGTAGCCTAAAGGTTAGTGCAGTGACCTGAGAGCCAGAGGAACCTGATTCAATTCCCACTGCAGCACTTAATCCTCCACTGCACCAGGTACAAAATAACTACCTGTAAAAATAATATGTAAACCACTTTGATTATAACTACAGAAAGGCCAGTCCCCTTTCCCCAGTTATTTGCTGAGTGAAAAAATATTTTCTGCTATTCATTTAAAAAATATTAGCATGTAACTTGATTGAGTATTCCCTAGTCTTAGTACTTTTACCAAAGTACTTAATACTATACCTGCTCAGCCACTTCCCTCTCTCTTCTGCAAGCTTCTTCACACCCTGTACAATGTCCCCATTCTCCAGATGCTGGAAGGGCAGAGACCACTCTTGGTTAGCAGCTGGACCACTCCTCAAACCCCCTTCTCCTTTTGCCATACAGCCCAAAACATCTGCAATACAGGCAAGAGCACGGGCAGCAATACCAGGGTCCTCAGCAATAGAAGCCACTGCAAAATAAAGAAAAAGATCATTGGAAGATACCAACATGAATCAGCAAATCATAGATCCATAGCTGACCTGAGGGTTGACAACTGATTCAGGTCAACCCCATCAAGCTGACCCAATTCTTAACCCAAAACTCTCTGTTAATAATAAATGTATGTTCCCTTCCATTTCCCACATCCATGATGAATTGTAAGCCACATAGAGCCCGCAAAGAGGTGGGATAATGTGGGATACAAATGCAATAAAAAATAATAATGTATGGACCCACAGTTACAATTTTTCTATAAGTTCATAGTTGCAAAACCAGAACAAGATAGGTTGCCCTGAAACTGCTGACAATCCTAGCTGAGATTAATCAAAGCTTGCTTTTTGTTTCTATGATGGTGTCACTAAATGTCTCATCTGGATGCTGTGTGCCCCAGTAGTTAATTCAGCCACTGATGGTTATACACTGCAGGGTTACCACTAGCTATGGTATCTGTATAATATGTGGGAGTGTTCAGGTAGATGTCTTCCCTTCTGGAAATGACCACGGGAGACAAGAAAACATGATATTTCAGGCAAGAATATAAATCCCCTAGTCTGGGAAGGAAAATTTAATTTTGCCTCTTTTCTGCTGTCCTAAGACAGATACATAGTAACATAGTAGATGACGGCAGAAAAAGACCTGCATGGTCCATCCAGTCTGCCCAACAAGATAAACTCACATGTGCCATTTCTTGTGTATACCTTACCTTGATTTGTACCTGTCTTTTTCAGGGCACAGACCGTATAAGTCTGCCCAGCACTATCCCCGCCCCCGGCTCTGGCACAGACCATATAAGTCTGCCCAGCACTATCCCCACCTCCCAGCCACCAGCCCCGCCTCCCACCACCGGCTCTGGCACAGACGGTATAAGTCTGCCCAGCACTATCCCCACCTTCCAACCACCAGCCCTGCCTCCCACCACCGGCTAAGCTTCTGGGGATCCCTTCCTTCTGAGCAGGATTCCTTTATGTTTATCCCACGCATGTTTGAATTCCGCTAGCGTTTTCCTCTCCACCACCTCCCGCAGGAGGGCATTCCAAGCATCCACCACTCTCTCCGTGAAAAAATATTTCCTGACATTTTTCTTGAGTCTGCCCCCCTTCAATCTCATTTCATGTCCTCTAGTTCTACCTCCTTCCCACCTCCGGAAAAGGTTTGTTTGCGGATTAATACCTTTCAAATATTTGAACGTCTGTATCATATCACCCCTGTTTCTCCTTTCCTCCAGGGTATACATGTTCAAGTCAACAAGTCTCTTGTCCAGAGCTCAACCAGCCCTATGTTCCAGGCCTTAAAGGACTGGGCCCTGGATACCAAACCAGTTGGATCAAGGATAAAAGGAATAATTCTTTCTCTAAGGCAGGGGGCCTTGGAGGGAAGAAATTCCAGGATTTAAGTGAAGGACGTCCTCGTTCTGATTACCTGTCTGGCTAGGGTCAGTATTCAGAGTCAGAATGCTGGCCTGCCAGATTAGGGTCCTGGCAGGCAAGGGTCCTACAGGACTGAAGAATCTGGATGAATGACCACATAGGCTAAGCCTCCCCAACCTGAACAGCAAACTTACCTGCCTGCCAAACCCACTGCCTCTCTCCTCCCATCCACCCCTGGTCTGCAAAAGTTTCGCTCCCTCCCGCTGCATTGCTGCTACCGGACACATGCTCATATACAATTATAGAAGAGCGCAGGACCCGGCTCTCTGCAGCGCCGCTAGCGTTTCTTATGCCGGTCCTGGAAGTTTACATCAGAAGAGGCAGAACCATCACAGGAAGCACTAGCGACGCTGTAGAGTCGGGTCCCGCGCGCTCTTCTATCACTGCTTATTAGCACGGGACCGGTGGCAGAGATGCAAGAAGAAGGAAGACTGAAGTGCTGCAGTTGCAGGTGGCAGGAACTGCAGCCGACTGCACACAAGATGGGGCAACAGCCAATGACGAACTGAGACACGCAGGGTAACGGTCACCGCCACCCCCTCAGGCCCAACAGGAGCCAGCTGACCGGCGCAGACACAATCCCCGATCTGCGATCCAGTCGCGAAGCCAAGGCACCACCAATACAGCGAACGTACAGGCGATCAAATCAATGCAGAAAACCGGCGGAGGTGGTGTTGGAAAAAACAGAAGGTGATAGCTAACAGCTGGGAGGGACTAAATAGTGATGGAGTGTAGAGGAGAGAGACAGAGAGACAATGGGCATTGCAGGCACTGCTGGATGATAGGGGTATGAGGTATGTGGAGAACAAGGAGATTTTGGTTGCAGGGAGAGACAGAGAGGAGGTGAGAGAGGCAGAAGTAAAACTGCATGGGGGGGGAGGAAGAAGGGGCAATGCTGGATGGTGGGGGTAAGGGAAAGAGACAGAGATGAGATACTTTATGGTGGTAGGGGTGAGAAAGAGACACAAAAGAGGGGATGCAGGATGGCAGGTGTGAGAGAAAGAAGAGAGGTAATGCTGGATGGTAGTGGGAGAGTGAGAGAGAAGATACTGGGGATTGCATGGTGATAGAAATAGAAAGAGGAGATGCTGGATGACAGGGGTAGAGAGGGGAGATGCACTGCTGGTGGTGGTGGGAGAAAGAGAGACAGGAAACATGCTGGATGGCAGGTGATAGAAACAGAAAAGGAGGAGATGCTAGATGGCAGAGGTAAGGAGAGAGGAGACGCTGAATGACAGTGGAGAGATGAAGAAGCTAGTGAAAGACTGAGGAATAAGAGAAAGGAGAATGGTAGGGCCAGAGTGAGAAAAAGAGATGAAAACCTATAGGTAGGTGCAGTAAAAAAAAAAAGGGAGATGGAAGACACGATAATATGAGTGAAATCTGAATGGCTAGGTAACAAAAAATAGAAGAAAGCTGAAAGGAACAGATTAGTGTTGATGTTAGTTGTTATGGAAGAGGTGAAGAAGACAGAAGAGAAAAAAATGGCACTTGGACAGGAGACCCATGGAAAGAGATTTAAAAGAAAACAGAGAAGCAGTAACCAGAGACCAGGACCAACACAATTAGAACGGGCAGACAGCAAAGGTAAAAAAAAGAATTTTATTTTTAATTTAGGATGAAGTAATGTGGCAGCCATGTTAGTCCACTTTAAAAGTTAATAAATAGTTACAAAAATTTAAAGAAAAATAAGGTGACACCTTTGTATTGGATTAAATACATTGTTGTGACTAGCTTTCGGAGATCAAAACCTAATTCTCCAGGTCAGGACAGTATGCTCATTCTGACTTAAAGGAGTTTTTGGCCTCTGAAAACTAGCCAAAAAGTCAAATAAGAAGATATCAGCTTATTTTTTGGTTTTGTTTTATTTGCTAATTTTGGTCGTTAATAAAAGGAGCTCATTGTGAACACTATCCACCCTAAAAAGGGTGTTTTGTGGCTGTAAATGAGAATTGTGATATTATGATCCCTTGTTTCATATTGTTGACGGTCTGCATTTTCCGTATGGTGGTATATTGGTGTATTAGGTCTGCCCAGTGTAATATTTATGGTACAGTAAAGTTATGAGTGTGTTTTTTGCACAAAGTTGTGCATAGTGTTTTGCAGTTGAGCAATTGTGCTTAGAATATGCTTTGAGCAACCACTTTAGTCTTTGACATAAGATACATATCTAATATCTAAATTTAATAAAAGGTATTAATTGTGATTATTTTATTTTTACTTTTTTTTTCTGTGTGTTGTCAGACAATTATGGATGTAAACCCTGCCCCTGGCCCCCCCCCCTAACCCCCCCCCCTTAGCCTCCCCAAACAGTTGGGCCACCGACCGCCTATGAATGACCAACTTGGTTTAGTAGTCTTTTTTACCCCTGGAGATTCAGGGAGCCTGAGAGATGTGACTGGGAGAAATTAGGAAGAGTGCCTACTCTGATGTTCCTCTTGGGTGCAAGAAAACCTGAGAATAAGGAAGGAGTTTGGAGTGTGAAAATGCCATGAGATATCTTGCAGGCCAGAAGAGAGAATTTTGGAGTGTCTTTCAGGTGAGAGGAGTGAATTCCTGACAGTGGGACTGAAGTAAGGGTAGGGGTAGTGCATTTGATTTACCACCTTTCTGTGGTACAATCAAAGCAGTTTACATCTATTACTCATATACTTTCTCTGTCCCTAGTAGACAGAATCTAAGAAGAGGGTTCCTGTCACTTTAATCAGGGAAAGTTAGAGGATGCATGGAGAAATCATAGATATGGAGAGAAGAGATAAGATAATGGATAGTTTACCTGTTGCCTACTTTAATTTTTTTGCTGTGAAAGGAACAGTTTCTATTTCATTTTAAATCATCCAGTAAAGAGGTTACTTTCTATATAGAGTGAAAACCTGGCCTTGTGGTTTAAATGTAAAATGCATTGTTTGAAATTTGTTGATAGTGACATCTAATGGTTACATATATTATCACACTTACATTGGAGTTTACTAAGCTGCTAGCACGGATGGCTATGCACTAGCGCCGACACAGCTCATTCACTTTGAATGGGCTGTGTTGGCAATGTCACGCAGAAGCCGCTAACGCAGCTTAGTAGGCAGATCCCCTTAGTTTCATCTTTAAGGGTGTGCAGACTAAAAAAATTAATTTTGTTTAATTTTCCATGTTTATGGGATTTTTTTTTCATTTTGTGGGCAGTCTCATCAATATTTAATGTACATATACCCTATCAGTCAAAAGTGAATAACAGGGCATATTACTGATCAGCATTGCACACTATTTGAGCAATAGCATACACTATTGATGACAGAGAAAAAAATCCAAAATTTTGGTGAGTTTTTCCTGTGTTAGTTAAAAAAATGGCAGGAAACAACATGACAAATATCACTGAAATTTGCAAGTCATTTTAAATGAATACACATCCCTATTCATTTTATTATTTGTTAGAAACCAGTGGAAGGTTTGGGAACTGCTCCACTGAAACCACCCTCTCCTCTCTCTCCTCAGGTCAGAGACACACATACAAGTTTACAAAGAAACACATACATGCAAGTGCTCACATGTAGAGGGGCTGAAAAGATTTCCATAAGCCATGCTCTGCATACTTTCCTCAATTGTTATCTACAGCCAAAACCTGGACCTGATCTGACTTTATTTGAGGACTGAAGAGAGTATATAGACGTATACCATGTAAAGTGTTGACTGAACATAGAGAGACAGAGAGCTATCATGTAAAGTGCCAAGAGAGGACCTGCTGAGGGGAGGAAAACTTAACTGGTGTATCTTACCTCTGGAAATTACAATCAAACTTGGAAAAAGGTAAACTTGGGGTTCAATAGGTAGTTTCATTGTCCTTTTTTTGTTAAATTACTCTACTTATTTAGCAAAGTCAGTTTAGACATAGTGCAGTCTATTAAGTCCCTGTTAGGGTTTTATATAAATAGTGTTTTAGAGTTTAGTTTAGTATTTTACGTTGCATTTTAGGGCTTGGCATAACATCAGTTTAGAGCACAGATACCAGTTGAGGGAAGCCTCTGTTTAGTGTTCTCGTCAATCCTCCTTATTGCGGGTAAAGGCCAAGGCAGAGAAGCTCGCATCCTGGAGATGAATATGTGGCTGTACAGATGGTGTTATCAGGAGCATTTTGGCTTCCTGGACCATGGGAAGCTTTTCCAAGGGCTGAGATGGTGTCCATCTATCAAAGAACAGAAGAAGTATCTTCAGCAGCAGACTGGCTAACCTATTGGAAAAGGGCTTTGAAACTAGAATCGTTGGGGCAGGTTGATCAAAGCCCCCAGGTAAGTACAAGCCCTCGGGTAAGCGAAGCATTAAATGCAGTATATACGAATGCCTAAAGAATGGGAAATAAGGTTTTAGATCATGAGGCTGTGATGGAAGAGGCCGATTGGATTTAGTGGTGATCACAGAGGACATGGTTCACAAAGAACATGACTGGGATATAGTTATACTGGGCTATAATCTGTTCAGGAAAGACAGGGTAGGAAGAAAGGAGGGGGAGTGGCATATGTAAAAGATAATATTAAAGGCCACACAATGCAGAACCTAAAGGGTAAGGAAGAGGGCACTGTGCGTCAAGTCTGGAAAGAGGGAATGGAAAAATGTATTTACATTGGCATGATATACAGGCCTCATTCACAGACAGAAGAAATAGCGATTTAATTGAAGACATTCAAAATATAACTGTAAAAGGGGATGTACTACTAATAGGTGATTTTAAAATGCCAGATGTTGATTGGGGTTTCCCTCCTGTAGGGTCTTTTAGAAGCAGGGAGATCCTGGATTCTCTACAGGGGTTGGTAATGGAACCCACAAGAGATAGGGCCATACTAGACTTGGTGCTTATTAATGGGGAGAGTGTTTCTGATGTTAAGTACATAAGTACATACAAAAGTGTTTGCCATACTGGGACAGACCGAAGGTCCATCAAGCCCAGCATCCTGTTTCCAACAGTGGCCAATCCCAGGTCACAAGTACCTGGCAAAATCCCAAAAATAGTACAATGCATTTTATGCTGCTTATCCTAGAAATAAGCAGTGGATTTTCCCCCAAGTCCATTTAATAAGGGTCTATGAACTTTCCTTTAGGAAGCCAGCCAAACCTTTTTAAACCCCACTAAGCTAACTGCCTTTACTACATTCTCTGGCAACGACTTCCAGAGTTTAATTACACAATGAGTGAAGAAATATTTTCTCAGATTTGTTTTTAAATTTACTACTTTGTAGCTGCATTGCGTTCCCCCTAGTCCTAGTATTTTTGGAAAGAATAAAAAAATGAAGCACATTTGTAATTCTGAATTCAAACTTACAAAACCGAATTTTCTTTTTAAGACTAAAAGTATGGACTTTAAACAGGCTCCTGAGCAGTGCAGGAAAGCTATCTATATGTATAATTTGTACCTTCAAAGTTCTCTGGCTGGCTGGCTGGGTTCGTAACATCCTGACGTCAGGAAGCCCCCAGCATCCTTTCCCTCTCACTGACCCGCCCTCACGTAAAGACGAAATGACGTCAGAGGGCGGGACACTGAGAGGGAAGGGAACACTGGAGGCGAGCTGACGTCAGGATTTTACGAACCCAACTGAAGGCAGCAACTGAATGCTGGAGGCGATGAGAGCAACCTGTCTGCAGGGAACGATGCAGATGACACGAGCCTGACCAGCCTGCATGGAACGCTGGAGGCAACGTGAGACCAACCTGCCTGAGGTAAGATGGATGGCTTACAGGAAAGAATGCTGGATATTAATGGGATGGTAGGGCAGAGGGCAGGGCACAGGTGAATTGCTGCAGATGGATGGGATGGCAGGGCAGGGAAGAAGCAAAATGTTGGATATTAATGGGGCCGGGGCGGGAGGACAGGGAAGAAGCAAAATGCTGGATATTAATGGGATGGGAGGGCAGGGTACAGGAGGGCAGGACATAGGAGAATCACTGCACATGGATGGGATGGGAGGAGAGGGGAGGGAAAAATTACTGGACATGCAGGGGACAGAGGAGAAGCAGAGGCACACTCCAACGTACTGTACATCTCAAGCAATAAGCAGAGACACACTCCAACGTGGTGCACATCACATGGCTCCAAAAAGAACACTAACTGCTGAGAAGCAGGCTGAAGGTAAATGGAGAAGAGCTGAAGCACAATGAAAAAGGCGTGCAGCTCTGAGACGAAAAGGGACGTGAAAGTCAACAAGCCACTGCAAGGAAAAGGTCCAGGGTACGAAAGATGAGTGATGAGGAAAGCGAAAGCAACAGACAAAGAAACACCGATTTCGAAAGGAACAGAATTGCTCAAATGACGGATGAGTAAACACACAGAACAAGGTGGACTGCTATACAATGCAAAAGATTTCAAGAAATGACGGATGAACAAAGAGCAACAAATAGAAAAAGGACAGCAGATTTACAACGGCAAAGAATAGAATCGCAGGAAACGGAGGGGACGGCAGGGCACAGGAAAATCGTTGCACATGGAGGGGAGCTCAGAATCGCGGGATACAGAGGGGAGGGGAGGGAAGAATTGCTGGACATGGAGGGGAGGGCAGGGGAGACAGGAGAAATTGCTTCAACAGAGCATTAAAAACAATCACCATTACAAGATAGCGTTGCTAGCGCCCGTTTCATTTTTTTGAGAAACGGGACTTTTTAAAAAACTAATATATCTATATTACATAGATTTATGGGCTCTGCCTGTAGTGAACTGCTTTAAAAATTGGCTTTTGTCTCTTGGCTGATGGTTTTCTAACCTTGTTATGAAGGTCAAGCTGCTAGTAGGCACCAAAGGTTCACTGCAGTCTTTAAATTATGACCTAAGTTTTATATTATGTGATCTTGATTCATGATTCAAGCTATAGCCAAGGCAGCTGCAGGGTGATGCAGGAAACCTAATTTTAGTGCGTGCCTATATCTTTACTGAAGACAGAGTTATGGAGTGTGCTCATTATGTGCTGTGACTTTTACAGCAAGAAGAAAATCTCTCATCTAATACCTGCAGCACATCTCCTTACTGTGGCATCCAAAGACAACTGTTAAAATCATACACAGATTTGTTTAATATATGCAATGGCAGTGTCTGTATGAAACAAGGAGATTGCAGAATTGTCCTATTGTTGCAGTTGTTGTCTCTCTCCTGTTGGGGGTTTGTGTGTGATCTGCTGCTTGCTGTACTGGTTATGTAACTGTCAGCTTATTGTGTTGCTGAGATATTACTAATAAAGGAATTCTTCCTTGCCGGTCAGTCATGGCGCAGCCTTTATGGAATAAACTATAGTGTACTGAATGATTGATTATACTGTTACAGTTGAGATACTTTTGTGTTGAAAACAATTGCTGAATTTTAACTACAGTCCAGTTTCAATATGGAGGTCAGTAAGAGGACCAGATGTCTAATATGTAACAGGAACAGTACAGCTCATATAGTCAACACTTCCACAGCCAACAGACCTATATTTGATGAAGAGGTGGCAGGGTTGGACTAGTTTTATATATGTTTGCATTTTTTTAAGTGGCTTTTTAAGTCAGTCTTTTTTTTTTTTTTTTTTTTTAAGTATATCGTCCATGTGAGGAATTGCAGTGAAATATGGTAAAGTTTGTTTCTATTATGCACTTTTCAATACAGTTTTGGACATATTACTCTGGTAGACGTTTGCTTCCAAATTCTATAAATGATGCCTTATAGAATAGGGTCTGTTACACGTGTAACATAGGGGTCCCTTTACAAAGGCAAGTTAGCGCTTTTAGCACATGCTAAAAATAAGCATGCACGAAATGCTAGAGATGCCCATATATTCCTATGGGCGTATCTAGCGTTTCTCGCTCATTAAAAACACTAATGAGCCTTTGTAAAAGGTCACCATAATTAGCCAGTTGGTGCTAAATTGGCACTTAGACAGAAGTACCAATAATTGGCATTAACAAGCACTAACTGGCACTAATTAGTAGTTGCACGGGTAACTGACTTAAGCCCCCATTCTGTAAACTGGTAGGTGATCACCGGAAGGTTTGGCTTAATATTAAGATATGTGTGGAGAGGGTTCATTCAAAAGTGAAGATTCTAGACTTCAAAATAACTTTGTTCAGATGAGGGATTACCTCAAGGAATTGTTGTCTGGATGGGAACATCTGGAAGAAGTTGGAAAGCAATGGGCAAAACTGAAAGGAGCTATTGTAAGGGCAACAAACCTTTTTGTAAGGAAAGTAAACAAAAGTAAGAGGAAAAGGAGGCCACTTTGGCTCTCAAAAGTAGTAGCTGAAAAAGTAAGGAAAAAGAGGTTAGCCTTTATAAACTATAAGAGATCACAGGAAGAGGAAGACAGGCGACAATATCTGGAAAAGCTAAGAGAAGCTGGTAGGGTAGTCAGGAAAGCAAAGATGCAAATGGAAGAAAAATAGCCAATGCGGTAAAATGGAGGACAAGACACTTTTTTTTTTTTTTTTTTAAGATATGTTAGTGATAGGAGGAAGTGCAAAAGTGGCATTGTGAGGTTCAAAGGTGAAGGGAAGAATTATGTAGAAGCTGATAAAGATAAGGTAAAATTATGTATAATCATACCTGATAATTTTCTTTCCATTAATCATAGCTGATCAATCCATAGACTGGTGGGTTGTGTCCATCTACCAGCAGGTGGAGATAGAGAGCAAACTTTTGCCTCCCTATATGTGGTCATGTGCTGCCGGAAACTCCTCAGTATGTCGATATCAAAGCTCCATCCGCAGGACTCAGCACTTAGAGAATTACACCCACGAAGGGACACTCTGCCCAGCTCACCACCGCCGAAACGGGGGAGGGGAATTAACCCAGCTCATCCCCACACAAGTGGGGGAGGGGAATCCGTCCAGCTCATCCCCGCGGAGCGGGGGAGGGACAACCACACCCGCCGATGCGGGGGGATCTGGCTTATCCTGCAACCGCAACCGCGGGAGGAGCTGACTGACCCTAACACCCGCCGAAGCGGGAGGGGTACAAAGCTGCCCTACAGCCGCACGAAGCGGTAGGGAGTGCCGGCAGAATTTATGTCTCAATCCAGCCCCGTAAAACGGAGGGGAGAGGAATGCAGCAGCTCACTGTAACACAAACTCGTCTCAACTCTTGAAGAATCCAAGTGAAAGAAGAACTTGAACACGAAGTCCTCCTGAAGTAACTGAAGGCTAAACTTGAACCTAAAATTCAACCAGAATATAAACAGTACAGATATCTGGGAGGGGCTATGGATTGATCAGCTATGATTAATGGAAAGAAAATTATCAGGTATGATTATACATAATTTTACCTTCCATATCATCAAGCTGATCAATCCATAGACTGGTGGGATGTACCGAAGCAGTACTCACCCAGGGCGGGACATAGAAATCCCTGACCTCAACACTGAAGCTCCAAACCGGGCCTCCGCCCGTGCAGCCACAGTCAAACGGTAATGCTTGGAGAATGTATGAGCCGAAGCCCATGTTGCCGCCTTGCATATCTCTTCCAAGGAGACGGATCCGGCCTCCGCCTGAGCTCTCGTGGAGTGAGCCTTCAGCTGGATAGGCGGCACCTTCCCCGCGGCCACATAAGCCGCTGCAATGGCTTCCTTGACCCATCTTGCCACTGTAGGCTTAGCAGGCTGCAGACCCTTACGAGGACCTGCAAACAGGGCAAACAGATGATCCGATTTCCGGAAATCATTGGTCACTTCCAAGTATCTGATGATGACTCGTCTCACATCCAGATATTCAAGAGCGGAGTACTCCTCTGGGTAGTCCTCCCTACGAAAGGAAGGGAGACAGAGCTGCTGATTCACATGGAAGCGAGAACCAATCTCGGGCAGGAAGGAAGGCACTGTGCGAATAGCCACTCCTGCCTCAGTGAACTGCAGAAAAGGCTCTCGACATGAGAGCGCCTGGAGCTCGGAAACTCTTCTGGCTGAAGTGATAGCCACCAAAAAGACTGCTTTCAACGTCAGGTTTTTCAGAGATGCCCTCGACAAGGGTTCCAAAGGCGGCTTCTGCAATGCTCTTAGCACCAGGTTGAGATTCCACGCAGGCACCACTGAGTGCAGAGGAGGGCGCAGGTGATTAACTCCCTTGAGAAAGCGCACCACATCTGGCTGCGAAGCCAGGGAAGCACCCTTCAGGCGGCCCCTGAAGCAAGCCAGAGCCGCTACCTGGACTTTAAGGGAACTGAGCGACAGGCCTTTCTCCAGACCTTCTTGCAGGAACGCCAACACTGAAGAAATTGGAGCAGTGAAGGGAGAAAGTGAGCCTGCTTCACACCATGCTGCAAAGATACGCCAAACCCTGGCGTAAGCAGTAGAAGTAGAGCGCTTCCTCGCTCTCAGCATAGTGGCGATGACCTTGTCTGAGAAGCCCTTCTTCCTCAGACGCTGCCGCTCAATAGCCAGGCCGTAAGACCAAAGGGAGAGGGATCCTCCATCACCACGGGACCCTGATGTAACAGGCCCTGCTCCACTGACAGCCGCAGAGGAACGTCGACTGAGAGCCTGATCAAGTCCGCATACCAGGGACGTCTGGGCCAATCCGGACCCACCAGGATTACCCTGCCGGGATGCTTTGCCACCCGGTCTAGCACCCTGCCCAACATGGGCCAGGGCGGGAACACATAGAGGAGCTCTTGTGTCGGTCACTGTTGGAGAAGAGCATCTACTCCCAGGGATCGAGGGTCCCGTCCTCTGCTGAAAAAGCGCAGCACTTGGCAATTGGCTGATGACGCCATCAGATCTAGGCTCGGCTGGCCCCAGCGCTTCGTGATGTCCAAGAACGCCTGAGCAGATAGTTGCCACTCTCCGGGCTCCAAGGTATGGCGACTGAGAAAGTCCGCCTTGACATTCATGACTCCGGCAATGTGGGCCGCTGAAAGCTGCTCCAGGTTCGCTTCCGCCCACTGGCAAAGACTCATAGCCTCCTTGGCTAGAGGGGCGCTCTTGGTACCTCCCTGGCGGTTGATATAGGCCACAGCCGTGGCATTGTCCGACAGGACCCGTACAGGCTTCAACACCAGTACCGGGATGAACTCCAATAACACCAACCGAATGGCTCTGAGTTCCAGGAGGTTGATAGACCACTTGCCTCTGCAGGAGACTAGAGCCCCTGCGCTGTCCTTCCCAAGCAGTGGGCTCCCCAGCCCATCAAAGAGGCGTCTGTCGTGACGACAATCCACTCTGGGGTCACCAGAGGCAATCCTGCAGACAACTTGTCTGTCTGCGTCCACCAGCTCAGCGCCTTGCGCACTGCTGGGTCCACGGGAAGGCGCACAGCATAATCCTCCGACATCGGAGTCCAGCGCAGCAGCAGAGAAAGCTGTAGTGGTCTCATATGAGCCCTGGCCCAGGGCACTACTTCCATCGTGGCCGTCATAGAGCCCAACAGCTGCACGTAGTCCCAAGCCCGAATAGGAGAGGCTACTAGGAACTAGTCCACCTGAGCCTGAAGCTTGACAATCCGATTGTCTGGCAGGAACACTCTGCCCACTTGGGTGTCGAATCGAACTCCCAGATACTCCAGGGACTGAGTCGGGCGCAGCTGGCTCTTCTTCCAGTTGATGATCCATCCCAGGGAGCTCAAAAGAGCAACTACCCGGTCCATAGCTTTGCCGCACTCTGCATAAGAGGGGGCTCGGATCAACCAGTCGTCCAGATAAGGATGGACTTGTACTCCTTCCTTTAGCCGGAAGGCCGCTATGACCCCCATTACTTTGGAAAAGGTCCGCGGAGCAGTAGCCAACCCGAAAGGGAGGGCTCTGAACTGGAAGTGTCATCTCAGGACTGTAAAACGCAGAAAGCGTTGGAGAGGAGGCCAGATGGGAATATGCAGGTACGCTTCCTTGATGTCCAAGGAAGCCAAGAACTCTCCTGCCTTCACTGCCGCTATAACAGAGCGGAGAGTCTCCACGCGAAAGTGCCTCACTTTCCAGGCCCGATTGACCCCTTTGAGGTCGAGGATAGGCCGGACAGAACCTCCTTTCTTTGGAACCACAAAGTAAATGGAGTAACGTCCCTTGCCAATCTGATTTTTTGGCACCGGAACGACCGCACCCAGGCGGATCAGGTTGTCCAAGGTCTGCTGCACTACCACAGCTTGACCGGAGACTTGCAGGGAGAGAGTACAAACCCGTCTCTTAAGGGTTGGCAGAACTCTAGCTTGTAGCCGTCTCTGATGACTTCCAGCACCCACGCGTCTGAAGTTATAGTGGTCCACTCGCCCAGAAACGAGGACAGCCGTCCTCCAATCTGCACTGGGGCGTGGACCAAGGCCCCGTCATTGGGTACGAGACCCTGGGGGAGGACCGGAGGGAGCACCTCCGGGACGGCGGTCTCTGCGAAAGGAATGCTGCTTGGGGGAGAAATTCCTCTTGAAGGAAGAGGGGGCAGAGGAACCCGACTTGCCCGGGCGGTACCGACAGGCTTCCTGCAACCGTCCTCTGGAGGTACCGGGACGAGTACTATCCCGAGCCCTGACCTCTGGTAATTTCTTGCCCTTAGACGTGCCGAGATCGGTCACGATTTTGTCCAGCTCGACCCCAAAGAGCAGCTTGCCTTTAAAAGGCAATCTAGCCAGGCGGGAATTAGAGGCGTGGTCAGCAGACCAATGTTTCAGCCAAAGCCACCGCCGCGCAGAGACTGTCTGAGCCATGCCTTTAGCTGAGGCTCTCCAGACATCATACAGCAAGTCTGCCAAATAGGCTAAGCCCGATTCCAGGGCCGGCCAATCAGCCCTCAAGGAATGATCCGAGGGGGAAGCCCGCTGCACCATAGTCCGGCACGCCCTGGCCACATAGGAGCCGCAAACTGAGGCCTGCAAACTTAAAGCAGCTGCCTCAAAGGACGACCTTAAGGCCGCCTCCAATCTTCTGTCTTGGGCGTCCTTTAGGGCCGTGCCACCTTCCACCGGCAACGCCGTTTTCTTAGTCACCGCAGTGATTAAAGAATCCACGGTAGGCCACAGATAGGCCTCACATTCACTCACAGCCAAAGGATAGAGGCGGGACATAGCCCTAGCCACTTTAAGGCTCGTTTCCGGGACATCCCATTGAGCCGCAATTAAGGTGTGCATGGCATCATGCACGTGGAAGGTTCTAGGCGGGCGCTTCGTCCCCAGCATAATGGCAGAGCCAACAGGGGCTGAGGGAGAGACGTCCTCCGGAGAGGAAATCTTCAAAGTGTCCATGGCCTGTAACAACAGGTTGGGCAAAACCTCTGGGCTAAAAAGCCGCGCTGCAGAGGGGTCATCCGCTCCTCCGAGCGGGGATCTATCTCCTCCAAGGAATCCGCAAAGGATCGTTGGGAGACCTCAGACACGCTGCCCTCATCTACATCGGAAGAGACAAAGTCCTCCAAGGCCTGGAAATCAACCCGAGGGCGTTTACCTCTGGGAACCTCAACCTCTTTATCAGAAGAGGGAGCAGGGGCAGCGTTTTGCATGAGGAAAGCCTGATGCAGCAGCAAAACAAACTCGGGGGAGAAACCCCCCAGACTGTGCACTTCCGCAGCCTGGGCAACAGCCCTAGACGCACTCTCAACCGGCGCTCGCAATAGCGGGGGAGAGACATGCTGCGCATCCAAAATGGCGTCCGGCGCGAAACTCCGCGAAGGAGCCGCGCGGGAAGAACGGCGCTTAACTTTAGCCGCTTTTGTGCCGTCGCCCAAATTAAGGGCGTTCATGGCATTGTCTCCAACCTCAAGGGCGGCCCACGAAGAAGCCGTCCGAGTCGCGTGGCCGGCCAAGATGGCGGAGGCGAGGAGCGGGGGATGGGCGATTATGGCGGGAAAAAACCGCCACGCCGGAGGAACGACCGGGACATTCATCGGTCACTAAACTGTCACCCATCAAGGGCAAATCAGGTTGTAAAACCCCCGCATCCCCTCTAGAAGCGCTCCAGCGATCCGGGGAGCGACCCTTTGCGCCCTCGCCCTCCGACGCCATTGCCACGAGGAGAAGAATCGGGGAACCCCCTGCCCGCTATAAAAAGGTAAAATTACCTGCTTGCCGCTCCGAGCTGTAACGAACTGGTGTCCCAGTGAGTAGCTGCAATGAACGTTTAAAGAAACGTCGAATTAAACGCCTTTAAAGACGTTTAAAAATTTTTTTTTTTTTTTTTAAACGGAGCCAGCGGGAGGGGGGAGAAAAGGAGGGACCTGGCACCACCAGGTTTGCACTTGCTCAAAAGAGCCCTCAACCCAGGCCTCAACAAAACCTAAGGATTAGGCTTGGAGGCCTAGCCAGAGCTGCTGCTGTGTGTGACCACCACCTGCTGAGATAGAGAACATACTGAGGAGTTTCCGGCAGCACATGACCACATATAGGGAGGCAAAAGTTTGCTCTCTATCTCCACCTGCTGGTAGATGGACACAACCCACCAGTCTATGGATTGATCAGCTTGATGATATGGAAGGTGGAATTGCTTGACAGATATTTCAGTTCTGTGTTCACAGCTGAAGAGTTGGCAGCAAGGCTGCAGAAGACAAACACAAATAGGGATGGAGGGGTGGTAGTCCGTGAATGATGCTCAGAGAACTGTGTTCATAAGGAGCTGGCTAAACTAAAGGTGGACAAAGCAATGGGGCTAAAGGATACTGAAGGAACTTAGGGAAGTTCTAGCAGCTCTGCTGGCTGACCTTTTCAATGCTTCTATAGAGTCAGGAGTTGTCCCTGAGGACTGGAGAAGAGCAGATGTAGTCCCTTCGCCACAAAAGCGGAAGTAAGGAAGAGATTGGGAACTACAGTCCAGCAAGTCTGAATTCTGTGGTAAGTAAATTTATGGAAACATGCTTAAAACATAGAATAGTAAAGTTTTTGGAATCCAATGGATTTCAGGTCCCAAAGCAACATGGTTTCACTAGAGGCAGGTCTTGTGAAACAAACCTGATTAATTTCTTTGATTGGGTGATCAGAGAGTTAGATTGAGGGAGAACACTAGATGTGGTATTTAGATTTTAGCAAAACCTTGGATACGGTTCTGCATAGACAACTAAGAAATAAACTGAGTGTTCTCATTATGGGCCCTAAAATGACTAACTGGGTTAGGAACTGGTTTAGTGGAAGTAGTGGTAAATGGAGCTCATTCTGAGGAAAAGGATGCTACTAGTGGTGTGCCAAAAGGTTTGATTCTTGGGCAGGTTCTTTTAAACATTTTTGTAAGCGATATTGCTGATAGGCTGTCTGGTAAGGTTTGCCTCTTTGCAGATGATACCAAAATTTGCGATATGTTAGATGCCTGATGGTGTGGATAACATGAGAGAGGACTTAGTGAAGCTACAGGAATGAGCTTGATTTTGGCAGCTTAGATTTAATGCAGGGTCTTGCATTTGGGCTGCAGAAACCAAAGAGAATGGTATAGTTTAGGGTGTGAAGAACATTTGTGCATGAAAGAGGAGTGAGACTTGGGTGTGATGATCTTAAGGTGGCCAAACAGGTAGAAAGGGTAACAGCGAAAGCTAGAAGGATGCTTGGTGCATAGGAGAGGAATGGCCAGTAGGAAAAAGGATGTGATGATGCCCCTGTATAAGACTCTGGTGAGACCTCTAGAATATTGTGTACAACTCTGAAGACCACACCTTCAAAAAGATATAAACAGAATGGAGTCGGTCCAGAACAGACATACCAAGTCACATGCATTTGGCATGTGACACACACATTGGGTCCCATTCTGCAGCTCACATGCCAAAGCCCCCTCCTCTCATGCATTGGAGAAAGCCCCAAGTCCCTGGACCTACCTGAATGGGACTCAGGGTTTTCCCCAATTCATCAGGAGGAGGCTTTGGTGTGTGGTCAGGCAGCAGCGAGCCCCCAAGTGCTGCTTCCCATGCCAGCTCCACAGTTCTAAATGGTGACTGCGAACTCTCAAGAGAATACCACAAGAGGTCGCAGCCACCATGCTGAGCCTCACAGCTGGCATGGGCAGTAGCAACTAGGGATCGCTGCTGCTTGACCTAATACCCTAGACCACCAGGGCTTCATATGGAGGGTAGCAAGGAGGAAGAGAGGTGTACATTGGGGGAGGGGGGCAGCAAGGATAGGTGCTGCATGAGGGGGCAAGGAGCAGTGGCGTAGCCAAGGGTGGGCCCAGGTGGGCTCAGGCCCATCCAGTAGCAGTACACCTATGATGTGGCTGGCAGGCATTTTTCCCAAGCCCCACCAGCCGAAAACTCCCAACAACTGTCCCTCCTGCATAACTTGTAAATAGATCTTCACCTGCAGCAAGTAGCGACTGATACATGCTGTAGGGCCAACATGAGCAGTATGTATTAGTTGCTGCTTGCTGCAGGTGAAAATCTATTTAAAAGGTATGCGAGGGGAAACAAACCTGGGGATGTTTGAGAGACCATATGGTATGCAGGCGAGAGAAGGAGAGACCAAATCATTTGTGGGACAAGGCGGAGTTCTTCTGCCCACCCATCTTGGGCCCACCCAAAATTGGGTGTCTGGCTACGCCCCTGGCAAGGAGGGAGAGGTGCTGCATCGGGGGGCAAAGAAAGGAGAGGTGCTACAGTGGAGGGGGCAAGGAAAGATAGAGGTGCTGGAAAAGTAGAGAAGAGAGATCCAATAAGGGGGATGACAAAGAAAGAAGGCACAGAGAAGGAAAGTGGTTCTGGATTTTGGGGGAGGGGAGGACAAGGAAAGTGAGAGGTACCAGGACCTGCGGGGAAAGAAAGAAGAGGAGTAGGTGCTAGTCCTGCAAAGGGTAGACAGAACAGGAGTGAGAGAAGAGAAAGATGCTCAACATGGCAGGACGTTAGGGGACGCAGAGAGAAGATGGAGGGTGGACATGGAGAGAAAAGAAGTACCAAATGGACAAGGAGACTCTGGCAAGCCAGTTAAGAGAAGAAAGTAGAAACCAGAGACTAGGACCAACACAATAAGATAAATAAAATGACCAGACAACAAAGGTAGAAAAACAAATTTTATTTTCTATTGATTAGAATATATCAGTTTTTGGAATGTGCATCTGCCAGAACTAGTTTTAGACATGGCTGGGGCCCACAAGGAAAACCTCACTCATTGGCCTTTAATCTCCAGCATTGCGGTGGTAAATCTCTAGTATTGGGATGGGCCACCCTTGGCATCTCTGCCAGAGGGCAGCTACTAAAATGGTCAGTGGTCATAAGGTGTCTGGAGTCAGACTTAAAGATTTCAATATGTATACTTTGGAATAAAGGCGGGAGAGGGGAGATATGATAGAGGCATTTAAATACCTATGCAGCATAAATGCACAGGAGGCAAGTCTCTTTCAATTGAAAGGAAACTGCGGAATGAGGGGTGTAGGATGAAAGTGAAAGGGGATATACTCAAAAGTAACCTGAGGAAATATTACGGCCTTCTCTGGGGACCGTGTCATAGCCTAATTACAGACTCCACTATTAAAAAAAAGGTGATGAATTCATGGAACAACCGCCCAGTGGAAGTGGTCGAGATAAAAACAGTTCTATGAATTCAAGAGAGCTTGGGACAAATGCATGGGATCTCTGAGGGAGTGATGGGGGAGAGTAGATGGCATGGATGGGCTGACTAGATAGGCCATATGGTCTTTATCTGCCTACATTTTTCTATTTACAAGTGTAACTTACAGAATACTGTAAATTACACGCTAAGGGACTGCATTTAGGCATGCTATTTACACGACATAAGTGAGTATGCCTAAATATTGGCGAATGAATGCCAACTTACACTAGTATTCTAAAACTGAATCTTGGTGCCCAGATGCCATTATAAAATTAGCACTTAGCACGCTGCATCCTGCCACTTAACTTTTGGCACCCTTTATAGAATTGCCCCCAAAAGAACAGAGTTGATAGAGGCCAGAACTGTAGTAGAGCTTAAACGTGCTTGAGATGGATAGAGAAGGTGCAGGGTTGAGAAGTTGGATTAAAGGTGTGGTAGGGTGGATTTGAGAAGGTGTGCTAGGGTGGGGGGAAGCTGGTTTTCCATCTATCTAGAAAGGAAACAGGCTGAATGAGTCATTACCTGCTCTCAGGTATTATGTTAAACTTCACATAACCATCTAAGAAAGACCAGAGCCAACCCACTTCACAAGAGTAGAGCCCCAGTCCACCAGGAAGGCTCCTCTCCTAATTAGCTAACACTACACGCAGCAGTCCAATACCACAGCACAGACAGCGCTGGCATAATCTCCCACTGCTTTCAAACTGCTGCAGCCAGTGTAGTCATTGTGCTGAAACGGCCCCTTTGGCACATCGCTTTGTGAAAAACTTTGTGAACTAAAGTTCTGAACTTAATCTCTTCCTGAAGAACCTTTAACCATCCAAAAGGTAAATTACTCAATTAAAATCCAACCATTTAATGTTAAGTTCGACTAAGAAGCAGTAAAATTTGATATAACACTACCTGTTTTGATGTTCATTTGCTTATAAGTGAATCTGTATGTCTGTTTGCCTTTCATTCATATGACTTGCAATGAAACAACCTACAGACAATCTCATTATTGGTATAATTACAATACAACTAATAATCTCAAACTACATAACAAATTTAATCAGACAGTGATGCAAACTCTCATCAAAATGAAGCGCTGGTTAACGTTCATTATAGCGAAAACATGGCTAATAGGTCTTAGATCCCAAGCCTTTGAATTATTCTATCATATCCCAATACTATTCTGTCCCAGACAGCATAGCAACTAGATCCCAAGTAGAGCTAAAATTTACTCTTAACAGACCAACCATAAATAAATTTCTCCCACAATCTTTTTTTTTTTAAATTTTATAGAAGTCTTTATTGAACATTGCAAAAGCAATACAATAATCACTCTATGCACTACACCATACTATGGTACAGTATCCAACAAGCTTTACATGAGTGTGTAACAATAATACCATCCATTCAATGACAATGTTAGAATAAACACCAATTTTACTTCAAGTTTTTTAATTTTTTAAAACTTTTAGCTTCCCTTATTCTACTCCCCCCCCCCCCCCCCCCCCCCCCCACCTTTCCGAATGCTCTGTCATCATACTCATTAGTCGGAACAATTTTTTAGAAAGGGTTCCCACACCCTTTCCCATGTAGGCAAAGTTTTAGCTCTCTGGGCAGTCAATCTCTCCATTTCACATATGTAGCGCACCTTGGTGTTCCACCTCACCATTGAAGGTACCAAAGGTGACTTCCAGTGTTGTGCTAAATTCAAACGGGCTGCATGCAGGGATCCTCTCAACAGAAGCCACTGATCTGAGGTGAGGCCTATTGGTCGCTGCCCAAATAAGAAAGTTAGAGGATGCCACCTCACAGGTTTACCAACCCACTTCTGAATACGAGCTTGTATCCCCTTCCAGTAAGCCTTTGCTTTAGGACAAGACCACCAAATGTGCCCCATTGTCCCCTCACCTCCGCAATTTCTCCAACATTCCTTTGGCACTCTAGCAAACATGTGGTGCAGTCTAACCGGGGTCAGATACCATCTATAAAATACTTTAATAGCATTCTCTTGCATACTCACTGCTCGAGCTGATTTCAAAATCCTTTTCTCCAATGTAACCCAGTCCACCTCCGGTAATGTAAAATGTAGTTCTTGCTCCCACCTCCTCCTATGTTGTACGTATGGTCTGGCAGTAGCCATCAACTGTGCGTATAAGAAGGATATCAGTCCTCGCTCAATCTTAGAGTCTACACATATTTCCTCCAATGGATGCGTATCCCGCTTCAGAGTTCCTTTGTAAGCCTGGCCTGTCAAAAAGTGTTGTACCTGTGTGTAAGCATAGTGATCATTATCCCTGAGCCCAAAATCATCCACCAGCTGTGCAAAAGGCACTATTTTCTCCTCTTGATGCATCTGTCCCAGCAAATCCAGCCCCGAGTCTGCCCATCTCCTGAAGGTGTTATTTCCTATACCTGGCTCAAACATTGGGTTTTCTGCTATGGGAGCTAAGCCCGATACCGGCGGTTGACGTTCTGAAAACATAAGATCCCAATAGTAGAACGTAGCCTGTACTGTGGGCGGGAACATGTCAACTCTTCCCCTATATTTGTTAGGAAGCCACATTAAATGGGCTAATTTCCGCGATCCCACTAAATCCTGTTCAATGTCAATCCACAATTTATAACTATCTTTCCGAAACCAGTCCACCGCCGCTCTGGTCTGTGCTGCACAATAGTACCAGAACAAGTTTGGCACACCCAGCCCTCCCAGCCTTCTACTTTTATAAAGAAGAGCCCGTGATAACCTAGGTCTTTTCTGATTCCAGATAAAGCGGATCAACTTATCTTGGATACCCGAGAAAAAGGTTCGGGGTACTTGTAATGGAAGAACCTGAAATAAATATAAAAGACGGGGCAAGATGTTCATCTTAATCGCCGCGATCCTCCCGAACCACGACAATCCCATATTAGCCCATCTGTCTAAGTCTGTTTGCACATCCCTCTTCAGAGCTGGATAATTAGCTTCAAAAAGCTCTGATAGGTCATTTGTGATCTTGACTCCTAAGTAGCATATTGCACGCCTCTCCCATTTAAATGCAAAAGATGTCTTCAATGTCTCCATCAATCCCCGTGGGACCCCCACAGCCAAGCCCATAGACTTGCTGGCGTTCAATTTGTAGCCTGAGACCCGTGTGTAGTCCCCTATTTCTTTCATTAAGTTAGGCAAGGAAACTAGTGGGTTCGTTAGTGACAGCAGCACATCGTCTGCGAATAGCGCAATTTTATACTCCTGCCCTCTAACCTGCACTCCAGTAATATCATTATTCTCACGTATAGCTGCTGCCAGAGGTTCCATCGCCAGAGCGAACAATAATGGAGACAGCGGGCACCCCTGTCTGGTTCCGCGCCCCAAAGCGAATGTCACTGAATTCCCCCCGTTTACTCTCACACAAGCCCTCGGCAAGGAGTACAAGGCCTGGATCCAGGCTCTAAAATGCTGTCCAATTCCCACTCTATGTAAGACCTTATCTAAGTACCCCCAGTGCACCCGGTCAAACGCCTTCTCTGCATCCAGACCGAGTAGCACTGCGGGCCTTGTTTTTTTCTGTGTTGTGTATATAAGATCTATTGTGCGGCGTATGTTATCCATGGCCTGTCTTTTGGCTATGAATCCCACTTGGTCCGGATGGATCAAACAGGGGAGCACCCTCCCCAGACGGTTAGCCAACACCTTGGCCAGAATTTTGACATCTGTATTCAAGATCGAAATGGGTCTGTATGAGGCACATTCAATATGATCCTTGCCTGGTTTTGGTATTACCGCCACCCATGCTTCCATCATAGACCTAGGGAACGGTGCCCCCTCCCTGACAGCATTAATTATCATCGTCAGGTAAGGCGCTAGCTCCATCACATATGCCTTAAAGAACTCATTCGTGAAGCCATCTAATCCCGGCACCTTCCCCCTTGGTAATGCTTTCACCACTTCTATCACCTCCTTTACCGCCACTGGGTCCTCCAACTCTCTCTTTTGTGTATCAGAGAGAGCCGGTAGCCCCCTTGCCTGTAAGTATCCCTCTATTTCCCCAGTCTGTACCGTGGCATCCTCTTTATAGAGGTTCTCATAATATTGGGCAAAGCAATCCCTTATCTGTGCTGATTTATGCGTTATGACCCCCCCAGCATCTCTAATTCTTAAAATGTGTCGTTCTGCTCTCAGTTGTCTCAATTTGTTAGCTAGCAAGCGTCCAGGTTTGTCAGTGCAAGCGTAATGAACCTGTTTCATCCTTGCACTCACAAACTTCAAGCTTTCCTCATGCAGCCCCGCTATCTCCAATCTCACCTCTTGCAATTTTCGATAATCAGCTACTGAACCTGAAATTTTGTATTTATCTTCCAATGTAGCCAGTCTATCCATGCAATGTACCAGCCTCTGCCGATGTACTCTGGCCTTCTGACTGGCACACTTAATAAAATGTCCTCTTGAGACTGCCTTGAATGCATCCCACACAGTACCCAATGTAGGCCCCGAATCCAGATTAATATCAAAGTACTCTCTAAGTAGGGGAATAAAACTGGCTACTGTTTCAGGATCCTGCAGCAAACTGTTATTAAATGTCCATCTTTTATCTCGCTCCTCCTCCTTCAGGGAAGGAACAGCAAGCCAGACCGGGGCATGATCCGATATTGTGATATGACCTATATCGGATTCTTCCCCCCCTTCCGATAACGTTTTATCAAGAAATATGTAATCCAATCTGGAGTAAGTGTGATGCACTTGGGAAAAAAAGGTAAAGTCTCTCCCTCTAGGATTCCTCAAGCGCCACCCATCATACAGCCCCATCCCCTCAACAAGGTTATTTAATGCTCTAGCAATTCTACAGTCTGCCTGAGCAGGAGGAGTCGACCTATCCAGGCCAGGCTTCAGGGTCACATTAAAATCCCCGGCCACTATCAGCTTCCCTCTGGCAAAGGCCTGCAGCTCCTTCTGAAGGTGCCGGAAAAAACGCTCCTGTCTTTCATTGGGCGCGTATACACTAACCAGTGTATACTCCTCCTGCTCCAATCTGATGTGCAAAAAGAGGAATCTTCCCTCCCTATCTCTTCTAGTGTGCAAGATCTGGACTGTGACATTTTTATGAAACATTATGGCCACCCCTCTTTTTTTAACTCCTAGGACATCTGAAGCACACACCACCTGTGGATAACATTTGGAATACAATAGTTTCTCATGCTTTTTTAAGAGATGTGTTTCTTGTAAAAACACCACTTGTGGTTGTGCTAGACGCAATTCACGCCAAAGGGCATGTCGCTTATAAGGAGAATTTAGGCCCTTTATATTATAAGTGAAAAATTTATAGCCCACCATTTACCAATTCTGTTCTATCAGCATGTTCTAAGAAAGATGTATACCCATCCCCCCCTCCCCACGCTCCCCTCTTACTTTCGTCATCCCTCCCTCCCCCCCCCCTTTAGCATCCACTCACCAGACAATACCCTCCGGCATTGCATGGGTAACCAGAGGAAAGCGGCCCCGAAGGCCAACACCCCACCCAGATCTGTCTCCCTATTTCACACGTACCCCCCTATTCAATTATACAGCTTTTGAACACCTCCACCTCCACCCTACCAGCTCACCTCACATTAGGCAACATTCATTCTCATGCACTCACTCTTCAGTTCCACCTCAAGTTAAACCTTATGAACAGTCCATTCTTAACCAGAGTCCTCTTTGGGCTTTCAAGTCTGAAGTCTCGATGTCTTCGCATTCGCTGGGACTCTCTTCCACTTTTGCATGCGTGCTTTTGTTGTCACCGCCATCTCCGTGGGCACCGTCTCCGACAAAGTCAACCCGGCCTCGTGTAGGCTTTTCCAGGCATCAGTCACCTTCCTTGTCCTGCACTGTTGCCCCTTGATCACAAAACAAATAGCAAATGGAAAGGCCCATCTGTAAGCGATCTTTTCTTTGTTCAATACTTCAATCACTGGTCGCATAGCCCGTCTCTGCATCAGTGTAAACACCGAAAGGTCTTGAAATACTGAGATCCTGGCTTCGTTATACTCCAGGGTTGGAAGCTGCCGGGCTTTTTGCCACACCATCTCTTTAAATGTGTAAGAGGAGAATCTCACAAGTATGTCTCTGGGTCTATTTTCAAGTCTCTGGCCCTGCACTCTATGCGCTCTGTCCATGGCCGCTGCACTAGGGTCCCAGGCCTCTCCCATAATTTTTTCACATAGGTTCCTCACCAGCGTTTGGATATCTTCCATATCTCCGCTTTCAGGGACTCCACGGAACCTCAAGTTGTGTCTTCTTCCTCTATTCTCAAGGTCATCCATTTTATACTTAAGTTCCTCATATTGTTCTTGCTGCTTTAAAATGCGTGAGCTCAACAAGCTTTGCTGCTCTTCCTGCTCATCGAGCCTTTCCTCTATGGTTTCTACTCTGCCACCCAGCTCTCTAAGATCCAAGCTTATAGCGTCGACGTGCTCCAGTATTTCAACCCGGGAGGCCTTTATTTCCTCTCTAATCGCGTCCAGGCATTTCGCCAAATCCGCTGGGGAATGCTCCCTTGTAACAGCGGGACTCGGCGCCACGTGTTTAGCCGGCGCTTCCGAGTCCGCCATGCCGGGTGAAGCTGGGCGCGAGAGATTCTTCCCGGCTTGTTTCTTCGGCGCTTTATCGCTTCCGCGCTGTGCCGCCGCCGCGGTTTTACTCATTTTGTGGAGCCCGGTTTATAGCTCGTCGCCAAATGTGGTGCTGGTCTAATTTTTTTTGCCAATGGCGCTTTTGGTGCTGCTTTACGGTGGGGGAGTGCGGGAGCTAACAGACTAGGCAGCCATTCACCTCCGTGACGTCACTTCCTCCTCTTTCTCCCACAATCTTAAGTACATAAGTAATGCCACACTGGGAAAAGACCAAGGGTCCATCGAGCCCAGCATCCTATCCACGACAGCAGCCAATCCAGGCTAAGGGCACCTGGCAAGCTTCCCAAATGTACAAACATTCTATACATGTTATTCCTGGAATTGTGGATTTTTCCCAAGTCCATTTAGTAGCGGTTTATGGACTTAGCACCTCATATTTTTCACACAGCCGATAAGAAACCACCACGACACAAATAACACCTAATAAATATTGCAACCTCTCATATCAACCTAGGTCAATGGTCCCTCTAGCACTATCACTATTAAACAAAAGCGCCAACCCTTTCATGTAGGCTGACAATATATTTATCTTCATCCCTTTCAAAAAAGAATATTCCGAAATTGCCACCAAAATCACACACAGCATAAACACCTTGGAAGCCTGGGTATCAACTTTCAAACTGAAACTGAACAGGGTAAAAACACAATGCCTAATACTCACATTACCATGCAACACCTATGTACAATAGTGCTTAATGATATAGCACCAATGAAATCAAAATCCAGACCCACCAAGAAAATCTCACCCTGGTTCTCAGATGACATCCTTAACACAAAAAGAATCTGCAGACAATTAGAAAGATTATGGTCAAAATCTACAACCAAAACGAACTGGGAAAACTGGAGAAAATCACTAAGAGAGTATAAATATAAAATAAAAAAAAGCCAAAACATCTTACTATGCCAAACATATTGGCCAATTCCCTCTAAATACTAGAAAGCTCTGTGCCCTTCTGCTACTAGTCAGCTTCTTCTGCTGACTAACTAGCTAATTATTTTGAACAGAAAATTGTCAAAATCAGAAACGACTTAAAAGGTTCTACTAATCCAATCACAAATCTTTTCAATATATCTGCCACATCTTGTTTAGGGGGTGAAGGTAAGGGTGCAGACAGAATATGGACCTCCTTCTCCAAACCACTATTAGTCAAATACTACTTACTCAAATATGCATTCTCTCAATGCATACTTGATTCATGTCCCAGTTACCTCTTAAAATCAGCTCCTGAACTATTTACATAATGCCTACAATCAAATATAACATTCATGTTAACCCATGGAATTTGTCCTTCAAAAAATGGAAAAATAATCCTAACCCCCATTCCCAAAAGTCCACAATTTAGTCTGAACAAAGTTTCAAACTACAGACCTGTAACTTCTATCTCACTGTTAGTTAAAATAATGGAAGGCCTGGTCACTCAACAACTCATGGACTATCTCAACTCTTTCTTGATACTACATGCCTGCCAATCTGGTTTCAGGTCTTCTTACAGCACTGAAATAGTCCTAACAACACTCATTGCAAATTGCAGAAAACAACTAAATAATGGCAGAAAGACCATCATTTTACATTTTGATATGTCTAGCGCTTTTGACTCAGTGGAGAAATGACTCAGTGGAGAGCATCATTCTACTCAATCTGTTAGATTACATTGGCATATCTGGCAATGTTCTTAAATGGTTCAAGAACTGGTTCAAGAACTGGTTCAAGAACAGTTAGGCATCATCTCAGCTCCCTGGTCCCCAAACTGCGGAGTTCCACAGAGCTCTCCTCTTTCTCCGCCCTGTTTAATATAATATTGGCACCATGGATCTCTTCTCTTCCCCCCACCCTGTTTAATATAATAACGGCACCATTAGGTTATCTACTCGAATCAAATGGCTTCAACTGGTTTATGTATGCCGAAGATGTTACAATCTATATCACTTTTGATAATGATGAAGTCTTAACCAATATAAAAATCTGGTCTAGACCTAATGGATTCGTGGCCAACAATTTCAAGTTGAACTTAACAGAGCAAACCAAATTCTTAATATTAACAAACCCTCACCAACCAATCATTTCTTCTATTTTCACTAGGTAACACAACCTATCCACTTGAGCATTATTTGAAAATCCTGGAAATAATAATTGATCCACACTTGAACACTAAAAAGACTAAGACCTTACTTTTCAAACTCACTCTTCAGATCACTAACTCATTCTTTGGTACTATCAAAATTTGCTTACGGTAATGCGGTCTCACTAATCAGAACATTACAAACTGCTCAAAACACAGCAGCTCGTCTTGTACTTAAAGCTTCCCAATACTCCAAAGTGACCCTGCTTCTACTCAAATTACATTGGCTACCTATAAGTGCACGTATTACTTTCAACTTGTGTGCATTTACTAACCAAATAATTTATTGTTTATCCCCGTCTTACATGCAGAATCTTACAGACTTGCCAACACGTAATGCTAAAAACTCCTCCATAGGCTTTCTAATATTACACTTCTCTAAATGTAATAAAATCAAATATAAAACTGCTGGTTTTTCATACCATAATACAACCAAATGGAACTCTTTACCCAAGCAACTCCGTCAAACTGAAGACTATTTCTCATTTCAAGAACTGTTGAAAATTCATCTAAGATTGATCTCTAACAATAGAAAAATTGTTAACCTTCAAATTAAACCTGCCATATCAACATGTCTGTATTCACATTCTATTCTTATGTCTTATAAACAACTTATATGATCTAGACTTCATGTTACTTGCTACCTGAATTTTGTACCTACTTGCTATATGTGATCAAAACAGTTTGTTAGTTCTACACTTGTTACTTTGTAAGCCACATTGAACTTGCATTCTTTTTGAGACAATGTGGGATATAAATGTCATAAATCAATAAATAACTAATAATTCTCTCAGTGAACTTTAGTCCTGCTCTGGATCCCTTCCCTGTTATTCCATTACCAAGACACACAGACATCTATCCAGACCTACACCACTATTGAGCCCCTCTGGTTTTCCAAGTTGTCTGTAGTCTTGTAATATGTGGAACGAGGAAACATCCACTTGGAACTAGCCTGAAATCCAAGTCATGTTTCTTCTTATTAGTTAAATCAGTTATCAGACGTGAAGTGTATTAAACTATAATAACCAAGTTCTCCATGGGCTTTCTTTTTGTCCTTACCCTGGTCGAGTGTTGCCAGTAGAGGCTCATAGTAGCCCTCATGGACAGCTGTCTTAATGAGCATCAGAAGGCTGCAGTCTCTGCGTTCTAACAGCACCCTCTGAACCTTCTTCTGTGCTTGGCGGAAGAAAAGTGCACGACGCAAAGCTAGTGATGCCTCCTGGTCCAAATGTATGAGCAGCTCCTCCCAGGACATGCGCCATGAGGAATGCCACTGCTTTAGCTGTTCACACCTCTTACTGTCCTCCGACTTCAGGAACCAGAGAACATCCTCCACACTCAGTGCCACCAGCGGGTGGAAGATGGGAAAGAGACGAGCATTCATCAAGCAGCGTTTGTGTGGGAGAATTTCTGGTCCCCAAATATCCCCTTCCCTGGGAGAGGAGAAATAAACCTATTACAAATGAAGACAACACATTACCGCTGACACATTCTATATGCAGTTACACGATCAGACAAAAAGTTAAAATGCTGTAAACTTAGGTATTCATGGCCTTTGTGAAGCCAGAGTCCTATTTAGCCCAGTGCAAATGCTGAAACGTCATGAGTCCCACAGCTGGAAGAGTCTTGCAGTGGTCACAGTAAATAGGCTCAAAGAGGACCTTAAGAAGCCAACTTGTATGTGGAAAAGGTTTCAGAAAGAAGGAGCGTGTACTTTTGTGGGATCTTGCCAGGTATTTGTGACCTGTATTGGCCACTGTTGGAAACAGGATGCTGGGCTTGATGGACCTTTGGTCTGTCCCAGTATGGCAATACTTATGTACTTATGAGCTAGTCTGGTGTGTAGGCCCCACCTCGTCCCTCCACCACTAGTCCTCAGCCTGGCTCCTAGGAGACAGCAGCATCCAGTCTTACATGAGTGTGGGGCCTTGAGCCATTACTTTTTTGCAGACTCTGTGATGCCCTGCTTCCCCCTCACACATATTTCCTGCTTGGAAAAGAAGCTTTTAAGGTACAAGGCTATCGCAAGGACTGGTAGCATGCAGTGGCTTACAAAGCCTTGAATTCACTGACAACCTGCTACCTCTTTCTCCTAGCAGATGGGTGCATGAAAAACTGAGGTGATCGGGGGAGTTGAAGGGAGAATGAAGGCCTACACAGGGGAGTGAGAGAGTAAAATGAAAGCAGAAGGGGTATGGAATAGAGGTCTACAACATAAGGGGAATGGAGTGGAAAAGGAAGAAATGGATACTCACAAAGGGAGGGGAGGCGGGAAGGGCACAAATATCTGGGAGGAATTACAAAGGAAGTCTCAGGGGAGGATCTGGTATAATTTGAGGAAGGAAAAACTCTAAGTTGGCACCTCTAGCACTGTAGCAGGTAGAGAGATGGAGAGGAAAAATGAAGATAAAGAAGGGGAGAGCTCTTTCCTTCCCCTCCCTTCCCTTCCACCCAGGGGCAAACTGACAATGATCAGGGCCCCTGGGCAATAAAGTTTAATAGGGCCCCTCTGGCCTCTGTCTGCTACCCCCCCTCCCATGCCACCACCTTCCTACCTTGAAGGACCCTGAAGGTCTAGTGGCTTCTTTGGGGGGCAGGAAAGAACCCCACTCTTTTCTGCCTGCTATTTCTACTGTGCCTGCCAGCAGCACCACCGTGTTTTCAAAATGGCTGTTGAGACTTACCGCGGTAGTCTTGCGGGTCTCAGCAGTCATGTTTAAAACAAGATGGCGCCAGTGCCACCAGGTACAGTAGCAGCAGTGGGCAGGAAAGAGTTGGATCTTTCCTGCCCACAGAGGCCACTAGACCACCATGGCCCTTCAAGGTAGGACCGGGAAGGGCTGTAATGTGCAGTGGCGGTGTGCAACCGGGCAGAGCCTCTGGGCCTTCAGGCACTATCCAGTTGCCCGAATGGTCAGTCCACCCCTGCTTCCACATCTCCGTTCTATCTCTTCTTTCAATTTTCCATTTTGTCTCTTCCTTCTGTCCCTCCCCTCCACATCTCTATCTAGCTCCATTCTACTTATCTCTCTCATCACTTCCACTATCTCATCTAATGTCAAGAAGTACAGAGTGATGCACTTGGGGTGCAGAAATACAAAAGAGATGTACCGGATAGGAGGGGAGAGATTGGTAAGCTCAGCTCAGGATAGGGACCTTGGGGTGATGGTGTTCGAAGATCTCAATGTGATGAAATAGTGCGACAAAGCAGTGGCCATGGCCAGAAGGATGCTAGGCTGCGTAGATAGTAGTATAACCAGCAGGAGAAAGGAGGTGTTGATGCCCCTATACAAGTCCTTGATGGGGCCCCACTTGGAGTATTGTGTTCAGTTTTGGAGGCCTTATCTTACTAAGGATGTAAAAAGACGAAGCAGTTCAGAGAAAAGCGACTAAAATGGTAGGGGGTTTACGTAGCAAGACCTACATGGAGAGACTTAGAGGCATATTTTCAAAGCACTTAGCCTTCCAAAGTTCCATAGAAACCTATGGAACTTTGGAAGGCTAAGTGCTTTGAAAATATGCCTCTTACTGACCTAAGCGTGTATACCCTGGAGGAAAGGAGAAACAGGGGTGATATGAGAGAGACATTCAAATATTTGAAAGGTATTCATTCGCAAACAAACTTTTTCCAGAGACAGGAAGGTTGTAGAACTAGAGGGCATGAATTGAAGTTGAAAGGGAGCAGATTCAGGAATAATGTCAGGAAGTATTTTTTCCACTGAGAGGGTGGTAGATGCCTGGAATGCCCTCCTGCAGGAAGTGGTAGAAATGAAAATGGTAATGGAATTCAAAAATGAGTGGGACAAACTCAAAGTACTCCTGTTTAGAAGGATTGGATCCAAAGATGATTAGGGGAGCTTAGGTAGGAAAGCTGGTGCTTGGCTGACTTCTATGGTCTGTGCCCTGATGTAGGCTGAATTAGATTTGGATGGGCCGGAGTGGAGCTTTTCAGGGGCTTTGACAACAATTTCAGAAATTTTAGAAAAAGGTCAGTGCTGGGCAGACTTCTATGGTCTATGACCGAAAAATGGCAAGATAAATCAAGAACAGGTATACATACCTTATGTAATGAGTTTTTATCTTCTTGGGCAGACTGGATGGACCATTGCCGACATCTACTATGTTACTATCAGGTTTATTTCCAAAAGAGAAGGATGCCCATCTTTTGACACAAATCGGAAGATGGATGTCCTTCTCACAGGGTTGCCCAAATCGGCATAACCGAAAGCAGATTTTGGGCATCCTCAATCCCAACTGCTTTCTGTCGCGGAGACGACCAAAGTTCATGGGGGCTTGTTAGAGGCGTAGCGAAGGCGGGACTTGGGCGTGCCTAACACATGGGCGTCCTCGACTCATAATGGGAAAAAAAAGGGCATCCCTGACGAGCACTTGGACAACTTTACCTGGTCCTGTTTTTCTTATGACCAAGGCACAAAAAGGTGCCCGAACTGACCAGATAACCACCGAAGAGAATCGGGGATCACTTCCCCTTACTCCCCCAGTGGTCACTAACCCCCTCCCACCCTCAAAAATCATCTTTAAAAATATTTTGTGCCAGCCTCTATGCCAACCTCAAATGTCATACTCAGGTCCATCACAGCAGTATGCAGGTCCCTGGAGCAGTTTTAGTGGGTACAGTCAGGGCCGCCGAGAGGGGGGGACAGGGGGGACAAAATTCCCCGGGCCCGGCGCCGGAGTCCCACCCTGCCCTCCGTCATCAGGACCTCGCACCTCCTGGGGCCCTGCAGCACTTCCTGGCGCTCCCTTCCGACGCTTCCTTGCGACGCTCTCAGCTTCATTTTTTCCAGCCGCCCTGCATTTAAAAAGTTGCTGCGGCGGCAGCGAAAACGCAGGCTCACCTCTTCTTTAAGCCCTTCCCCTTCTCTTTCAGCGTGCACTGATGCAATTTCCGGTTTCCGCGAAGGCGGCACAGCGCACGCTGAGAGAGAAGGGGAAGGGCTTAAAGAAGAGGCGAGCCTGCGTTTTCGCCGCCGCCGCTGCAACTTTTTAAATGCAGGGCGGCTGGGCCTGGAAGGAAGGAAGGGCTGCCCTCGTTCTCTTCATTTGTAAGTAGCATTTTTATTTATTCTCACTTATATTTTCAAATGTGCCAGCTTGTGCAGCATAGGAATGTACACAGGGGAAATATAATAACGGAATAACTTTTGGTAGTAATTTGTCATTTGGAGGGGCTGTTTATAGGGTCTCCCTAGCACGTGTTGTATTCGTGCAGACATTTTTTTTTCTCCTGGTAAAGGGTCACTAAAACAGACATCATTTATGAGAATCAGGTGCTCAACACTTTGAGTTTTTAACTGCATGGTTATTTACTTATTTATGACACTTATGTGCTGGAAACCTGAGGGCATAGCTGGGGCTGGGAACTGAAACTCGGGGGAGGGGGGGTGAAAAGGGGGGAAGTTGGGGCAAGTCACTGGACATGGAGGGGAAGGGAGGGAGGACAGGGAGCAAAGGAGAATCACTGGGGATGAGTAGGGAGGGCAGGGGAGCGAGGAGAGTTGCGATGGATGGAGGGGAGGGTAGGAGAAATGCTGGACATGGAAGTGAGGGAAGACAGGAAGGAGATGCACATGGATGGAGGGGAGAGGAGAAATTCTGGATATGGATGGAGGAGAGGGGAGAGTTGAAATACTGGATATGGATGCAGGGGAGGGAAGAGAGGACATGAGATGAACATGGATGGAGGGGAGGAGAGAGAGGATAAATGCTGGACATGGATGGAGGAGAGGGAAGAGAGAGGAAGGAGACGCATCCTGACGGAGATGAGGGAAAGGGAAAAGAGGAGAAAAACTGCATATGGCTGGTAAAAATAGGCAAAAGCTGGATCCACTCTATACCTACCTCTTCCAGTCAAGTCCGCGGAGGACCCAGCTTTTACCTATGGATGTAGGGTAAGAAATGAAGAAGAAAGGAAGAAAGTAAAGAAATAAATGGAAAGGAAACCCTGGAAGTGGAGTTAAGGGAGCAGATAGAGAGCAACAGAATCAGAGACTGGGACCAACATGATCTGAAATACAGTCACAAGACAGCAAAGGTAGAAAAAATCATTTTATTTTCATTATAGTGTTTGGAATATGTCCAATTTGAGAATCTACATCTGCTGTCTTATTTTGCAATGTATAGCAATGTTCTGTTTTTCTGGTATTGTGCTGCATGCAGAATCTGTATGCTAATTTGGTTTCTGTCATTTTGGGTATACTGGGGAGGGGTGGGTGGGCTCTGAGAACTGGTCTGCACAGCTCCCTGCAGTTGCTAAGACCGGCCCTGTCCGTCGTCAACCGTCTGCCACCAGGCCGGGCCCCCTGCATTGAAATCACAGCGCCTCTCACCTCCGTGTGAAAGCGCTGCAGGCAGCAGCAGATCGCCTCCCTTCGGGCTTCCTTCCCTCTCTGTGTCCCGCCCTCACGGAAGTTACGTCAGATGAGGGCAGGACACAGGGAGGGAAGGAGGCCCGAAGGAGGGAGGCAATCTGCTGCTGCCTGCAGTGCCTTCACATGGAGGTGAGAGGCACTGTGATTTCAATGCAGGGGCCCACTGGTGCATGGAGGGGGGACGGGTGGTGGGGGAGCGGTGGCGACCTCGGGGGGTGGAGGGGGGGGTGGGGTCCGGGGGGGTGGCCTTGTCCCGGGCCTGGCCCAGTCTCTCGGCGGCCCTGGGTACAGTGCACTTCAGGCAGGTGGACCCTGGCCCAAACCCCCCCCCCCTACCTGTTACACTTGTGGTGGTAAATGTGAGCCCTCCAAAACCCACCAGAAACCCACTGTACCATCTCTAAGGATTACCTAAATTTCAAGATTTGGGCATCCTCCAGGTTTACAGAGAATTCATTGTTTCTCCGACTCGTCAGCTTCGAATACCATTTCCGCCACTGGTATGCCACCCAAACCTTCCTCCACGAGGACCTAAGCAAAGAAATCATTTAATCTCTCCACTACGGCTTTGTCTTCCCTGATCGCCCCTTTTACTCCTCGGTCATCCAGCGGTCCAACCGATTCTTTTGCCGGCTTCCTGCTTTTAATATACCTAAAAATATTTTACTATGTGTTTTTGCCTCCAACGCAATCTTTTTTTCAAAGTCCCTCTTAGCCTTCCTTATCAGCGCTTTGCATTTGAGTTTTTCTGGCCATTTTGTTTTGTCAGTTTCCGATAATAGAGCACACTGTGGAAAGAGGGCACACTATTTCAGAAAAACAGCAAACTCTTTCCCGATAGGGCATGCATGTGCATACAAGGGCACACATGAACATTAGTTTGCATATGTGCAATTGTTTCCACATGAGTGATGTTTTCACCATCAGAAAAAAGTGCACCCTATTTCCACAGAAAGCACAAACACTTTGTTCATTTTCATTTGGTAATGACATGCAATGACATATGATATGTCACTGACATTTCCTATGTTGTTGCAAATGACAGCACATCCCTAATTAGCTATATAATAGCAGATGAAGAGGTGAGTTATTTGTCGCCACTGGGTGGTGTGCATGTTAGCACGCATGGACATACCACCTCTATCATCTTCCCTCGGAGCATACAAGAAACACTGACAAATATTCAGGACAGTCATGTGTCACCATGATACTTCTCTCAAAAGGGGAAGCCAAAGAGTGGCACCAAGAGAGCTCAAGAGCTATATAGCCCAGCCTGACTTATAGGAAGAGTGTGGTACAGGGACCAGGGAGCCAAAGAGAAAAGAGGCAGGAAAAGTCAGAGAAAGAAGGGGGGAAAGGGCATGGGAGACAGAGAGGCTGTGCTTGGGAGAGGAGAGGGGAGAAAGTGCAGGAGAGTGGAGAGAAGGAAGCGAAAGAGAGTGCAGGGGGAAGGAAGAGAGAGCGCCTAAGGAGAAGGGAAGGCAGAGAGAAAGTGTGTCTCCAGGTGGGGAATGAAAGGGGAGAGAGGAAGAATGCCTTGGTCATTTTCAATGGCATCCACACATGCATCTATTTACTCTGCCCTTGAGACCCTATACTTGCTTTTATCCACCCTTGTTCCTAGAAAATATCTACAGAACTTTGAACTGTATAGGCAGATGCATCTGCCTCTTCTTGAAGACCACAGGCTTGTATGCATTGTGCTTCCCCACCTTGGGTCCTCACACCATGTGTCCCTTTTCATATACTAGATAGTCAAGGTGTAAACATGACAGCAGAAAAAGACCATATGGCCTATCCAGTCTGCCTATCCACACTAACTACTCGACTCTAGAATACATTCTTTTCCCTATGTGCTTGTTTTCCATTGCTATTTCCATAAAGAAATATTTGCTCAGATAGGAAGCTACCCCCTTTCACCCTCATCCTATGACTCCTCATTTCAGAGCTTCCTTTCCATCCAAAGAGGTGCGCCTCCTGTGCATTTATACACAAACTATATAATGCTCCATCGTACCTCCCCTATCCCTGTGTTTAGATCATTAGATCTTTAGGTATGATCCCATATGATTTATGGTAACATAGAAACATGCAGAAGATGGCAGAAAGACCAAACAGCCTGCCCAGTAAGGTTGTTGGGGCTGTATGTGCCATGCAGTGCAGGTTACGTTTCCCTTGCCTTTCTTTTCGGAGGGAGAGGGGTGTACCTACCTGCTACAAAGACAAAGAACATTGACTCTTTTGGGAACTGCTTTCTGGACCAACTCCATATGATTTATATCCTTTTAAAGGTACGAACTTCAGACTATACACAATACTCCAACTGAGGTCCCACCAGATACTTATACAATAGCACAATCAGCTCCTTTCTGCTGCTGGTTATTCCTTTCCCTTTGCATCTAAGCATCCTTCTAGCTTTTGAAATCACCATACCTACCTGTTT
Source organism: Microcaecilia unicolor (assembly GCF_901765095.1). Lineage (NCBI taxonomy): Eukaryota > Metazoa > Chordata > Amphibia > Gymnophiona > Siphonopidae > Microcaecilia > Microcaecilia unicolor. The sequence goes on from NC_044035.1 coordinate 177,382,617, forward strand.
GGTCACTTTATGATAAGATATGATCACCCCCAGATCCTGCTCTTCTTTCATGCACTGGTGTATTTCACCCTATTACTATAACACACCCTTGAATTTTTGCAGCCCAAATGCATTACTGCATTTTTACCATTAAATCTTAGCTGCCACACTCTAGAATCTAGACCATTCCTTAAGTACATAAGTAATGCCACACTGGGAAAAGACCAAGGGTCCATCAAGCCCAGCATCCTGTCCACGACAGCTGCCAATCCAGGCCAAGGGCACCTGGCAAGCTTCCCAAACGTACAAACATTCTATACATGTTATTCCTGGAATTGTGGATTTTTCCCAAGTCCATTTAGTAGCGGTTTATGGACTTGTCCTTTAGGAAACCATCTAACCCCTTTTTAAACTCTGCCAAGCTAACCGCCTTCACCACGTTCTCCGGCAACGAATTCCAGAGTTTAATTACGCGTTGGGTGAAGAAAACGTTTCTCCGATTTGTTTTAAATTTACTACACTGTAGTTTCATCGCATGCCCCCTAGTCCTAGTATTTTTGGAAAGCGTGAACAGACGCTTCACATGCACCTGTTCCACTCCACTCATTATTTTATATACCTCTATCATGTCTCCCCTCAGCCGTCTCTTCTCCAAGCTGAAAAGCCCTAGCCTCCTTAGTCTTTCTTCATAGGGAAGTCGTCCCATCCCCGCTATCATTTAAGTTTCATAAGATCCCTCTTCTTCTTTTCCACATCTTCCAGAGTGTCTACCCTGTTGCAGACTTTGGTATCATCCACAGAAAGGCAAACATTTTCCAATAACTCTTCCACAATATCGCCCAGAAAAATATCCTGTTAGCTGTCAGCACTTGGGTAGCTTATGTGAAATGACTTGGTAGCTTAGTCTTATTCTCAGTGGACGGGAATCTAGCTGAAAGCTGAGGTGGTCTCTTAGAAGCCAGAGTGAATGATACTGGGGAGATAGTAAGTAGAAAGCTTGCTATAATAATGCTTGTACTCAACCTGTTCTGTGATAGAGAAGTGTGTGGGAAGAAGTTTGCAATGCTGCTGCCTTTTGTGTTCTATATAGAGCAGTAGGAAGGGAAAGCTAGTTTGTGGATAAGTCAAAAACTCAAGCATGTCTTCCAGCTGTAACTGAATTCACCATTTTAAATAAATGAAGATATTTACCGAATCCCTGTCCTTTGAAAAAACTCAGTCCAGGGTCTGTTCAGATAGGTTCCAGTAGTAGTGATCACTCCAGAAAACTCCTTAAAAGCCAACACATATAACAAAATTAACAAAAGAATGTAGGGAAAGAGTGAATCCTACCTCCTCACCAGGACACAAGTTTACAAGTTTTACAGGCTTATGTTCTAAAGATACTACCACACTGCAAAAGGACTGCATATATGCCATGACCTCTGCAACACCATCATGCAGCACAACATACAACGATGCATTATATTCTGAAGCCCATCATGGGGTCTCCTTATTGCCACCCCTTTGCTCTAACTAATAGGCCATCATCTGCTAGAAGACCAGGTGATATCTGAAGTAGTCAACACCAGATGAGATCCCTGGGAAACCTGCATCTTTACTGGGTCAGTTATGACAGAAGAATCCCTCCTTTCCTACATAGCCTTAATTGAAAAACACCTGTATTATCTTGTCTACAATTAAATAATTTGACATTTTTTTAAACTATATTTGATTCTTGCAGCCATAAACCTCTACTTAGTCTAGGAACCTAGAGCAAAAACTATAAAAACTGCAATAAAAGTCAAACTCCATGTGCTGTATTTCACTGTATATTAGTCATCTCCATACATTTTAATGATCTACCAGATCAGTGGGTGACTAGGAAAATGATAAAGCCCTTTATCAAACCGTTGACATCAATTTGGGAGACAGTCCATTGACAACAGTCATACTAGACTTGCTTTTCTGAATACTTGCTATGACTGTCTCATGTGTCCAGTGTAAACTACTCTTTTTAAACTTTACTGTACCAGAAAAGGTTCTGCTAGTAATTTTTTTTGTCAACATTCCATGACTAGATAGTGTGTGCAAAACTTGTAATATTGTAAATGACAGCTTTATATAAACCAATGAACAGAAGTAACCAAACACTGCTATGCACCCCGAACCTTTTCCGGAGATGCGAAGGCGGTAGAACGAGAGGACATGAAATGAGATTGAAGGGGGGCAGACTCAAGAAAAATGTCAGGAAGTATTTTTTCACGGAGAGAGTAGTGGATGCTTGGAATGCCCCCCCGCAAGAGGTGGTGGAAATGAAAACGGTAACGGAATTCAAACATGCGTGGGATAAACATAAAGGAATCCTGTTCAGAAGGAATGGATCCTCAGGAGCTTAGCCGAGATTGGGTGGCAGAGCCGGTGGTGGGAGGCGGGGCTGGTGGTTGGGAGGCGGGGATAGTGCTGGGCAGACTTATACGGTCTGTGCAAGAGCCGGTGGTGGGAGGCGGGGCTGGTGGTTGGGAGGTGGGGATAGTGCTGGGCAGACTTATACGGTCTGTGCAAGAGCCGGTGGTGGGAGGTGGGGCTGGTGGTTGGGAGGCGGGGATAGTGCTGGGCAGACATACGGTCTGTGCCAGAGCCGGTGGTGGAAGGCGGGACTGGTGGTTGGAAGGCGGGGATAGTGCTGGGCAGACTTATACAGTCTGTGCCCTGAAGAGGACAGGTACAAATCAAAGTAGGGTATACACAAAAAATAGCACATATGAGTTTATCTTGTTGGGCAGACTGGATGGACCATGCAGGTCTTTTTCTGCCATCATCTACTATGTTACTATGTTATGATCATCTGGGGTCCTACATGTATTATTAGCTTTACTAGGCCACCAACCTTACATACAGCTTGATTGCTCTTTTTTTTTTTGTTAGATTTGTATAAAGTTTCTGGTTATTAATTTATATGGGTTTATTATGGCAGATCATAGGGACACTCTCCTTATATTTATGCTGTAGAAAAAAAATGAAAATATAAAAGTGAGGAGATGGGCAGCAGGAGGTAAGACATTTGAATCTGTAGCACCTGAAGGTCATCGTGGCACCCAAGAAGGGTATATACTGTAAGCGATATGTCCCTTAGTTTGACAGAGTGTCCTTGAATAATGACATTACTCAGCTGGTGCCCATGAAGAGAGAGTGATGATATCATATCCAACCCAGTAAGAAGGCAGCCTGATGCCAGCTGGATAGGTCCCTGGAAAAGAAAGAAAAGCTCTCAACAATTTCAAACCAGTGAAATATCTTTTACATTCAAGTCAAAGGTTGTCTCAGGGATCAGGAGGGAAAAAAAGAAATGATGTAAAAACTTCTCCAATATTTTTGCATAGCTTCCTAATTCTAATAAAGGATTTGTTTAGAATATGTAAGCTGGAGCATGGGCTTGAGAATGATTTCCTGAAAATCACCTTCTAAAAATAAACCCACAAGGCCTTGGGGTTAGCTTGGCCCCAGATGTCAGACCAGTGGGGCAGCAGAAGCAATAAACAGCACAAGAAATCACTAGAAAGCAAGGAACATGTTTTTATTTCACTAATCCCACTTTTCTTTGTGTTTGCTATATAGAGACCACGGAGTCCAGCTGTAAGCAGGGTTGCCAAATGGCCAGTGTTGAGCTGGCCTGGTTGGTATTTCAGTGGCCAGGCCAGCTGCTGACAGATCCTAAAACCAGCAATACAAAAACTTCAGTCCCTCTCTCTTCCACCCCTAGGCTCACAATCTCAGTTTGTACCTGAGGCAATGGAGGGTTAAGTGACTTGCCCAAGATCACAAGGAGCAGCAGTGGGAATTGAATCGGGCACTGCATCCTAGCTTAAGGCCTGGGCCAGGTGAGACACAAGCTCAGGGCACCAAAAGCCTGTCATACCGGCTCAGCCTTCACAATGTAGACAGCATGTTTTGCTGTCACTGATATGCTCTCACACACTGAGCACCTCTCCACCCCAGTCTGGCATTTCTCCTTTCATTCCCCCTCCCTGCCTACAGCTTGGCTCCCCCCCCCCCCACTTTATCTTACATTTGTCTCTCTCTAAGATTACCAGCAGAAGCAGCAGCCATACACATAAGCTACCTGTGGCCTGACCTGGAGCCTTTCCCCTCAATGAATCCAGCCCATGTGGACAGGGGAAGCTGCATTGGAGGCGGCTTTGTGTCGGGCCACAGGCAGCATATGTGTATGGCTGTTGCTATTGTTGGTAACCTCTAAAGAGAGAGACAAATTTTAACAAACTGTGGGGGGAGGAGCATGGGGGGGGTTGAGAGAGAGTGTTGAAGCTGAACTCAGGAATGGAGAAGAGGGCTAGAGGGGTACTGGACTAGATGAGGGAGGGAGGGATGGAGGGGGAGTGATACTGGACTGTGATGTTGAGGGGAGGGAGAAAGATGTTGGACAAAGGGAGGAAAGGAAGAGAGAGGGAGGAATGAGATGTTGGACAAAGGGAGCAAGAAAAGGAGGAAGAAAAGAGAGAGAAAATAGCCAATAGAGTGGATACCCTGGAGGCAGTAGAAACGATGAGAAAAGATCTCCAAACCTTAGAAGAATTGTCGAGGGTCTGGAAGTTAAAATTTAATCAGAATCAATTAGGGGTCTATATATATGCCTGATATTAATCTAAATTATCCTAGTTAATTTTTATACCAGTCTAATCATTTCAAAATTTTATTTTTCAACTTATAATGTAAAGTTATTTTTTGTGCTCAGTGTGTATTAAAATGCCTTTCACCTTTGGTCAAGGTGTGTTTTACCGGCACTCTTATGACATCATTGCAAGATGAATTAGCACGTTAATTGGACTACACAGGATTTTGGTCAAGGAATGTTAGTGGCACCCAGCACTGAACCCCTGCCAGAAGATAAGTACAACTAAAACACAGTGGATTGTTCCTACTAAATTGTAGAGAAGTGATATATTATATTGAAAAAGATCATTGCGAACTTAGATCTTGAGGCAAGCAGGCAGGGATTTGGTGCTATGATGTCATAAATTAGAGTACTGGTAAAACACACTATGACCAAAGGTGAAAGGCACTTTAATACACACTGAGCACGAAAAATAACTTTACAATGTAAGTTGAAAATAAAATTTTTAAATGATTAGATTGGTATAAAAATTAACTAAGTTAAAATTTAATGCTAAGTGTAGAGTGATGCACTTGGGGTGCAGAAACCCTAAAGAGAGATATCGAATAGAAGGGGAGAGATTAGTAAGCTCAACTCAGGAGAGAGACCTTGGGGTGTTGGTGTCTAAGGATCTGAAGGTGAAGAAACAATGCGAAAAGGCAACGGCCATGGCCAGAAGGATGTTAGGCTGCATAGAGAGGGGCATAACCAGCAGAAGAAAGGAGGTGTTGATGCCCCTCTACAAGTCGTTGGTGAGGCCCAGTGCTTTTTTTGTAGGAAAAAAGGTACCGGTACTCATTATGGGTGGGGGTCACCATCTATGACCCCACCCCTATGGAAGCCACACCCCTTATACCAGCCGTGGTGCATATAAGCAGTATCATCAAAAATACTATACCAGTATAGGAGAAAAAAAATGACTTGTGATTTTTTTTTCATTATAAATCATTTTTGTAAGCTGTTACAGCTCTAGTATACCCAATGCAAAATAAGACAGCAGATATAAATTCTCAAATTGGACATCTTCCAAACACTAAAATGAAAATAAAATGATTTTTTCTACCTTTGTTGTCTGGTGACTTTGTTTTTCTGATCCTGATGGTCCCAGTCTCTGATTCTGCTGCTCTCTATTGGTTCCCTTAACTCCATTTCCAGGGCTTCCTTCCCATTTATTTCTTTACTTTCCTCCTTTCTTCTTCATTTCTTGCCCTACATCCATAGGTAAAAGCTGGGTCCTCCGTGGACTTAACTAGAGGAGGTATAGAGTGGATCAAGTTTTTGCCTATTTTATCCATCCATGTGCAGTTTTTCTCCTCTTTTCCCTTTCCCTCATCGCATCAGTATGCACATCTCCTTCCTCTTTCCATCCATGTCCAGCATTTTTCTTCTCTCCCTCCATCCATCCATGTCCAGCATTTCTCCTCTCTCCTCCCCTCCATCCATGTTCACCTCACTTCCTCTCTCTTCCCTCCCCTCCATCCATGTCCAGCATTTCAACTCTCTCCCCTCCCCTCCATCCATGTCCAGAATTTCACCTCTCTCCCCTAAATCCATATATGCATCTCCTCCTCTGTCTTCCCTCCCCTCCATCCATGCCCAGCATTTATCCTCTCCCCCTCCACTCCATCCATGTGCATCTACTTCCTCTGTCTTCCCTCTCCTCCATCCATGTCAAGTATTTCTCCTCTCTCCCTTCCCCTCCAACTGTGTGCATCTCCTTCCTCTGTCTTTCCTTCCCTCCAACGTTTCTCCTCTCTTTCCTGCCCTCCACTCCATTCATTTCCAGCATTTCTACTATCTGCCCTCCCCTCAATCCATGGGCATCTCCTTCCTGCCTTCCCTCTCCTCCATCCATGTCCAGCATTTTTCCTGCCCTCCCCTCCATACACCCATGTCAGCAACTCTGCTCTCTCCCCTGCCCTTCCCTCCCATCCTTGTCCAGTGATTTCCCACTGCCCTCCCCTCCATGTCCAATGATTCTCCTTTGCCCCTATCCTCCCCTCCCATCCATGTCCAGTAACTTGCCCCAGCCTCCACCTGCCCCCCCCCTTTTCAGCCCCCATTGAGTTCCAGTACCAACCCCAGCCCTACCTGCCCGCCCTCAGCTCCCCGACAACCCTGCTTTCTGTTCCTGCCGGCCTCAACTTCAGGTAAAAAAATAAAAGATTTAAATGCGGGGCGGCAGGAATAGAAAGCAGGGCTGTCGGGGAGCTGAGCATGGGCAGGTAAGCTGGCCCTAGGAAAAAAAAGGTGCCGGTATGCTGTACTGGCATGTACTGGCATAAAAAAAGCACTGGTAAGGCCCCGCTTGGAGTATTGTGTGCAGTTTTGCAGGCCGTATCTTGCTAAAGATGTAAAAAGACTGGAAGCGGTGCAAAGAAAAGCTACAAAAATGGTATAGGATTTGCGTGGCAAACCATATGAGGAGAGATTTGCTGACCTGAACATGTATACCTTGGAAGAAAGGAGAAACAGGGGTGACGATACAGACATTTTTTGAAAGGTATTAATCCGCAAACAAACCTCTTCCGGAGACGGGAAGGCAGTAGAACTAGACGGCATGAATTGAAGTTGAAGGGGGGCAGACTCAAGAGTAATATCAGGAAGTATTGTTTCACGGAGAGGGTGGTGGATATGTGGAATGCCCTCCCGCAGGAGGTCCATGAAAATGGTAATGGAATTCAAACGTGCGTGGGATAAACACAAAGGAATCCTGTTATGAAGGAATGGATCCACAGAATCTTAGCGGAGATTAGGTGGCGACACCGGTAATTGGGAAACGAAACCGGTGCTGGGCAGATTTCTATGGTCTACGCCCTGATCATGACTGGATAGGGATGGGCTGGAGTGTAAATTTTAAGGGGCTTCGATGTTAGCTTCAGAACTTAATACAAGAAGAGTGCTGGGCAGACTTCTATGGTCTGTGCCCTGAGAATGGCAAGGATAAATCAAACTCGAGTATACATATAAAGTATCACATACCATGTAAAAGGAGTTTATCTTCTTGGGCAGACTGGATGGACTGTACAGGTCTTTATCTGCCGTCATTTACTATGTTACTATGTTAAATCCTGAACCATAGGGGATGAGCAGCAGGAGGGAAGAAAGATAGGCAGGGGTGTAGCTACGGGAGGCCTGGGTGGGAATCTCAGCTGAGGTCCACCAGGGCAGCTGGCAGCTCTCCGGTCCTCTTCCTCCCATGTCCTGATCCAGAAGTTGTTGTAGTCAGGCCACTGTAGTGGTTGCGCTGCAGCTGCACATCGGTGCCACTACTCCAGTCCATCACTCACTACCTTACTCGCTCCCCATCCGGTTTTGTGCTGCTTTGCCTTGCTCTCTCCCCCCTGCCCCCAATGCACACGACGACACCACAGTTGAGCTGTGCCAGCTGCCGTCAGTGTTGCTCTCGCGGTTCCTTCAATCTGTGCCCTGCAGGGCAGCCTTCCCCTCCCTCCCCAGACCTAGTCAGCACTCCCCTATGGCCCTACATGACATGGAGGGCAGCACACAGCACAGTGAGTGCTGAGCTCTCTGCACCAGCTGCCACCACCGAAGCCCAGCTGCACAGGTAAAAAAAAATAGTTTTTTTTTTAATTTTAACGTGCATAGTGGAGTCATTGTAATGCTGGCTAGTGGTGCTGGTGGGCTTCTGGTTGGGAATGGACTCTTCACTGCCTAGGGCAAAAAATGGTATGTTTAATCATTCAGTATACTTTCTTTCCCTAGGTAATGAAGAGCCGACCTCCACCCAAAAACCCACCACCATCAAATTTTATTATGCTCAGGTTAAAATTAAAAAAGGTTGTACTATATTTTTCATGGTGCCTTGGGGAGTATTTGGGATCGTCTCCGCATTGCCCGGGTTAAAATTGATAAAATAAAAGATTTTCAATTTAATGACGGTTGGTTTCTGGATGGAGGTGGATCTGCAGTGCCCAGAACATTAAAAAAAAGGTCTTATATTTAATGCTGGTGTCCTTCATGGTGGGGGGGCAGGAAGAGGACATGTCAGACCACGGGAGGGGGAGGGGGGGGGTAGGACAGGGCTGACACTAGGCTACAAGGAATTGAGAGCGAGAGGGAGTTCCAAAAAAAAAATGGTGATGCAAAGAAAAAGCTCAATATCTTGCGGAATCAAGCTGAGCATTTCTGGGACCAAAACATGCCTTTAACATATTGTATGAGATCCTCTAATTTATGTTTCTCATAAGTTATTTAAAATAAAAAATGCAGCAATTCATCTACATTCTCAATAGTTTTTTTTGCTACTTATGAATAAAATGTGAAAGCTGTGTTTTTTCTGAAAATATCCCATTAATTATATCACAGTGTATTCTCAGTAGTCTCTAGTCTATTATTTTTTTTTTTTTACAAAGATACAACCTTTATTTGATTATGCACACTTTCTATTTTTTTTTTTAATCTTACTGCCACTAAAATTCAGCTATCTATCCTGCCTCATCTCTGAGTACATCAGGGTGCTCCTGTGTAAATTTGAGTTTCTATGTACACGGGATGCATCCCAATATTATTAATGTCTACACAATAAGATCAGCTTTCTAGAAGATTTTAAAAACCTTTAACCACTTATTTCCATTGAGGAATTAAATATAAGAAGGAAAGAAATAAAGCAAGTTTAATAATGTCATTTTTTCAACCAATAACTGATTCATTAACATACATTTATAAAAATGTTGTTTCTGTTATGGCAGCTGTTATAACAATAACCTGGGGGAGAATACGTGAAAGCAAGCATACACATATGTGGAATATGTATGTGAGTAGGTCTGGATGCATGTGAGTGTTTTAGTGGAATTGTGAGGGCATATGTATGTGTCATTCAAATACAAAGCAATATGAGACACAATGTTTACTTTGCAGGTCTTTATGTTGCAGTGTGTATCTGGTACCTGTAGGTGGCAGTGCTGCACCACACTCTGGGGACCCACGCCAACTTCCCCTTCCAGAAGGCTATTGGTGACTGAACAGCCATCCTCCAAAAGGTGGGGGTGCTACAAACACAAAAAATTAGAAAGATGAAGCCTCCTCCCATAAGAACTGTCATACAGAGGCAAACCATAGGTCTATCAAGCCTGTTTCCTATAATAGCCAAGCCATGTCACGGTCACAAGTACCTAGCAGGATCACAAAACATACCTGTCTTACTGGGACTTACAGAGTCTTCCTCTATCCTATAACCAATTAAATATCATCAGGAACAGCAGACCTTGCTGTAAGTGAGACACTGACTCAAATTATTCTAAGAAATGTACAAGAGAAAAACCTTATTCATTGAAAAGAGTAAAGTGCTGTAGAGTAACTATGTTAGTCCACTTTTAAAGGTAATACACAGAAATAAAACAAAACATAGAAACGAAAATAAGATGATACCTTTTTATTGGACTAACTTTGAAGCAGCCATGGGCATAATCATATATAAGAAATCATATGAAGGGTTAATTCTGTTAAAAGCTTGAAGTTAGAATTCTAACTTTTTACTTTGCAACTAAAGTGAAGGTATGCCAGATGGTTCATATTATTTCAATGTCTAGCTTGGCCGAGCTAAGGTTAGGAAAGGTCAGTGAGAAATGAAACTCTGTCCCTTGTGAATTGCCAATGCTAGCTGGCACAGCTGTAAACTATTATGAATGAATAAAGGAATGAGCCAGACATATGATTAATTGTAGTTTAAAATGCTTAGATAGAAAATACTATTTAGAGAGAGAGAGGCAATAGATTAGTATTTACAAGTTTTGATATTTAGAATATGTCTTATAAGAAATACTGATTCTGTGTAAATTAATAAGGTTTGTGTCTGTGTAGAATATCTGTTAAATTCTGTATTACTCTTTGTCTGCTGTTTAAGAGGTCAAGCAAGGACTGCATTGAGGAGATCAACATGTGGTTTGACTTAGCCATAGTTCTGGCTGGTTCAATGTATAAGCTGATAGGTGAACGAGGTCAGGGCTAGTCAGCTCTCTTCTCCTTGATTAATTATAGCTAAGTGTAGGACTGGCCTCCTGGAAGTAATAACCTGATATGTATGCTATTAAGTAAGATTGGCTTTTGACCCCTTTAATGAATGCCAGAGTTTAGTTAGCAGTTAGTACTAGGAATATGAGAAATCAATCATAATAACATGTAAGAGACTGGAGACCAAATGTCTGGCTTAAGGGGCCCCAGGTCAGAGGTCAGTTTAGGATGTCTGGAACCTATGTAACTGATATTTCAAAAGTAATGATTGGTTGAGGCAAGGTAGCCAATCAATTTCTTAACCAATTGGGAGTAAAGGGGGCTAGGCTAGGAGGAGGGCTTAGGACCCTATTTAAGTAGGAGCAGAAGCAGTTTACGTGAGAAGGAGCTCAGAAGAAAGAGAAGGACAGAAGGAACAGACAGAAGAAGGAGAAGACAGCATAAGAAGAGAAGCAGCTGAGACAAAGACACAGAGAGCTGAGAGAAAGAGAAGAGAGCTAGAACTGATGTCTTGCTTTGTTTGCTGGCAAATAAAGAAGATTTTTCTCTCATACTGGTGTGTGCTGTCTGACTCCTGAAGTATCACAAATTCATGCCTCCATTCCTGCAACAATTCTTGGTGGCAGCGGTGGGATGCATCCTGCATTAATCCCAGCACCCAACTGACTGGAGAACATTCGCCGGGTATGTATTCTGTATTCTGTATTGTAATTCTAGCTAGAAAATTGTAAATCAGCCCCTCAAACAAATTGAGGAAGGAGAGCCTGATCAACTCTCAGCGAAGGCCCTAGTACCTTCTAATCTAGAGGAGATTAGAAGCGAAAACGCTTGAGCTTATCTGTATCTGAGAAATCTGAAATTGTTGGGTGGGATTTTCTGTACTGAATGAATGTGTGATGCCTGAATGTTAATGAGTGCGGACTTCTTATAGCTGCATTTCCAATTAACGCGAGTTCAATTGGTCAGCAACGGAAGGAAGCGATTGTTGTCTGTCTACCTAGTGTCTCGAGAGTGCAGACCCCTTACTGCATTCTCAAAAATTCCCCCCCTCTTTGTGTGTTGTAACTGTAAGCATTATGGGTGGGACATCATCTAGACAAATTGATACCCCCCTAGATTGTATGCTTAAGAACTTTAGAAAAGGATTTTTAATTAATGACTATGGACAGACTTTAAGCTCAAGTACTCTAAGAACCTTGTGTGAAGTTGAGTGGCCATCTATGGGAGTGGGGTGGCCCCCTAGTGGCAGCTTAGATATTGAAGTAATCCGGAAGGTCTACAGCATAGTTGTAGGAGAACCAGAATATTCTGAACAACTCCCTTATATAGATTCCTGGGACAGCCTTGTGACTGACCCTCCCTCCTGGTTGAAAACTTATATGGGATCCCCAGTAAAATTCATGTTAGGCCGTGTTCAAAGAAAGATTAGAAAATCTAAACTAGAAGAGGGAAAGAGCCCTAGGAAGCTTACCACCCAATCAGTGGCTTCCGCCCCTACCCTGTCCGAGAAACCCATACTCTCTGATGACCCCTCAGATCTTGAGCCACCACCTTATGGCCCATTGTTGGGGTTCCGTGCTACCCCCAGAGATCCACGCCGTCCAGCCCAAGCTTCTCCAGTACAGGCTTCTCCGGATAGTTCCTCTTCTGTGCGAACCCCACCACATCCTAGGTTGGACTTTTCACCTGGCCTCTACCCTTCTGTGCCAAATCCTCTCCTGTTAACCTCTGAAGACCCGTTTTGGGTTCCACTCCCTGACTCCTCAACTCCTGACAGCCCAGCCTCTCCCTCTAATACCCCTACCCACTCATCAGGGGCCCGGCATCCCTTTCAATGGACTGACTCACCTGTGACCACCTCTCAGTCTATGAGTACCCCTCCCCATCCCTCAGGGGTTCAACCTACCTCCACTGAATGGGTTAGACCCGCTGCAATCACCTTTGAGCATGATAGGAGGGTAGCTCCTAGCTCTACCTCAGGTTCCATTCCCACCTCCTCGAGAGTTCTGCCCCTCCGCCAGGTAACTACCACTCGACCAGATCCTAATAATCAGGGTCAGGTTATACAGGCACAGGCCTATCAGTATGTACCCTTCACAACCACCGATCTCCTGAATTGGAAGACGCATTACCCCTCTTATACTGAAAAGCCTCAGGCAGTGGTGGACCTAGTGGCTAGCATTATGGCCACCCATAACCCAACCTGGACTGATTGTCAACAACTTCTCCTGACCCTCTTCACAACTGAGGAGAGGCGGAAGATTTTGCAAAATGCTGAGGCCATCACGCGAGAGCGTGTCCCCGGGGGGACACAGGACCCAGAGGGATGGGTTAGAGCTCGGTTTCCTCGCGCAGCTCCAGATTGGGATCCAAATGATGGGCAGCACTATGAACTGTTGTCTGGCTATTGCCGGGACTTGCTGGAAGGTATGAGGAAAGGCATAAAGAGGCCCATTAATCTGGCAAAGGTCTCTGAAATTCTCCAAGGGGCAACTGAATCCCCTGGGGCCTTTCTAGAGCGACTAATTGAAGCCTACAGAACATACACCCCATTTGACCCTGAAGCCCAAGAAAACCAGAGAATGGTGAATAGTGCATTGGTGGCCCAGAGTATGCCAGATATCCGGAAGAAGTTGCAGCGTCAGGAGGGATTCGCAGGGATGAATACCACCCAGCTAATTGAGATCGCAACTAAGGTTTTCATTAATAGAGATCAGGAGGTGCGCCGAGAGGCTGACCGGAAGATGCAGAAGAAGGCCGACCTTTTAGCGGCAGCCATTACTAATTCCACCCTTAACCGAGGTCGACCTCTAGCTAATGGGAAGCCAAAGTGGGACCCCGGACCACCAGCCAGGCCCCGAGATTCCTTCAATCAATCCCGGCCAAGGGGGGAGAATCCCAGACCAAGATTGGAGAGGGACCAGTGTGCCTATTGTAAGGAAAGAGGGCACTGGAAAGATGAATGCCCCCAGAGGCGCCAGGGACTGAGAAGGGGACCAGGAGATCGAGGAAGCCGAGGCCGAGTTCGAGAGGGAAGATATGAGCCTCCTGAATCTGACATCATCGGGATAGCCGAGATGGCAGAATGGGACGAATAGGACAGACCGGGTTCCTACAAACTGGGCTCCCAGGAACCTATGGTCAAGCTAACTATAGGGAGCCGCTCAATTCCATTCATGATTGATACAGGAGCTGAACATTCTGTTGTGACGGAGCGATTAGCGCCTGTGTCTGGAAAAACTGTCCGAGTGGTGGGAGCCACGGGGTGCAGAACCGGAGGCCTTTCCTGACAACCCGTAGATGCCAATTAGGCTCACACATAGTCACTCATGAATTCCTGTATATGCCAGACTGTCCAATCCCTTTGTTAGGTCGAGACCTGCTGTCCAAGCTTAGGGCCCAAATTTCCTTTGACTCTGATGGCCAGACTTCAGTCTCCTTTCGGCCCCCGACATCCAGCCCTAAGGGTATATTGAGTTTCTGCTGCCCTCTTGAAGAAGAATGGCGGCTGCATCAGTCGCAGGGCCAAGTTGGCCTACCCCTGGCAGACAGCTTTCAGGTCAGTGGGGTATGGGCAGAAGATAATCCCCCAGGGTTGGCCCGAAATATTCCTCCTGTACATGTAGATTTACTTCCAAGTGCCCGGCCAATCCATCTTCGTCAATACCCAATTCCCAGAAAGGCTCTGGAAGGGATTCAAGCACATTTGAATCGTCTGTTATCCCATGGAATTATTTGTCCTTGTCAGTCTCCATGGAATACGCCACTATTGCCAGTTCAGAAGCCAGGGACTGAGGACTACCGGCCAGTCCAAGACTTACGAGTGGTTAACAAATCCACTATTTCATTACACCCTGTAGTGCCTAATCCATATGTCCTGTTAGGATTGATACCTTCTGGAGCTACCCATTTCACAACACTAGACCTAAAAGATGCCTTCTTTTGTATTCGGGTGGCCCCAGCCAGTCAATTGCTTTTTGCCTTTCAATGGGAAAACCCAGTAACAGGAAGGAAGCTTCAGTATACATGGACCCGCCTGCCACAGGGGTTCAAGAATTCCCCCACCATTTTTGGGACTGCCCTAGGGCAAGACCTTAAGACTTTTAAATCTGAGCCTTCCAGGCGAGTTTTACTCCAGTATGTAGATGACCTCCTGATTGCAGCAGTGACCCAGGAAGAGTGTTTTGAGGCTACTAGAGAATTGCTGGAGCTACTCTTGGATGCAGGCTATAAGGTCTCACGCTCAAAGGCCCAACTTTGTCAGTCAGAAGTGAAGTATCTGGGCTTTTGTATTTCCCAGGGAAGTCGGAGACTGGATGCTAGTAGGAAGCAAGCAGTTGCTGCAATTCCCCAACCCAAGTCCAGAAGAGAAGTTAGGGAATTCCTGGGAGCAGCTGGATTCTGCAGAATTTGGATTCCAAATTTTGCATTGATGGCGAAACCCCTTTACCAAGCCACAAAGGGGGGTGAAAAGGAACCATTTGAATGGGGACCTACTGCTCAACAATCCTTCATTGCCATAAAGAAAGCCCTACTCCAAGCCCCTGCGTTAGGCCTTCCTGATGTGGAGAAACCTTTCTCATTGTATGTCCACGAGCGACAGGGGGTTGCTCTGGGTGTGCTGACCCAGATGATGGGATCCTGGCAGAGGCCTGTTGCATACCTGTCTAAACAGCTGGATGGAGTGGCTAAAGGATGGCCAGCCTGTATGAGGGCCATTGCAGCAACAGCCTTACTGGTCCAGGAAGCTGATAAGTTGACCTTGGGGCAAGAACTGGTTGTTAAAGTCCCCCATGCAGTTCTCACCCTCATGGAGTATAAGGGCAACCACTGGTTTACAAATAACCGCATGGTTAAGTACCAAGCCAGCTTGTGTGAGAATCCACGGATACACCTGGAAACAGTGGCTACATTCAATCCTGCTACTCTTTTGCCAGCATCTGAGGGACCACCAGATCATGACTGTATCCAAACTATGGATGAAGTGTACTCCAGTCGACCAGATCTTAAAGATGTTCCGTGGAGGGACCCAGATGTAATTTATTTCACAGATGGAAGCAGTTATGTGGAGAACTCCAAGCGACTGGCAGGCTATGCTGTGGTGACAGAGGACAAGGTGATAGAAGCGAGAGCCCTGCCCCAAGGAACTTCAGCCCAGAAAGCAGAACTTGTGGCCCTCATACGAGCTCTGGAGTTAGCAGCAGGACTGGTAACCAACATTTATACTGATTCCAAATATGCCTTCACAACTCTACATGCTCATGGAGCTTTGTATAAGGAAAAGGGACTCATAAATGCTGCAGGCCAACCTGTTAAGTATGGACCTGAAATACTTCAGCTGCTAGAGGCTGTGTGGGCCCCTAAGAAGGTAGCTGTTATTCACTGCAGGGGACACCAAAGAATAGATACTCCAGTGGCCCGAGGGAACCGCCATGCTGATCGGGTGGCCAAGGAAGCTGCTCGAGGACCCCCAGCAAGTACTGTGACTCCCCTGTTCCAAATCCGATTGCAAGAATGGACACCTATGTATACCCAAATGGAAGAGAAATGGGCTCAAGAAGAAGGTGCAGTAAGGAGACCTGATGGCTGGTTACATCTCCCTGATACCAGAGTTCTGGTGCCACGCCACCTAGCTTGGCCTGTAGTGTCTCAAGCTCATGACCTATCACACTTAGGGAAAACAGCACTAGCCCGCCTACTCAATCGAGTAGTGGTGCTGGAAGGATTGGATAGTCTGGTTGCCACTGCCTCTGCCCGATGTACTCTCTGTGCCCAGAATAATGCTCGTCAGGGACCCCGTATTCCACCAGGAGTTCAGTCTAGAGGACTAACACCCTTTGAGTCCCTAGTTATAGACTTCACAGAAATGCCCAGGAGCGGTAGGCTCCGATACCTCTTAGTCATGGTCTGTACCTTTTCTGGGTGGGTGGAAGCATATCCTACAGTCACTGAGAGAGCCACAGAAGTAGCTCGAGCCCTCCTTAGGGATGTCATCCCCAGGTATGGACTGCCCCTTGCCATAGGTTCAGATAATGGTCCCGCCTTTGTTGAAGCTACACTTCAGGCCCTGTCCCGCGCATTGCGCATTACCTGGAAATTGCATTGTGCCTATCGTCCCCAGAGTTCAGGGCAGGTTGAGCGAGCAAACAGAACCTTGAAAAATAGCCTAGCAAAGATTTGTCAGGAAACCCAATTGAAATGGCCACAGGCATTGCCACTAGCCCTCTTTCGCCTTCGATGCACCCCAACTAAAGGAACAGCCCTCTCTCCCTTTGAAATTGTGTATGGGAAGCCCCCAGCCATTTTACAGGGAATTAAGGGAGACATAGGGATTTTAGGGTCTGCCCAGGTGCAGGAGCAGGTAGCCCTCCTGGGTAAGATAATTTCTGAGCTTCAGTCTTATGTGAGAGAAATAAACCCTGTCCCCTTCCAGGCTCAGGTACATTCCTTCCTGCCAGGGGATAGAGTTTGGGTGAAAGACTGGAAGCTCCAGCCTTTGGGGCCCCGATGGAAAGGACCTTTTACTGTTTTGCTTTCTACCCCTGCAGCTGTGAAGGTCGCAGGGATTACTCCATGGGTCCATTGGTCTCGAATTAAGTCTGCTGACCAGACTGAGCCCAGCACGGATCAGACGGAGCCTAGACAGTAGAGAGCAGAAAGTGATCCAGTGGAGCCATTGAAGTTGCGCCTGACCCGAACCAAAGAATCTACTAGCTGAAAAGAAGGGTCAACTGCATACTGCAGGAGCTGCTGAACTTCGGCTTCATACTGAGACTCTTTCTGTCCTGATTCTGGCTTTCTTGGAATTTGAAAGCTTGATCCTTGTCAGTTGAGGGTCTATCCCAACTGGTATAAGAACTCAAAGACTGAGAACACTATATGAGAGTAATCTGTGATTAGCACAGACTGTTGAAATATTATTGCTTAATTAGTTTGCTGTATTTGTTTTAGATTAGGAAGAAAGAAAATGTTAGTAGTTTGGATGCTTTTGTTGTTTTCTACTCCTTGCCTCCTTGTTCCTAATACCCCAACTCGCTCCAACCTTTGGTTACACTCTGTCCAGGAACTAATTAGCCAGGCAAAGATTACTTCCCCTTGTATTGTGTGTTCCCGATTTTCTCCTTATACCACAGATGTCCCAGCTGTACCTGTCCCTGTGCAACTCCCAGCTCTTATACCTCCCTATTTTTCGAGTTCAGGCCCTTGGAGCCAGGATTATACTTGGTGGTCCTTTTATAATGCTACTTCCCCCTCTGAATCTTCTCTAAGGCCAGTTTTTACGTCTCCCTATCCAGCCTCTGGAGTGTTTTGTTTAACAAGAAGCATCTCAACTGTTCTTCCCATTCCCTGTAACTATACTAATGTTCTCCCAGAAAAAGGAGAATCTGTGTGGGTAGTTTCTCCAGGTACTCCTATGTGCCCTGCTACCATACCTGTAGATTATGACCCAGGTGATTATCTGGCTCCTAAGCGTACCACTGAGAAGACTATAGTGTCCAAGCTTATTTTCTACTTTCATAAGTCCCCGGGGTATGAAGAGTTATTAACAAATGAGCAGCCTGTCACAATTGGGGATTGGCGCCTATGGTGTGCAAAGTCTCCATTTCGTCTTCGTTCCCCCTGGGATAGGGGCTCGCATTATGGGCACCCTAAGTACCCTGTCCAGCCTGAGCCAACATTTATTGGGAACTTTCCTCACCCTCTCCTTGGTCATTACTGGCTCTGTGATAATGTCCTCCACATGATTCTTCCCCCTACATATAATTTTTGTGTATTGGTAACCTTGAATTATTTTCCTAAAGTTATTCCTCTTAAGCCACTATCCCCGCACCGCTCTAAGCGAGAGGCTTTGTCCTTACCCTCCTCCGTTGCCACAGAGGATGAGGCGATTGAATTAGCCCTCCAGTATATTAATTCTACTTATCCTCTGACTAAAAAGAGACTTGTAGCCCTTTCTGCCACGGCCTGGATTCCAATTGGAGGCCCGGTAGCGGGTATTACTGAACTAGGTATGGCTACCCGGAGACTTCAATCCCTACTCCATGTTTTAGTTCATGAGCTGAACGTGGTAGTCAATGCATTGCAGGATCAAATTAATGAATTAAGTATAGTTTCTAGGTATAACCGTATGGGTCTTGACTATCTCTTTGCAGCTCAGGGTGGCCTCTGCACAGTGTTAAATTCTTCAGAGTGCTGTACTATTGTCATAAATAGGACGCATGTAGTTAGGCATGCCATGGATAAAGTCCTACAGTTGGCTAGCCTTAATGTGGAGGATTACCGAGGAGGATTAGATCTTACCTCCTGGTGGTGGTCATTGACCTCCTGGATACGTCCCTTGTTCATTTCCCTAATAGTCTTAGTTTTAGCAGGGTTTTTGTTTTGTTTCCTGGCCTCATGTGCTTCGGCAGTATGCCGTCGAACCTTAACAAGTAGGGTAATGGTGATTCACAAGTCTATTCCTAGTTAGGATCACTATAATCTCCAGAGTTTGAGTTGTGAGACTTATCTCTGCATAAGCTGATTTTAGTCTCAAAGGGGGGAATGAAGCAGCCATGGGCATAATCATATATAAGAAATCATATGAAGGGTTAATTCTGTTAAAAGCTTGAAGTTAGAATTCTAACTTTTTACTTTGCAACTAAAGTGAAGGTATGCCAGATGGTTCATATTATTTCAATGTCTAGCTTGGCCGAGCTAAGGTTAGGAAAGGTCAGTGAGAAATGAAACTCTGTCCCTTGTGAATTGCCAATGCTAGCTGGCACAGCTGTAAACTATTATGAATGAATAAAGGAATGAGCCAGACATATGATTAATTGTAGTTTAAAATGCTTAGATAGAAAATACTATTTAGAGAGAGAGAGGCAATAGATTAGTATTTACAAGTTTTTGATATTTAGAATATGTCTTATAAGAAATACTGATTCTGTGTAAATTAATAAGGTTTGTGTCTGTGTAGAATATCTGTTAAATTCTGTATTACTCTTTGTCTGCTGTTTAAGAGGTCAAGCAAGGACTGCATTGAGGAGATCAACATGTGGTTTGACTTAGCCATAGTTCTGGCTGGTTCAATGTATAAGCTGATAGGTGAACGAGGTCAGGGCTAGTCAGCTCTCTTCTCCTTGATTAATTATAGCTAAGTGTAGGACTGGCCTCCTGGAAGTAATAACCTGATATGTATGCTATTAAGTAAGATTGGCTTTTGACCCCTTTAATGAATGCCAGAGTTTAGTTAGCAGTTAGTACTAGGAATATGAGAAATCAATCATAATAACATGTAAGAGACTGGAGACCAAATGTCTGGCTTAAGGGGCCCCAGGTCAGAGGTCAGTTTAGGATGTCTGGAACCTATGTAACTGATATTTCAAAAGTAATGATTGGTTGAGGCAAGGTAGCCAATCAATTTCTTAACCAATTGGGAGTAAAGGGGGCTAGGCTAGGAGGAGGGCTTAGGACCCTATTTAAGTAGGAGCAGAAGCAGTTTACGTGAGAAGGAGCTCAGAAGAAAGAGAAGGACAGAAGGAACAGACAGAAGAAGGAGAAGACAGCATAAGAAGAGAAGCAGCTGAGACAAAGACACAGAGAGCTGAGAGAAAGAGAAGAGAGCTAGAACTGATGTCTTGCTTTGTTTGCTGGCAAATAAAGAAGATTTTTCTCTCATACTGGTGTGTGCTGTCTGACTCCTGAAGTATCACAAATTCATGCCTCCATTCCTGCAACAACTTAATATATTTTTTAATTAACTTTCGAAAGTAACCCTTCTTCAGATCAGAAATGATTGGGTAGGATCTACAGTACTGCAGCAGAAAATGAAACTGGGCAGACTAAAGAACTTTGCTTGGTTGCATTCATTAACTGATATATATTCTATTGCAGTGGAGCTGGATATCCAGGAGAAAAGGCAGCATCGCAGCTGATGTAGGGGTCCTTTTATTAAGGCATGCTAACAGATTTAGTGCATGCTAAATGCTAAAACGCCATTATATTCCTATGGGTGTCTTAGCATTTGGTATGCCTTAGTAAAAGGGCCCCTTAAGATAGCACTGATGTTCAAATCACTACCCAGATACCTGCTACGATAAAGTTAGGGCAGCAAGTTTGAATATTGTCATTACCCAGCTAAATATTGTTTCCGCCCACGTGCTACTTCTTTTCCACTCTCAAGATAGTGCTGGGACAGTCAGTGATGATTTTCAGTGGCTTTGTCAAGACAGTGCTGCAAAATTCAAGGGATGCCTGTATGTGTCTGCATATTTGGAGGTATAAAAACACTTAGGGCCCCGTTTATAAAGGCATGCTAGGGTTTCTAGCGTGCACTAACCATGTAGATGCCCACAGGAATGTTATGGGCATCTATACGGTTAGTGCTCATTAAAAATACTAGCACGCCTTTGTAAGCAGGGCCCTGAAGCTGTTCCAAAAGGTTCTCCAAAACAAGCAAATGAACATGGCATGCCATTGTAAATAAAACAAACTGTATTCTAAGTACAAACCCCAAAAGGTTAAAAATTTTGAATTGACAGGAAAACGAGGATGAGAAATAAACAACAACAAAGCAGAAAACTAAGATAAGCAGCAGTAGAAAGTCTGACTGGAACTGGAACTCAGGCTAGAATTCCCACTAAGGATAATTTGGATACAACAGGATAGGTTTTCAACTCTTGCTGCCCGATATTCAAAGCAATATAACCAGGCAGGAGAAGCTCCTGTCCAGTTAAATCGCAAGTGTTGATATTCAGTGGCACTTAATCAGACAGTGTCCCTGAATATCAACACAAAAATGGAAACTGGCAGTATCTGGCATAAGTCTGTATATGTCATTGGTGAGGCCCCACCTGGAGTATTGTGTTCAGTTTTGGAGGCCGTATCTTGCTAAGGATGTAAAAAGAATTGAAGTGGTGCAAAGAAAAGCTATAAAAATGGTATGGGATTTGCATTACAAGATGTATGAGGAGAGACTTGCTGACCTGAACATGTATACCCTGGAGGAAAGGAGAAACAGGGGTGATATGATACAGACGTTCAAATATTTGAAAGGTATTAATCCACAAACTAACCTTTTCCTGAGATGGGAAGGCAGTAGAACTAGAAGACATGAAATGAGATTGAAGGGGGGCAGACAAGAAAAATGTCAGAAGTATTTTTTCACGGAGAGAATGGTGGATGCTTGGAATGCCCTCCCGCAGGAGGTGGTGGAGATGAAAACGGTAACAGAATTCAAACATGCGTGGGATAAACATAAAGGAATCCTGTTCAGAAGGAATGGATCCTCAGGAGCTTAGCCAAGATTGGATGGCAGAGCCGGTGGTGGGAGGCGGGGCTAGTGCTGGGCAGACTTCTACAGTCTGTGCCCTGAAAAAGACAGATACAAATCAAGGTAAGGTATACACAAAAAGTAGCACGTATGAGTTATATTGTTGAGCAGACTGGATGGACCGTGCAGGTCTTTTTCTGCCGTCATCTACTATGTTACTATTAGGCATATTTTCAAAGCACTTAGCCTTCCAAAGTTTCATAGGTTTCTATGGAACTTTGGAAGGCTAAGTGCTTTGAATATATGCCTCTATGTTACTAATTGTTCCTGCACTGTTCAGTTAGTGTCAGGGCAGTCTATGGGAGGAGCTAGGACTTAACTAGTTAGCAGTCACATTCAGACCACTAACCAGTTAAGTAAGCAGCTAAACTTAGGACAGAAAAAGTCTGTCCTAATTTTATTTGCAAAGCTAACTGGGCACATGTCTGAATACTGGCTGGTGCCCGGTTATCTTTGTGGCATCCGCCTTCTTAGTGCTAGCCACCTCCCCTGCGATGCCCTTCCTTCCTCCTTCCATCCTCTATGTCAAGAAGGGCTAACCGAGTCTCTCCCTCCCCCCCCCCCCCCACCTCATAGGCTCCTGATGGTCTTGAGGGGTTTTAAGGGCAGGAGCTCCTGCCTGTCATGGCTCCTTTAACAACATGGCTGCTGCGACCTCTAGTGGCAGTCTTGTGGTACTTGGTCAGCCCTTCTTGACATCAGTGGTGGTAGGAAGGGGGAGGGGGAACTGGAGGAGCAGAGGACACCTGCATCAGATTTTCATCCAGAGCCCACACAATTGTCTTATATAAGCTCCAGCCAACTCACTAAGAATTATCACAGGATATGTGCTAGGATATAGCCCAGTATTGAATATCCAGGACTAAATCTAAACATGGTGATCAACATTTTAAAAACATTGGCCACCGTAGTCTGAATATTGACAAGCAGGCTTTTAAAGTCTTCCCTTAAGAATTAATGGAGCTTGAGCCTAGACCAGCAGTCCAATTGGAGTTCACCTCAGTTTACAGGGCAATTCTATGGCTTTATGGTTGTTCTCAACATATGAAAAGGATAGAGGGGTAAACAAAGCAAACATTTGGTTAGGGGTCATCCTTTTATATGGGAGAATAAGTGGCTC
This sequence comes from Microcaecilia unicolor, assembly GCF_901765095.1. Classification (NCBI taxonomy): domain Eukaryota; kingdom Metazoa; phylum Chordata; class Amphibia; order Gymnophiona; family Siphonopidae; genus Microcaecilia; species Microcaecilia unicolor. Next base: position 177,405,654 of record NC_044035.1, read on the forward strand.
TGAAAAAAGTTGTGATATGGCTGGATGAGGTATTTTTTTTGACTGGGATGCAGAACAGGAAAAAAAAAATCAAACTGCCAAGAAAAAAGGCTACTAAAATAGAAAAGGCAAGAGTTATTAAAAATCCAAATGGGGGGTATTATAACAAACAGGAGAATCTGGAATTAAAGATATCCTTTATTTACATACTTAGATAAACAGATTGGAAGATCAGATTAGGGCTACCAATTTTTGAATTTTCCTGTGTCCACTGAGATACTGCTTAGGAAATATTTCAAGGAGGTGTTATCTTTGCCTAATGCTGATACTGTTGTTGTTACAAAATGTAATTACCTGCCTATAGAAATGCTAAATAGTAGTAGTAGTAGTAGTAGAAAGTACTGAAGGAGGCCCAGGATGATTTGGCAGCTGATATAACAACTAGTAAACATGATGATATGAATAATTTAACTATTTTTTTATGGCCCTGTTTACTAAGCTATGCTAGCGTTTTTAGTATGCACGCTAAACTCTAGAGAAACCCATACAGTGGGGGAAATAAGTATTTGATCCCTTGCTGATTTTGTAAGTTTGCCCACTGACAAAGACATGAGCAGCCCATAATTGAAGGGTAGGTTATTGGTAACAGTGAGAGATAGCACATCACAAATTAAATCCGGAAAATCACATTGTGGAAAGTATATGAATTTATTTGCATTCTGCAGAGGGAAATAAGTATTTGATCCCCCACCAACCAGTAAGAGATCTGGCCCCTACAGACCAGGTAGATGCTCCAAATCAACTCGTTACCTGCATGACAGACAGCTGTCGGCAATGGTCACCTGTATGAAAGACACCTGTCCACAGACTCAGTGAATCAGTCAGACTCTAACCTCTACAAAATGGCCAAGAGCAAGGAGCTGTCTAAGGATGTCAGGGACAAGATCATACACCTGCACAAGGCTGGAATGGGCTACAAAACCATCAGTAAGATGCTGGGCGAGCAGGAGACAACTGTTGGTGCCATAGTAAGAAAATGGAAGAAGTACAAAATGACTGTCAATCGACAAAGATCTGGGGCTCCACGCAAAATCTCACCTCGTGGGGTATCCTTGATCATGAGGAAGGTTAGAAATCAGCCTACAACTACAAGGGGGGAACTTGTCAATGATCTCAAGGCAGCTGGGACCACTGTCACCACGAAAACCATTGGTAACACATTACGACATAACGGATTGCAATCCTGCAGTGCCCGCAAGGTCCCCCTGCTCCGGAAGGCACATGTGACGGCCCGTCTGAAGTTTGCCAGTGAACACCTGGATGATGCCGAGAGTGATTGGGAGAAGGTGCTGTGGTCAGATGAGACAAAAATTGAGCTCTTTGGCATGAACTCAACTCGCCGTGTTTGGAGGAAGAGAAATGCTGCCTATGACCCAAAGAACACCGTCCCCACTGTCAAGCATGGAGGTGGAAATGTTATGTTTTGGGGGTGTTTCTCTGCTAAGGGCACAGGACTACTTCACCGCATCAATGGGAGAATGGATGGGGCCATGTACCGTACAATTCTGAGTGACAACCTCCTTCCCTCCGCCAGGGCCTTAAAAATGGGTCGTGGCTGGGTCTTCCAGCACGACAATGACCCAAAACATACAGCCAAGGCAACAAAGGAGTGGCTCAGGAAGAAGCACATTAGGGTCATGGAGTGGCCTAGCCAGTCACCAGACCTTAATCCCATTGAAAACTTATGGAGGGAGCTGAAGCTGCGAGTTGCCAAGTGACAGCCCAGAACTCTTAATGATTTAGAGATGATCTGCAAAGAGGAGTGGACCAAAATTCCTCCTGACATGTGTGCAAACCTCATCATCAACTAGAGAAGACGTCTGACCGCTGTGCTTGCCAACAAGGGTTTTGCCACCAAGTATTAGGTCTTGTTTGCCAGAGGGATCAAATACTTATTTCCCTCTGCAGAATGCAAATAAATTCATATACTTTCCACAATGTGATTTTCCGGATTTAATTTGTGATGTGCTATCTCTCACTGTTACCAATAACCTACCCTTCAATTATGGGCTGCTCATGTCTTTGTCAGTGGGCAAACTTACAAAATCAGCAAGGGATCAAATACTTATTTCCCCCACTGTATATTCTTATGGGTATCTCTAGCGTTAGCACGTGCTAAAAACGCTAGCATGCCTATAGTGTGGCTTAGAAAATGGGGCCCCTAGAGTATATATATCATTGCGGTCTACTCTCCTGGTGTCCCTATCTCCAGAACTGGATAAGGCTTTAATTATGCATATTTATTTTAGAAAGAAAGATTTTCTTTATTGTGGAGGGGAAATACAGATATTTCCAGATTTTTCTAAAGCTACTCAGTTAAGACGTAAGCAATTTCTTCAGTTAAAACTTAGGGCTATAGCTTTGGGGGCTACTTTTTTTTTTTTTAAGTTTTCTTCCCAGTATTTGATTACTTTATCTGGAGTTAATTACATCTTGTTTGAACCAGATCAGTTGGAAAGACTGTTATTAGATTGGGAAGTTAAATGATAAATATCATATGTGCAGTTAAGTAGAATAACGCCTTAAATCACTTTCTCCAAGTAGGTAGTGACTAATAGTCTTTGATTTTGAATATTTGTTTTCTGATTTAATTGCTCCTCTTTCTCCAGTGATGTGGGCTGCATTGGTTTCTTTTAACAGTGCTTTGGATGTACTATGGAAAATTATGAAATAAAAAAAAAAAGAAAAGAAAAAATGAACTCTACCACTTAAACTTATTCCATTCATTTTCAAGCTGTGCAGTGCAGACATTTCTCATCTGGATGTCATACTCTTATTTCACAGCCCTTGACTGCCCAAATAAGATACCAAAGGGTGAACGTTGAATAGGTTTACTTGTGAGACCACTCAGAAAGTACCAAATCCTAGACCAAAAACATTGCAGCTGTGAGCAAGACCACAAAGCAAGTGACAGAGAAAGCCAATATGTTTTCCACATTTTAGGCAGAGGGGCGAGACGGTGTGACCAGCATAAAATGCTTGTACTTGGGAAAAATACACTCTAGTTAAGGTACGAAAATAACACTTATGCCAGGCTGCACCATGAACCACCTGAGGAATAGATTGTATGGCTCAACCTATATCTCTAGATTCTACCCTCACACCCAATTCTTGCAAGCAAATTGTGTGACCTATGTGGTACAATGCTCCACAGTGCCTTATATGTGTATAAGGATCACTGTGCGAGGACCGCCTTCTCCCGAGCGAGAAACCTCAAGGAATTATTAAGTCTGGCAGAATTACCGATGGTGGTAGCAGACGCTGGACCTATCCACACAGGTCATTCCAACTGTAATAAAACAGGCTGCAAAACATGTGATCTGACAATTGAAATAGCCAGCTTTAGTCACAATGGACGTACCTACCATTTAAAACATCAAATGACATGTCGCACCACACATATTGTGTATCATATTATATTATCTGCCCTTGTAATAAGGTGTACATAGGGAAGTCGAGCAGGACTTTGAATGCCAGGATGGTTGAACATAGATTGAGGATAACAGCGCAGAACATAGGAGCTCCGCTTGTGCAACATTGTATTAGCAACAAACACACAATAGAATCCATGCGCTGCATGGTAATTGACCATGTTGCACCCAATTCGAGAGGTGTTGACCGCAATAGAAGGTTACTACAACGTGAAACCTATTGGATGTATCATTTGGACACAATTGAGCCCAATGGTTTAAATACATATATCCATTGGTGTTGCTACAAGGCGCTTCTTGTCTCTTTAAAAAGAATGCAAGCGCCATTCTAGAGTTCCCAGTTTGAGTTTGATGCGAATGGAGAGAGACTGTAAGCCACGAGTTGAATTTTTATTAGTAGGAGTGCAAGATGTTTGGAATCCTTTAATGAGGTCTGCTTTGCTTTCAAAGGTATATGAAGAGTATTCCCTTGACAAAGCTGTCAATGCGAAACAGGCTCCTGTCGGGACTACAGACATACCTGAGATCGCGCACAGATAAGTGACATTAATTCGTCTCCAGCATTGTTGAATGAATGTAGAACCGCAGTCAGTTCGTCTTAAGGCACAAGTGTTAGAAAGACGTGCCAGTTATCGCAGAGACTGTGGCCATACATTGGGTAATGATACCAAACTGCTTCCTGCATTTAAGAAAAACCACAGTACGAGTGCTGTAGTTATGGCAAGCAATTAAGATTACAACGAATGCAAAATTTTATAAAAAAACAAAAAAATTGAACCAGAAGAAATATTAGAATAGAATAAAAGCACTGGACACTTTTGCATGCTAAAATTGTATCACGGAAGGTTGGGGGTTGTCGATAATTATAAATAGTCATGGTGTATAGGCTCACCTTTTGGTGATAAAAAAATTGCCTAAGTGACCGTATGAGACTTCCCCATCACAAATTAATAATTAGAGGTACTGTGTATTACATGTTTTACCACTAACCGATTGTGTATTATCCTATAAATAAGCAGTGGATTTTCCCTAAGTCCATTTTCATTATGGCTTATGGACTTTTCTTTTAGGAAGCTATCCAAACTTTTTAAAAACCCCGCTAAGCTAACTGCTTTTACTACATTCTCAGGCAATGAATTCCAGAGTTTAGTTACACATTGAGAGTGAAGAACTATATTCTCCAATTCTACTTTGTAGCTTCATTGCATGCCCCTAAATCTTAGTTGCCAATTATTGGACCATTCTTTAAGTTTCGCTAATCTTTCCTCATGCCATCCTCAGGTGTCCACCTTATTACAGAGTTTGATGATGTGTACATATCAGTATACACATTATATGCAGGTAATTTCTCTGTCTCTAGAGGGCTCACAATCTAAGGTTTTTTTGTACTTGGGGCAATGGAGGTTTAAGTGACTTGTCGAAGGTCACAAGGAGCTACAGTGGGAACTGAACCCAGGTTGCCAGAATCAAAGCCCACTGCACTAACCATTAGGCTACTCCTCTACTCTCAATTACTGTTTCCAACCCAGATATTCAGTGGCACTTATCCTGATAGTGCTGCTAAATGTCCAGGCAGACTGCAGCAGCACTGTATGGTTAATGCTGGGGTGGTCTGGAGGTGGAGTCAAGGCAGAGCCAGGAGTTATCCAGTATCCCTGATATTCAGCAGAGGTAACTGGACAGCTACCCGGTTAACTTAGGACATCAAAAACAGGGTACAAAGTAATTTGACTGCCATTAAACTACTATTATTTTTTAAAATTACATATAAAGGTGAAGCACAATCCTGGACTTATCAGCAATTCTGGTTTGACTACATCTCAGCATCAACTACAAAGCTTCTGGAGATCAACACAGTCCCTTCCTTGTATCTTACAGCCCCCTAAAAAGAAAACCCTGGACCCAGGCCTGATAAGTGTTTTGGCAAACTGCCTGCGTCAGAGGTCCAAAATTATTTGAATGGTGTGCAAAAATTGTATTTACTTTCAACAGTTTTTATTGATGATTCAACAGTTTAAACATAGCCATTAAATTGAACACTTGGCAATTTAAATGATACATCATACTTGTATACACACATCAGTAACTTCTATAATCAATGTTTTTGTCATCCCCCCCCCCCCCCCCCCCCACACTCCTTCGTGTGCAAAAATTTTAATTGGGGAGTCATAGTGAAATTTCCATAGTAGAATTAGAATTTTTATTTATTAGCTATTTTTATCCAAGGCCGGAATGCCACAAAACATTCATAATAAAAACACAAAGACATCATCAAACAAAAGGAAATCTCTGAGGCACTGTTATAAAAATCAAGCAATAATAGTACTCAATTTGCAGTCAAATCACCATGTATAAACTTTGTTTGAAATGTAGAAGACACAAATAATACATACATGTAAGGGAAATACATACAGTTACATGAGAGTGTGCCACTTTGCAGTAGATGAGGCCATCAGGCACAGCTGCTTGGCATGTCAGGTTATAGATGTGATCTTCAGCAGACATTGTCATGTAGTGATAACATCCGTTGGGTATGTAGGCTGCAATGAATGAGAGAGACAGTGTCAGTCCTCAGCAACAATACCACTGAGAGCAAAAAACACAAAACCTTCCTTTTAGAAGGAGGAGGCGAGAGATGCTTTGGCCACTGTCAGCAGCTCTCAAAACCCAGGGAAGGGGATCATTTCACTGGAGCACCAGTTTATACAGGAAATAAATTTTATTCACTATTCTTTGGTCTAGTGACAGCAGCTCTATAGATCAGCCACAAGAGGTCTTCCTACTGATCTCAGTTATAACGGAGTCTCACCATAAGCACTATTCCTTCAAAGCTGAGCATGAGTCTTCCACCTACGATTCTCCCAGTGGGGGGGGGGGGGGGGGGGGGGTGCTATTTCACGACACATTTTCAATAGTGAGGGACAGGCAAGCTGTGCAGGACTCCAGGGAACCTGCCTGTCCCTAGCAATTGAAAGCACAACATTGAAGCACCTCCCCTTACTGGAAGCAATACAGTTGGAGGACTCCTACTTAGCTTAGAGGGAACAGTGATCACAAGATGAGAAAGAAAAACTGCAACATTAAAACCTCTAGTGTGTATAAGCAGCCATCTCATTGGCATAGGGAGGGGGAGACAAGAGGGGGCATTCCCCCCCACCCCATATTTCTTAGCTGCCTGCTGATGCCTGCTACTGCTGCTAATCCCCTCCACCACTAGAATCAACAATTTCCTCTCTGTCACAGCTCCTCCTGCTTACCACACAAGTCGCGAAGACAATAAAACAATAGTCTACAACATGAGAGTATGCATGCTGCATGGCCCTTCACAGAATGTCTTCCAGCTTGAGAGCAGTTGAACTCTTTAACGCATCCCAGGCCCCAAAGGAAGTGTACGTAAGAGGAGCTGGACATATCACAGTTCAACTGCTTTCAGGGCCAGAAGAGGCTCCATGGTGAGCCATGCAGTGTGTGTGTTTCTGTTTGTTTGCAAACTGTAATGCTTTCTTGTAGGTTACCATAAGGCTCCAGAAAAAGGAGGACAGATTGAGCCAGTCTGGGATTTACTTCCATTCTTGTCTTCTTGGCCTGTCTGGTAAACAGGAGGAGCTGCAGCAGAGAGGGAGGTCCTGGACTGAATGGACTGTGGAGAGATCTGACTGGAGCTGGAACTGGAGGGATGAAGGAAGAGAGGGGGAATAATGGACCATGTGGAGGGAAGGGTAGAACTAAGAGGACATGCTGGATCACATAGGTTAGTGGAGAGATGGGAGATGCTGGACATGGGGTAGGGAACAGAAAGAGGAGATGCTGGACATGAAGCGGGGAACTAACAGGAGAGCTGGTGGACTGGGTGGAGAGAGGGAGGGAGGGAGGGAGAGAGAGAGAGAGGGGGGGGGGCTGGAGTTGGCAGATTGTAGGGTGGAAGAAGGGGGCACCATGTTAGAAAAATAGTCTGATGCTGTAACTGGGAGGGGATAAGATGCAAAGAAAGTTGTTCTTAGTAGAGCAAAGGGCACAAGCATGTCCTTTAAATTACATTCCCTTTTATACGCAATCACAAGATTCTTATCTGAAAAATTATCTAAACCCTGCACAATATACCAGTGTTGTTTAAGTATCTTAACAAACCATGCTTGTTATATTGTATTTGATATGTCTACACACTTTTTATGTTTTATTAAATTGAGTTTTTATTATTTATACTAACATATTTTTATTTGTTTATTAACAGTCCTTGTAAGCCCCTAATGCAGTCCTTGCAAGCCCCTAATGCAGTCCTTGCATGGACAAAACACAGCCATGTTGGGCTATTGGTATCGATTGAATGTTATGGTGAATAAAAATTTCTAAGGATTTTCTTTGTGTGAGCTGCTCTTTGTTTGTATCATATTGGATCTTGCAGATCATTTGCCTTCCTGTTTTTTGGGAGGGGGATAGGGACACAGATGGGTGCAAAGGAGGGGTGGGAATAGTGATACAGATAAGGGATGCTGGATCACCTGGGCAGGAGGAACAAGGGAAAGCGATGTGTCCAGGATGCTGGACGTGGGGTGAGGGACTAGAAAGACAGAGAGGGAATGCTAGGCATGGGGGTAGGGGACTAGGGAGACAGAGAGGGGATGCTGGATATAAAATACTGGATGGTTGGGAGAAAGAAAGGGGGTGCTACATCTGGGGAGGAGGAGAGACAGGAGATGCTGGCATGCAGGGAGAAGGGAAGAGAGAAAAGTTAAAGCTAGTGAGAGACTGGGTAATGTGAGGTCAATAAAAAATGGGAGTGAAGGGTAGTGGTGAAGGAAAGAGATGGAAAGCCGTAGGTCAAAAATGAGAGATTGAGGACTGTTTGGTATGGAGGAGGAGTGAAATCTGAATACAGAAGCAGTAAAATGAATAGAAGAAAGCTAAAGAAAGAGACTTATGAAAGAGATGGATGTGGGGAGGAAGTAAAGATTGGAGCAGAGAGAAATAGCCAATGGACAAAAGCCCATGGAAAGAGAAAACAGAAGAAAGCAGAAATCAGATCTTGAGACCAACACAATTAGAAAATAAAATTGGACCCAATATTCAAAACACCTTAAATCAGTGTTTCCCAAGTCCAGCATCCTTCAAAGAATGGAAAAAGGATCTGAACGAAGAAAATAAGAAACAACATAAGAACTGTCAAGCTAGACGCAAAGTACTGATAAAGAAGGCTAAAAGAGAATACGAAGAAAACTTGCCAAGGAGACAAAAACTCATAGTAACACCTTTTTTGGGTACATCAGAAGCAGAAAGCCTGTGAGGGAATCTGTGGGACTATTAGATCATGAAGCAGCAAAAGGGGCACTTAGGGAGGACAAGGCCATAGTGGACAGACTGAATGAATTCTTTACTTTGGTTTTTATGGAAGAAGATATAAGAGATCTTTAAAAGGTGATGATGCAGAGGAACTGAAAGAAATCTCGGTGAACCTGGAAGACATATTGAGCAAAACTGACAAGCTAAAGAGTGATAAATCACCTGGACTGGATGGCATACATCCCAGAGTACTGAAAGAACTCAAACATGAAATTGCTGATCTGTTAGTGATCTGTAACCTGTCATTAAAATCATCCATAGTACCTGAAAATTGGAGGGTGACCAATGTAACTCCAATTTTTAAAAAGGGTTCCAGGGGTGATCAGGGAAATTACAGATCGGAAAGCCCGACTTCAGTGCTGGAGAAAATAGTGGAAACTATTATAAAGAATAAAATTGCAGAACACATAGACAAACATGGTTTAATGGGACAGAGCCAGCATGGGTTCAGCCAACAGAAGTCTTGCCTCACCGATTTGCTTCATTTCTTTGAAGGCGTAAAGAAAAGTGTGGATAAAGGTGAGTCGGTTGATGTAGTGTATCTGGATTTTCAGAAAGCTTTTGACAAAGATCCTTATGAGAGACTCCTCAGAAAACTAAAAAGTCATGGGATTGGAGGAAATGTCCTTCTTTGAATTAGGAATTTGTTATTGCACAGAAAACAGAGGGTAGGGTTAAATGGCCATTTTTTTCAAATGGAGGATTATGAATAGTGGAGTGCCTCAGGGGTCTGTACTGGGACCAGTGCTATTTACCATGTTAATCTGGAAAACACAATGAGTGAGGTGATTAAATTTGCAATATGACACAAAACTATTCAAAGTTGTCAAAACACATGCAAATTGTGAAAAATTGCAGGAAGACCTTAGGAAACTGGAAGACTGGGCATCCAAATGGCAGATGAAATTTAATGTGGACACATGCAAAGTGATGCACATTGGGAAGAATAATCCAAATCATAGTTACCTTATGCTAGGGTCCACCATAGGAGTCAGCACATCTAGGTGTCATTATAGAGAATACGCTGAAATCTTCTGCCCAGTGTGTGGTGGTAGCCAAAAACAAACAAACAGGATGCTAGGAATTATTAGGAAAGGCATGCAAAATAATACCAAGAATATTATAATGCTTCTGTATCACTCCATGGTGCGAACTCACCTTGAGTATTGCATTCATTTCTGGTCACCATATCTCAAAAAAGATATAGCGGAATTAGAAAAGGTTCAAAGAAGAGCAACCACAATGACAGAGGGGATGGAACTGCTCTCATATGAGGACAGGGTAAAAAGGTTAGAGCTCTTCAGCTTGGAAGAGAGACAGCTGGGGGGGGGGGGGGGAGAATATGATTGAGATCTATAAAATCCTGAGTGGTGTAGAAGGGTAGAAGTGAATCGATTTTTCACTCTTTCAAAAAGTACAAAGACCAGGGGACACTAAATGAAATTTCACGGAAATACTTTTAAAACAAATAGGCGGAAATATTTTTTCACTCGAAGAATAGCTAACAGCAGTTAGCTTATCTGGGTTTAAAAAAGGTTCCTGGAGGAAAAGTCCATAGTCTATTAAGGGGGGGAAACCACTGCTTGCCCCAGGATTGGTAGCATGGCACGTGGCTACTAATTGGGTTTCTGCCAGGTACTTGTGACGGATTGGCCACTGATGGAAGCAGGAACTGGGCTAGATGGATCATTGGTCTGACCCAGTATGGCTATTCTTATGTTCTTGTGTGTGCACATACGCACTTATATGCCATTATTTTAAATATTGCAATAATTATAAAACGGATCTCAGTGGTGCCATTTGCTAAAGCAAAAGCTTCATCGTTAGCAAGATTTCCACACCAACCTCATCACTGATCCATTTAAAATATTGTAACAAAGTTTTTTTTCAACAATTTTTAAATATAATATCATCGAGCAATAAAAACTACTAGGAAAAATCTTTAAAGATTATGAAATACTCATTTCAAATTTCCATACAATTTTCATGAGGTATTAGTAACAGTCAGCTGGGGGGATCTATGTTTAATGAATCCTTTGGCGCATCCACGTAATTGTCTCTCCTCCTTATGTATCTGCTTCCTAATTGCTTTTATATTGTAAACCGCATAGTCGCTGTATGGAGAATTTGCAGTATATCAAGCGCCAACAATAAATAAATGTGCGGTCACCCAGCAGTTAACCAGGCATTGGCCAGTATTCAAACTGGTGTCTGGTTAAACTTGGTGCATAAGGTTAGATTTCTTTGAAGGTATGAATAGACATGTGGATAAAGGTGAGCCAGTCGATATTGTGTATCTGGATTTTCAAAAGGCATCTGACAAAGTACCTCATGAAAGACTCCTGAGGAAATTAAAAAGTCATGGGATAGGAGGCAATGTCCTATTGTGGATTAAAAACTGGTTAAAAGATAGAAAACAGAGAGTAGAATTAAATGTGAGTGGAGGAGTGGCCTAGTGGTTAGGGTGGTGAACTCTGGTCCTGGGGAACTGAGTTCGATTCCCACTTCAGGCACAGGCAGCTCCTTGTGACTCTGGGCAAGTCACTTAACCCTCCATTGCCCCAGGTACAAATAAGTACCTGTATATGTAAGCCGCATTGAGCCTGCCATGAGTGGGAAAGCACAGGGTACAAATGTAACAAAAAAGATGGTCAGTATTCTCAATGGAGAAGGGTAGACAGTAGGGTTCCCCAGGGATCTGTGCCGGGACCACTGCCTTTTAACATATTTTTAAATGATCTAGAGATGGGAATAACTAGTGAGGTAATTAAATTTGATGATGACAAAGTTATTCAAAGCTGTTAAATCGCAAGGGGATTGTGAAAAATTGCAAGAAGGCCTTACGAGACTGGGAGACTAGGCATCCAAATGGCAGAAGACATTTAATGTGACCAAGTGCAAAGTGATGCATATGGGAAAAAGGAACCCAAACTATAGCTATGTGATGCAAGGCTCCACATTGAGTTAAAACTCAGAAAAAGGTTTGTTGATACTAAGTTGAAACCCTCTGCTCAGTGTACAGAGGTGGCTAAGAAAGCAAACAGAATGTTAGGAATTATTAGGAAAGGAAATGGAATACAAAAATGAGAATGTAATAATGCCTTTGTATCGCTCCATTGTGCGACCACACCTCAAATACTGTATGCAATTCTAGTCACTGCATCTCAAAAAAGATATAGCGGAATTAGAAAAGGTACAGAAAAGGGTGACGAAAATGATAAAGGGGATGGGACGACTTCCCTATGAGGAAAGGCTGCAGCTAGGGCTCTTCAGCTTGGAGAAGATTCAGTTGAGGGGAGATATGTTAGAGGTCTATAAAATACTGAGTGGAGTGGAACAAGTAGACGGGGTTAGGCAGTTAAGAACATAAGTGTTGCCATACTGGGACAGACCAAAGGTCCATCAAGCCCAGTATCCTGTTTCCAACAGTGGCCAATCCAGGTTACAACCACCTGACAAGATCTCTAAACAATAAAACAGATTTTATGCTGCTTATCCTAGGAATAAGCAGTGGATTTTCCCGAGTCAATCCTAATAATGGCTTATAGGCTTTTCTTTTAGGAAATTATCCAAACCTTTTTTTAAACCCTGCTAAGCTAACTGCTTTTACCAATGAATTCCAGAGTTAATTACTCATTGAGTGAAGAAATATCTTCCCCAATTTGTTACAAATTTACTACTTAATAGCTTCATTGTGTGCCTCCCCCCCAGTCCTAGTATTTTTGGAAAGAGTAAACAAACGATTCATGTCTACCTGTTCCACTCAGTATTTTATAGACCTCTATCATATCTCCCCTCAGTCAAATCTTCTTCAAGCAGAACAGTTCTAGCTGCTTTAGTCTTTTCTCATGGGGAAGTCGTCCTACCCACTTTATCATTTTCGTCACTCTCCTCTGTACCTTTTCTAATTCCACTATATCTTTTTTGAGATGCGGTGACCAGAATTGCACACAGTATCCGAGGTGTGGTTGGACCACGGAGCGATACAAAGGCAGGCGCTAGTGAACGGGCTGTGTTGGCATTGCCGTGCAGCATTGTAAAAGGGGGAGGTCATTTTTAGGCCTATTCGGACCACATAAAAGTCAGTCCTATCTTTATGCAGTGTTGCTTAGGCAGTTTAGTGCTGAATATTTTTCTTACCTGCATAAGACATAGGTGGCCACATAAATCCAGATATTCAATGCTGGTGCCCAGCATTGAATATCTGAGAATAACACTCACCTCTGCCAGCTGAATATCTACTTCATAATTTATATATATTTGTGGCCTGTCCCAGAAAACTCTCACTATGCTCTTTGTGATCTGCATACAGCCCTAGAGAAATAATTCTATAAAATGGGTGTTAACATTTGTGCTAAGGACCAGTATAACAAAAATGGGGGTATCACCCACTATTTTCAAAAAATATATCACAAAAAGACAAAACATAATGAAACAAGAAAAAGCATTCCAAAGTGCATAAACTTAACCAATTACAACACCTAAATGAGAAGAATATCAGTTATATGCTTAAGGGCTTTGTTATAGGTTATAAGGCCGCTTATCAGCCATCCCATTTCAGACACAACCATAAGCCTACTGTCATCATTCATTTATCCTTCTCATTTAGCACAACTGAACTTACTAAATTTATTTGAAAAAGATTTTTTTACAAAATTCCAATATAAACAAGGAAAAATGCAAGCAAAAAGAGCACTTAGAACATAAAAACATAAGAGTAGCCATAGAGGGGCATAATCAAATGCAAACGCCTATCTCCATGGGCATTTATCTCTGAGACCGGGTCCGTGAAGGGGCGGGCCGAGCCGTATTTTCGAAAAAATGGACGTTTTTGAGCTGGGCGTTTGTTTTATTTAGCGATAATGGAAACTAAAAACGCCCAGCTCAAAAACGTCCTAATCCGAGCCATTTAGTCGTGGGAGGGGCCAGGATTCGTAGTACACTGGCCCCCCTGATATGCCAGGACACCAACTGGGCACCCTAGGTCAGTGCGGTGGACTTCAGAAAAAGCTCCCACATGCATAGCTCCCTTACCACGGGTGCTGAGCTCCCAACCCCCCTCCCCCAAAACCCACTACCCACAAATGTACAACATTACCATAGTTCTTAGGGGTGAAGGGGGCACAGTGGGTTTTGGAGGCCTCCCATTTACCAGCACAAGTGTTACAGGTGGGGGGGGGGGGGGTGGGCCTGGGTCCGCCTGCCTGAAGTGCACTGCGGTACCCACTAAAAGTGCTCCAGGCCTCGAGGACTTGTTGCTGCTGTATAACCTTGGCACACCAGTTGACACCTGAAGACTAATCTCTCCGAAAACGTCCTTTATTGGAATAACCGCGTTTACTCAAAGTTAACAGCAGATCAGAGGTTGTGCCCCACTGGCAACGAGTCTCCCTGGTACTGAGATTAGCAGTAGGTCAGAGCTGGCAGAATGCTGTACAATGCCTTCTTTCAGCCACATTCAAGGGAAGAACTAAGTTGTCTAACGTGGCTAACACAGGAAAGGGAACTAAAACTGGCTTACAAAAATGGCCACTACTGCATGGACTACAACAGGAAACACAACAGGGCACACTCTGACCCAGTAGGCAGGGGGGAAAGCACCATGGGAGAAGAGCCTACCAACTACCAACATCATGAGACTGTAACACAAGCTAATGAAATCACGGAGCCCAATACCCTACACCCACCACAATGCAATGCTGATGTGACCCTGTACTGTACCCGAGAGCCACATCTGACCCAGGGAAAGGCTGTGACAGGATCAAACACATTCTGCTGTCATGGAGGTGGGTACGGCATTTGAGGCTGGCATACAGGCTGGAAAAAAAGTTTTTAAAGTGGGGTTTTTTTTGGTGGGAGGGGGTTAGTGACCACTGGGGGAGTCCAGGGAGGTCATCCCCAATTCCCTCCAGTGGTCATCTGGTCAGTTGGGCACTTTTTTGGGACCTGTTCGTGAAAAAAAAAAGGGTCCAAAAAAGTGACCCAAAATCACTGTAAAAATGCCTTTTTGTTTTTCAATTATCAGCTAAAGACGCCCATCTCTCCTCGGCTGATAACCACACCCCAGTTCCGCCTTCACCATGCCTCCGACACGCCCCCACCAACTTTACCCGTTTCCGCAATGGATTGCAGTTGGAAACACCCAAAATCGGCTTTCGATTATACCGATTTGGGCGCCCACGGGAGAAAGACGCCCATCTCCCGATTTGGGTCGCAATATAGGCGTTTTTCTCTTTCGATTATAAGCAGGATACTGGGTCAGACCAGTCTAGCCCAGTATCCTGTTTTCCAAACAGTGGCCAATTTTCACCATTTACTGGACTCGACACTAACAGAGAAGATTCACATCAGATGCCAAAACAAATGGCTATCCCCTCAGCATTTCGGCAGGAACATCCTTCCTGTTTCTGGAGTCTTATAACAAGTTGGACCGCACATAATAGGTCATATGCCAATCATTCCGAACTTGATGCCTCTTTCCACTGGTTTTTCCCAATGCCAAATTTGACCCCATTCTGTATTTTCAGAGAGTTATTTTATCCCCAGATAGACAGACATTCTTAACCTTATGCATAATTGTTTCAATTTCTGTTATGTTGGAAGGACTCAAAAAGGTGACAAGTTAAATACATCATCAATACTGAGTATAGCAGGACTGAGCTTAATATGAGTATCAACGGGGCAAGATTGAAAACTAAGTAAGCAGTGCAAAGTGGAGGAGTGGCCTAGTGGTTAGGGTGGTGGACTTTGGTCCTGAGGAATTGAGTTGATTCCCACTTCAGGCACAGGCAGCTCCTTGTGACTCTGGGCAAGTCACTTAACCCTCCATTGCCCCAGGTACAAATAAGTACCTGTATACAATATGTAAGCCGCATTGAGCCTGCCATGAGTGGGAAAGCGCGGGGTGCAAATGCAACAAAAAAATAAAATAAAGTTCATGGGTGCTTCTACTTCCACTCAAGCCTTACATGCAACAGTGTGATGTCTGCACACAGTTCCGAAGGCTTTTTTTTCAAAAAATGTAAAAAGACTTTTTGCTGCTTTTTGATCTCTCTTGGGGGAGGGAGGGGGCATTCCCAATCTCTTGAATGGTACTTCCTGATTCCAATCAAAGATTAAGTTGTTGGAAACTGTGGGTATATATGGCACTCTTAGTTCTAGTCTGTTTATTTACAGCAACAGCAGCTTAAGCTGCAGCACTCCCAACTTGACAATTCAGAAGCAGATGGCAGAAACAGCAAGTGATGATTTCACTTTCAGTTTAATGGGTGCCAGGTGAGTTCCTTTATGCTTTTTTGGTTAAACATAATGTCATATAGATTGTTTTAAAGTATGGCTATATAAGCTTTGGCAGTTTTACTTTCTTGGTTTATAGTCCTTTTTATAGTTTATCATAGTGCTTCCATAGCTGCAGGGAAGTCTCAGCAACTATTTTGAAAATGCGGCGGCATCAGGCAGAGTAGCGGCAGCAGGCAGGAAAGAGTGGGGTTCTTTTCTGCCTTCGAAGAGACCGCTAGACCACCAAAGCCCTTCAAGGTGGGACTGGGAAGGGCACACCGAGGCTCAGTGGGGCTGTAGTATGCAGGGGGGGGGGGGGGGGGGGGAAGAGTCTCTGGGCCACCCAGAGCCTCTGGGCCCTCGGACAGTACCTGGTTGCCCGTATGGTCTGTCCGCCTCTGATATACATACTATTGTGTATATGATGGCCCTTGCAGCCTTGAAATTGACTGATTTGCTCAGCCACTGGTGGAAGGGGTAAGATGGTGGACACTGGTCATGATTGAAAGCTATGTTGGCCAATTCTCCTTATTTTAGCTTCAAACCTTTGTTCCCACAGACTGAAAACATAAGGGAAGGCAGCAACTAGAAGTTCCATCTCTGTCCAGGGTGCAAGGACTGATAGACACCTTTTTGTAGTCAGGCATTTTGGCTAGTACTCAGGGACACTCAGATAACCAGAGATAGAAAGAGGTCTTCCAGTGCCACTTCAGCTAGATGTGACCTTGAACCCAGAGATTCGGAACCCCTAGAAAGAATACTTGAGTGGTGAGAATAACCAGTCAGATGCCAAGATCGGAGATGGCCATCCCGTGAACAGCATCTACCCTAGGAAGGAGTGGGTCTGCCACATAGGTGGAAAACCACAAAGCTGGAAATGGAGTTGGATTGTCTCTGCTGTGATACTGGAAGTAGACAGATCACATGGGACCTTCTTCAGGTTACAAGACCCATGGGTAATATCTGGTCAAATTTCAAGATGGTCCTGATGAGACCAAAGAACATTCACTATCAGTACAACTAAGCTCCACTGAGAGTAAGTTTGAGGCAACAGTTCAGAAGCTGGGAGCCTATGACCAAGATTTGGGTTTCCATAAACAAAGGGATTAGAAGATCAGATCAACTGGGCTCATACCAAGGATCTGATTTTGACGAAGGACTAATGTGACTTATAAGAAACTGGAAGCTTTAGAAAACTCTTTGAGAAAGAGAAATCTTCATTAGTTGAATTTCCCTCAGTACCCTTAGGTTCTGCTTAGGAAATGTTTCAGAAATACACTCTGTTTCTGTTTTGAAGATACCTTCTGAATCTGTGCCTCCACTAATTAGATCTTTTTAGCTTCCTACACTAAAAAGAAAGAAGCTGAAGAACAAGATTCATCTCCTCAACTGTCCTTTCATAGGTTACTCTAAACTTAACAGGATCTTTGTTGGACAAGGAGAATGTTGGAATAGCAACTCTGCTTATAACTGTAGCACTGGAATCTGATTGAGATTGTATTCTGAAGTTGATTTTAGAGTCAAGGACAATATCTTTATGAACTGTATTAGTAGAATTTTCCCAGATGTTTCAAAGATTACTCAAAAGTGGATGAAAAAAGTTTCTTATATCGACACCTAAAGTGGCCTCCTTGCTCCTTTTAATCTGTTTTCCCTCTAAATGCTTGATTAAGCTCCATGGAGTGAGCTATATATTCTTTAAGCCATGACAGTTTGTAATTTTGTGCCAGCTGCAGCACTCAGCCACTCCCACCTCGAGAGCCATGACACCCCTGTGTACTCTGACCCCTACGCCTTGAGAGGCATCAGTGTTGATGTCTCCCCATGCACAGCACCACTCAACATTGGGGGAAGAAGCTCCCTCGAGGTTGAGATGGGAGCAGGCACCTTGGCGCCTGACTCCAAGGCCTGGGCATACCTCCAGCCAGCTGAGACAACAGCAGTCTCATCAAGACCTTTTTGCTGAATCATGTGAGTCTAAGGAACAGCTAGATTACCTCTCAGAGGAAGGGTCTTATAGCATACCCTTAGATCCCTCTTCACCTGACGAGAGAATGAAGTCTCCACCTGAGCCCATCTCTTTTATTTGTTTTGTTAAGGAAATGGCGGAGGCCATTCCCTTTAAGTTGGAAACAGAGGATGAACCTATGGCTGAATTATTTCAAAGTATCTGTTCTGTACAACCTACCGGTAGGGGGGAGGCTGAATTTTTACCAAGAAAGGAGGTCCCTTATAACCTCTGACTGGTGGGTACTCCAAATATTCTGAGTAGGATGCACTCTCAATTGGCAACAAACACCTCCAAATTGGCCACCACAAGCATTTCTTCACTGCTTGGCATAAGCACGAACCTCTCTGCTCTTCTCCAGGCCAACATGATTGAGCCTATTCCACCAGGGCAGGGATTCTATTCCAGGTACTTCCTCATCATCAAGAAAATGGGAGGATTTCACCCCATCCTAGACCTAAGGGCCCTGAACAAATATTTGGTCAAAGAGAAGTTCAGGATGGTTTCCCTGGGCATCCTTCTCTCTATGATTCAGAAAGATGATTGGCTATGCTCTCTGGACTTAAAGGATGCATATAAGCACATCCTGATACTTCCCAGTCACTGGAAGTATCTCAAATTTATAGTACGGAAGCACTACTTTTCAGTACTGTGTTCGGCCATTTGGCCTCACATCCATGCCCAGGGTCTTCACCAAATGTCTTGCAGTAGTTGCAGCGTTGCTACGCAGACTGGTAGTGCATGTGTTTCCCTATCAGGACAATTGGCTGGTCAAGAGCACGTCACTGTAGGTTGCTCAGGAATCAATGTAGAGGGCTATATGGGTGTTGGCGTTGCTAGAGTTTGTAATCAACTACCCAAAGTCCCATCTCTAAACTGTTCAACAATTGGAGTATATAGGAGCCCTGCTTAACACAGAATCGAGGAACTTCTCTAATGTCCACTGCCGACCAAGTTTGCAGCAGCCAGCAGATATCAGCTTGGCATCTGTTCAGATAGAATAACAGGAATAAGAAAATAAGGGGGGTCTAGTTCCTGCCTGCTCTTTTGGCTCCACCCCTGGGCAGAGCTATGGATCTAAAGTGGTTCTGACAATGTGAGGGAGTATCCTTAAGGGGAAGGGCAGCATCCTATAGACTCTCACAAAGCCCTTCTATTTTGACTTGGATGTTTCTTCTTATTTGATTATCACTGTTGGAAATCCTAAATTTGGGCTCTCTCTAGTCCCGCCCTAAACACAACCACAACACACCCCCTTGCTATCTGGATGAACTTCAGTGTAGGACGTCCAAATTTTGGCTTTTGAAAATCGCAATTGGATTCTTATGGCAGATGGATTTTTTTGGCCATTTTGAGATGTTCATCTGCTTTTAAAATGAGCACCATTGTGTGTTTGTTCTAGTACGGTTGCCTTTCCTATATGACTATGACATTCCTTTCCAATATAATTTTAGTCTGTACACCACCCAGACCTGTGTGCCAGATTGGGCAGTGTAGAAAGTTTTTAATAAACCATAACTATATGAGAGAGAGAGAGAGATAACATTATTCTCTCTCTCGTGCCACTATTTAAATCCCCTGTTTATAATATAAAGGATTGACACAGCAGGAGACTCTTTCAAAAACTTAATTCTAAGAAGGAACACAAGACAATCACAGCAAAGGGTGGAACATATATAATTATTGCTTGCTTTGGTATTATCGATGTCAGTTTTTCAGCCTTGCATGCATTTACATTTGTAGACTGCACACTTGTGTAGATGCTGTGGGATTGACAGATTCAAAAGAAGTGTTAGGGATATGGTTTGAATGTAGAGGATGACCAAATTTTGGTTTCGGTTACAGTGCCAAAACCAGCCCAAAATTCCAATTTGGCATGGCTTTGCTTTTGGTTGAAAATGCTGGTGCATTTTTGTGGAAACTGAAATCCCCTAGACCATTCTGCTCCCTCCCCCCCCCCCCCCCCCCCCCCCCCAGCAAAACAGCTGCCACCTACTTTCTGCCTTCAACCTCTGACCATATCTGCCACTAAAAGTCTTTGCAGCCATTTTGGCAGAAGAGACGGCAAGGGCAGAACTACTGTGAATCGTTCCTACCCCAGATAGACCACTAGACCACCAGGGTTTAAGAAAGGCTGGGGGGAGGGTTGATGGGTTTGTCTGGGAAAGGGAAAGGAAGGCCATGCTTGAGGATGGCAGCAGCGATAGTGGTGGGAGGAAGGGAAGCTATGAGCAGTGAGGTGACAGCTGGGGGGCGAGGAATAGGCGCTGTTCAGGGAGGTCCACTCCGATTCACTCAGGGCCTCCGCTCTAGGGGCATTTTCTCTTTACATTTATTTTTCTCTCAGTTACTACTTATGGCTGCAGTACACTTTTTCTTCTTGGTACTGTCCCTTCCTAATCTGTTTCTCCATCTGAAAACACTGTACACTGCAGGAACACATTGTCCACCCTCTGTATTCATCATCTCACCATCTCTTTTTTCCTCAGCTCTCAACCTTCAACATTTTCTTCCTTCCATTCATCCATCTCCTTTCTGAGTACACATCTCACCTTCATTGCTGTCTTCATACCTCTCCTACTCTTCTTTGTACTGTCTTGCTCCTTCTCCTGCTCTCCGCTGGGGACATTAATCCCAATCCTGGTCCTCCACATCAGCTCTCATCCTATTTGTGCAGGTCATACCGTGATATCTCCAATCTAATTTCTGTTCCTCTCCTCCCCCCTTCTTCCCTGCCTTTCTCTTGCACTCTGTGGAATGCCCGCTCTGTCTGTAACAAACTTTCCTACATCCATGACCTCTATCTCTCGTACTCTCCATCTGCTTGCCCTAACTGAAACTTGGCTTTACCCTGAAGACTCTGCTTCAGTCGCAGCCCTATGCCATGGAGGCTATCTTTTCTCCCATACTCCTTGCCCAGTTGGCCGCGGAGGTGGTGTCAGGCTACTACTTTCACCCTCTTGTAGATTTCAACCTCTTCTTCCACCTCAGTCTCACTGTTTTTCTTCCTTCGAAGTTCACTCCATCCGTCTATTTGCTCCTCTGCCTCTCCGAGTAGCAGTCATTTATCGACTCCCTGATAAGTCCCTTTCTTCCTTTCTCACTGACTTTCATGCCTGGCTTTCCTTCTTTCTTGAACCTTCATCTCCTTCACTCATTCTTGGGGATTTTAACATTCATGCTAATGATCCCTCTGACTCTTATGCTTCTCAGTTTCTTGCTTTAACATCCTCTTTCAATCTTCAACTGTGCTCCACTACCCCCACTCACCAGAATGGCCACTGTCTTGATCTTATCCTCTTCTCAAACTGCTCACTCTCCAGTTTCTGTGCCTCAACTCTTCCCCTCTCTAACCATCATCTGATAACTTTCACACAAACACCCTCCTCCCCAGTCCCATCCAATCTTAACCAATACATTTAGGAATCTTCAGGCTATTGACCCTTCTACTCTGTCCTCCACTGTTTCAAATCTCTTCTCTACCACTATGTTATCCAAGTCTGTCAATGAGGCTGTCTCTTCCTATAATACTATTCTCTGCTCTGAATATTCTCACTCCTCCCATTCCCCGTTCTGTAAAACGTACCAAACCCCAGCCTTGGCTGACCTCTAGAATTCGCTACCTACATTCCTGTGCCCGCTCTGCCGAATGCCTTTGGCTGAAATCCCGTGCCCATGCTGACTTCATACATTTCAAATTCTTGCTGACCACCTTCCAGTCTGCTCGTTTACTTGCCACACAAGACTATTACATCCAGTTGACAAATTCTATTGGCTCAAACCCTCAACGTCTCTGTGCCACAGTGAACTCTCTCCTCAAAGTGCCTTCACCTCCAAGCACCCCCCCCCCCCAGACTCTGGCTGAGTACTTTCATGATAAGGTTCACAAGATTAAACTTGAATTCTCAACCAGGTCACCTCCACCTCTCCTTCCCTTAGTCCATTCTCTCAACCCTCCAACCCCTGCCTCCTTTTCTTCCTTTTCTGAAATCACTGAAAAGGAAACTATACATCTTATTTCCTCCTCAAAACCAACTACCTGTTCCTCTGATCCTATTCCCACCCATCTACTTAACACTATCTCTCCTACTGTCATCCCTTTTATCTGTCATATCCTCAATCTTTCACTGTCCACTGTGACTGTTCCGGATGCCTTCAAACATGCTGTAGTCACACCACTCCTTAAAAAAACCTTCATTGGACCCTACCTGTCCTTCCAACCAGGGCTGTGGAGTTGGAGTCATGGAGTCGGAGTCGGAAGCAATTTTGGGTACATTGAGTCGGAGTTGGAGTCGGCAAAAATGTACAGACTCCGACTCCTCATACATTTGAATAAAGTACTTCTCTGCTGTGAATAAAACTTAGTACCTAGTTGTTTCACTAGTGTGAAGTCCAGCTGAACTATTTTGCTGGAGAGCTTCCCTCTGCTCAGTCTCCCTTTGCATTTACTGACCAACTGTAGAGCACCTCCTCTCTGACCCCACAGTGAACTTAAGCTCCAAGAGAAGATCATTCAGCACACACAGATAAGGCAGCAGAGAGACTCCACCCAACTTCCTCTCTCTCTGCAAGAAGAGCTTTATATTTTAGTGGAAGTGGCACACCATTCACAATGGCAAAAAGAATGTCAGGAAACATGACAAAGTCTGCTGTTTATGAACACTTTACAATTTCAACAGATGGGAAACATTATGTATGTCAATGTATTATAGAAGATGATGATGGTGAAAAAGCAAGTGATGCAAAAATTAGCAGTTTCAGTGGTTATGAAAAAAATGCACCTACAAGAGCATCAAATTTAAAAAGACACTTGCAGCGTTTCCATCCTAAAGTGTTAGAAACTGTGAATGAGAAAGATAGCAATGAAAACATTCCATTTACTTCAGGGTCAATAAAAGATCAGAAATCTACTGGAGGCCAGACACAACTATCAAGAGTTTTTACAGCTGACAAAGTTACTATAACAATGACACCAGAAAAATTCAAAAACCACATCATTGAAATGGCAGTAAAGAATAGTATACCACTATCTTTTTTTTCACAACCAGCCTTTTTAGGCTTAAATGGAGAAATGGCTAAAAAGCTTGGAGTTTCTCTGGAACGAGAAAGTATAAGGAAACTTATACTTGAAGAGGCCAAATGTAAGAAGGAAGAACTAAGAAAAAGTCTGAAGGGACATTTTGTCTTTATTAAAATGGATGCATGCACACGTCACAGAGTCAATTATTTTGCAATTAATGTTAGATTTGCTGATGAAAACAAAAAAAAAACAATAACCCAGACATTAGGAGTAAAGGACACTCAGGCACATCATACCAGTGAGTATCTGCAGAAGTTAGTGGAAGGTGTTTTAGAAGATTTTGAAATAAAAAAGGAACACATTCTATGTATTGTAACTGATAATGCTTCAAATATGTTAAGCACAATTGAAAAAATGAAGGAAGTTGATGAAGAAAGCAGCATACAAATATCAGAAGATGACAGTTCTGCAATTCAAGAAAGCTGTGAAAGTTTGGATGATATTGCTGAAGAAGCATCTAAGCTTATTACCATTCAACATATGCGTTGTGCTGTTCATACTCTGCAACTAGCAATAAGAGATGGATTGAAGGATCGTCATGCGGCTACACTAATTAGCAAGTTGAGGCAAGTAGCTGTTGCAGCCAGGATCCCTAAAACAGATGCTATTCTGAAGAAACGTGCTGGAAAAGGAGCCATTTTGGATCAAGCAACGCGCTGGGGAAGCACTTACTTGATGATAAAGCGTTTGCTGGAACTAAAAGACTTTCTTGAAGAACTGGACAATGTAAATGTTTCATTAAAAGAAAACCAGTGGGCTCAAGTTACAGAATTAAAAAGGCTACTTTCTTACCCTTTTGCTGTTACCAAGAAGCTGCAATATGAAGATTTAACACCAGGTAAATTCTTCTTGGAATGGAAGGGCTTGATATATAACCTTAACAAAAGTGGGGGGTTAATTGCTGATGGCATTGTATCTTCAGTGAGGAAAAGAGAGGAGCTCTTGCTGGATAATCAAATTCTCTTAGCTGCTATTTATGTTGATCCAATGAGCCGAATTTTGTTGAGCAGTGACCAAATTGCTACAGGAAAACAGGCACTCTATGACATAGCAGTTCGCATGAAAGGGTTGCTACTTGAAACTCATAAACCACTGGATGAAGCTAAAGCTATAAATACTGGTGGTAATGGTAATTCAGGTTCATCCTCTTCAAATGAAGAAGAGAATTTTCAAGCCTATTTGGACAAAATGGAAGCTTCAAAAGCAAAGCGATGTCGGTTAAGCATGGAAAAGCAACCTGTGAATGTCCATATAAAGAAATTCATGCAAGAGTTTTTTAAAGGATTAAAAGAAGTGGAAAAGTTTGACCGCTCATCAAAACTGACTATAGAAGAAGCCATCATTGTTTATCCAGAGATTGTCAGTGATGCAGCAGCAATGCCATCCACCCAAGTCAGTGTTGAAAGACTGTTTTCAGCACTGAAAATAATCAAATCAGATTTAAGGGCTTCTTTGAAGGAGGATCTGGCAGAAGCAATTCTGTTTCTAAGAACAATATATTAGTTAATTTTGGATTATGTTTAACAGCTATTCTACAGCTATATATGCCAAGTTTAAATAATATATAAGTTGTTTTAGATTTTCCAAATGTTTTTGGTTTATGTAGGTTAACTTTGATTTTGTTCTAATTTCCAAAGGATGTTGTTCTAGAATTTCCAAAGGATGTGGTTGTTCCAGATTTTTATACTTGCTAATGCTATGATGACTTTATACTTGATAAAATAACAATAAACATAAACTTGTTTTTTTATGTGTGTTTTTTGTTTAAACTTTAGGATTAATGAATATTTATAGTTTCTTTAATAAATAAAATAAAAAGTCACAATGACATAGATTTTAAACCCAAACATTAACATGCAGCCTTGCATGCTGCACTCTTTCAGTCAACATGCAAAAAAAATACATATTAAAAACTGAGGAGTCGGAGTCAGAGTCGGAGTCGAAGGATTTTTGTACCAACTCCACAGCCCTGCTTCCAACTATCGCCCCATCTCCCTCCTCCCTTTTCTATCCAAGATACTTGAACGTGCTGTTCACCACCGTTGCCTTGACTTTCTTTCATTTCAAGCTATTCTTGATCTACTTCAATCTGGCTTTCGCCCCCTTCATTCAACTGAAACAGTGCTTGCTAAAGTCTCCAATGATCTGTTCCTGGCCAGATCCAAAGGTCTCTATTCTATCCTCATCCTTCTCGATCTATCTGCTGCTTTTACACTGTTGATCACAACCTACTCCTTGATACGCTGTCCTCACTTGGATTTCAGGGCTCTGTTCTTTCCTGGTTTTCTTCTTATCTCTCCCAGCATACCTTTAGTGTATACTCTAGTGGATCCTCCTCTACTTCTATCCCACTGTCAGTTGGTGTACCTCAGGGATCTGTCCTGGGACCTCTTCTTTTCTCCATCTATACTTCTTCCCTTGGTACTCTGATCTCATCCCATGGTTTTCAGTATCATCTTTATGCTGATGACTCCCAGATCTACCTCTCCACACCAGAAATCTCAGCCAAAATCCAGGCCAAAGTATCAGCCTGCCTGTCTGACATTGCTGCCTGGATGTCTCAGCGCCATCTGAAACTAAACATGACCAAGACTGAGCTTCTTATCTTTCCCCCTAAACCAACCTCTCCTCCTCCCCCATTCTCTATTTCTGTGGATAACACTCTCATCCTTCCTGTCTCATCAGCTCATAACCTCGACTCCTCCCTCTCCTTCTCTGCACATATTCAGCAGACTGCTAAAACCTGTCGTTTCTCTCTCTCTAATATCACCAAAATTCACCCTTTCCTTTCTGAACACACTACCAGAACACTCATCCACACTCTTATCACCTCTCGCTTAGACTATTGCAACTTGCTTCTCACAGATCTCCCACTTAGCCATCTCTCTCCTCTTCAATCTGTTCAAATTTCTGCTGCACGACTAATATTCCGCCAGTGTCGTTATGCTCATATTAGCCCTCTCCTCAAGTCACTTCACTGGCTTCCTATCCATTTCCGCATACAGTTCAAACTCCTCTTATTGACCTATAAGTGCATTCACTCTGCAGCTCCTCAGTACCTCTCCACTCTCATCTCTCCCTACATTCCTCCCCGAGAACTCCGTTCACTGGGTTAATCTCTCTTATCTGCACCCTTCTCCTCCACTGCTAACTCCAGACTCCGTTCCATTTATCTTGCCGCATCATATGCCTGGAATAGACTTCCTGAGCCGGTACATCAAGCTCCATCTCTGGCCATCTTCAAATCTAAGCTAAAAGCCCACCTTTTTGATGCTGCTTTTAACTCCTAACCCTTATTCACTTGTTCAGAACCCTTATTTTATCATCCTCACTTTAATATTCCCTTATCTCTTGTTTGTCCTGTTTGTCTGTCCTAATTAGATTGTAAGCTCTGTTGAGCAGGGACTGTCTCTTCATATTCAGGTGTACAGCGCTGCGTACGTCTAGTAGCGCTATAGAAATGATAAGTAGTAGTAGGCAGGTCTGGCCAGTTTCAGCTACATTTTTGACCGAAACTGAGTGGTAAATTTCAGCCACAGATTCATTTTTTGCTAAAACTGAAAAGCCTGGTTTCAGTCGGCCTCTATGTGAATGGTTAAAAAAAAAATATCAGACTGATATTCAGCCAGTGACAGTCAGCGTTTTATGACCATAGTCGGCTTTATTAATGCATATTCAGTGCTAGGCCACGTCTAGGCATCAGTGTTGAGTATCCAGGCATACATGGCTGGTTAACACTTATGCAGTTAAATGCATTATTCAGCACTTAACCGTATAAGGTGAACCACATAAAGATAGAACAGCTTTTTATGGATTTATTTACCGCCTTTTTGAAAGAATTTACTCAAGGCGGTGTATAGCAAGAATAAGTCAAACATAGGCAATAGACAATTAAGCAGTGAAAATATTAAAATAATACAAAGTATGGCATATTATGCTACATTACAATGTCAAAAAATACGCAATAAAACATTTTGATAGGCAGCATAGGGTGTAATGAATGATAGAACACATAGATAAGAGTTAGAAAATAAGGGGACTAATTAAAAAAAAAAGTTTATGTGAAGTCAGAAAGGTGCTTGAATATTATCTCAGCTAGGGTAGGAGTGGACAAACATTTCCAGCTACAGAATATGAAGCCTGTGTCACTTCTTGCGTGCGTTTGACTAGCAAATTAGCTACTTCCATCAAAGGCCTGGATGAAGTGCAAGCTTTCACCTGCTTCCTAAAGTAGATACTCTTGTGTTAAGTGAAGACTTACAGGCATAGGAGTCAACTTTTCAAAATGATTGGGGGTGCTGAAATTTTCCTTTTTTTTTTTTTTTACAGGTGGTGCATTCCCCCTCCCCCCTCCATTCATATCCAGCAATTCTCCTCTCTCCCCTGCCCTCTCCTCCATTCATATCCAGCAATTCTCCTCTCTCCCCTGCCCTCCCTCTCATCCATGCCCAGTGAATTCTCCTCTCTCCCCTGCCCTCCCCTCCCTCTATCCATGTCCAACAAGTCTCATCTCTCCTCTGCCCTCTCTTCCATGTCCAATGATTTCTCCTCCCTCCCCTCCATGTCCAGTAACTCACCTCAAACACCACCTGCCTCTTTTCAGTCCCCCCTCTCCTCCGAGTTCCAGGGCCCCCCTCCATCTCCTCCGAGTCCCAGGCCCCCTCCCTCTCCTCCAAGTTCCAGGCCCCCCTCTCCCTCCTCCGAGTTCCAAGCCCCCCTCTCCCTCCTCCGAGTGCCAGTCCCAACCCTAGCCCAACCTCTTCTCCCACAACAGTCCTCCGCCCTCGCCTTCCTGCATGCTGCACAGAATTTAAAACTCATCTTACCTCGGGGTCCCAGCGGCAGCAGTGAAAGGCGAGCAGGCTCGGCGCTTCAGCCTTCCTTTTTCTCTCAGTTCTGGATCCGCCCTCATTTTCTCTTTCCGCAAGGGCGGGACCAGAGCTGAGAGAGAAGGGGAAGGCTGAAACACCAAGCCTGTTCGCCTTTCATTGCTGCCGCCGGGACCCCGAGGTAAGATGAGTTTTAAATTCTGGGCGGCACGCAGGAAGGCGAGGGCGGAGGACTGTTGAGGGAGAAGAGGGCGGGCACCAGGCAGGTCAGGCTGGCTGGGAAGGGAACTTCCGGTGGGTCAAAATATTGGGGGTGCTCGAGCACCCACAGCACCCACGGAGTCAGCACCCATGCTTACAGGGAGTACTTTCTAGAGCGTGGGGGCTACTCTGGAGAAGCTCGCTGGCAGGTATCATATCGTGTGATGTCCTTTGAAGAGAGTGTGGTTAGGGATATTCCTTGGGAGGACCTTAGTAACCTTGGCGGTGTGTAGAGGGAGGTCCTGTTCATCAAGTACTCTGAGCCATTTCCTTTAACGGCCTTGAAGATCAGACACAAAGTTTTAAATTTAGTCCTGTATTATACTGGTAGACAGTGAAAGTTTTCCAAAAACGGTGTCTTACAAACTTCTATTAGTCTTGCTGCAGCATTGTGAATCAATTGGAGCTGGTGCAGACCCTGTGTAGTCAGACCAGTGTAGAGTGCATCAGGGCTGCTGAGAGACTGAGCCGAGCCCTGGGCAGGGCCGCCACAACCCCCAGGATGGCCGCTGTAATTCCAAATACCTTGGCTGGCGGGGATCCCCAGGCCCCGCCAGCAGAAGTCTTCCTCCAGCACTGTTCTTCACTCCACTGCATTGCCTGCCCTACCCCTGCAGCTGCTTTTTCTCTCAGGTCGTGCATCCTCAGTTTCAAAACCAAGCATGCGTGACCTGAGGGGAAAAGCAGCTTCTTGGCAGGCAATGCAGCAGAGTGAAGAACAACGCTGGAGGAAGACTTCTTCTACTGGCGGGTTTGGGGACCCCCGCCAGTCAAACCAGAGTGCCTGGCCCAAAGCCCTGTGTGCTCCTCCCCAGCCTCCAAGGGGGGTCCAGCGCCAGAGTTCTCTCTCTCCTGCTCCTGTCAGGACATGATCACCCAGGTCCCATCTGGAGCAGGAGAGAGAAAGAGACCCCGGTGCTGGCCTTGGAGGCCAGGCCCGGGGGAATTTTGCCACCCCTGCCACCCCTGCCCCCCCTTCTTGGCGGCCTTGGAGTGCATTACAGTAATCCAGTTTTGATGTTATCATGGCATGCACAGCTATGGCAAGACTTGCCTTCTCAATGTAAGAAGAGATGTAGCAAGCTCCTTAAGGTTGTTTGGATTTGGGGGATCAGCAGAAGTGTTGAGTCTAGTTGTACTCCCTGACTTGTGATTTGAGGGGGAGTTCATATTTCTCAAAAGAGATTTTGATTATGTGTCCACTTGTGTTATGGATCCATAGGAGCTTGATTTTACTTAGGTTCAGGCAAAGTTTGTTGTTTTTAGCCCATTCTTGAATTGAAGTTAGACAGGTAGTCAGATTATTCAGGGCTGTGGGTAAGTCAGGTTCAATGGGTATGAATAGCTGCACGTCATCTGCGTAGATGTAGAACTGAGTGTCCGTTGACCGATAGTGGCTTTTGCGATTATCTCATGCAGTTAAGTGCTGAATATCAGTACTTAACAGCATAAGTGCCGACTCTGCCCCTGGACCATCCATAGATAACTGGTTTCGACTTAAGCACTAACTGCGGATATTCAGCAGCACTATCCAGTTAAGTGCCGCTGAATAGTTGTGGTTAGCCCTGGACAAGCAATTTAAACAGCCATATTGGGCAGTATATGTGTATTTTCCACTTGAGAAACATATATATTTCACACAATTTCCCTATCAATTTTTGCACCTCTCAGAGGTACACATAAGTTTCAACAAAGTGCTTGTTTAGGCCAGTGCTTAAAACAAGAGATTGGTGGGACAATTGTGCTCAGGCCCCAGTACTTCATATGCCCCCCCCCCCCCCCCCTCTGTTATTCAGCTGGTAGCGGTAAGCCTTTGTTTTTGAATGTTTACCATAGCCAGCTGAATTAGCCCCCAGTATTCAGTGCTGGGCCATGTCTGGGCACCAGCACTGAATATTGGGGGCTATGTGTGGGTGGGCAGGCTGCTGGAGCTTATGCAGGTCGGGCCGATATTGAGTTGGGCCCATATAAGAGAGTTATGCGGGCCCTGGCTGAATATCGGCCAGGACCCACATAAATTTTTTTTTTTTACTAAAACCTTCCCGATCCCGCTCCTGACCGCCCTCCTACTCCCACATGTTCTTAAGTCCTTCCCCCTCCTGATGTGTACCTGATGTTCCACCCTCAGGTCTACCTGTCTCCCTGGTGGTCCAGCGTGGGTCTCTGAGGGCAGGAGCACAGCCTTCTCACGGCTGCCTTTCAAAATGGCTGCCGCGACCTCTCATGGCACTCGTGCTGTTTTTCATACTGCAAGCTGCCACAGAGGTTGTGGCAACCATTTTGAAAAGCAGCCATGAGGGGGGGGCTGTGCTTCTGCAAATGAAGACTCCCGTTGGACAACTAGGGAGACAGGCCCAGGAGGGCCTGTATAGACATTGGGAGGACGGCGGGGCAGGGAGTTGAGGGACTTAGGAACATGGTGGGGGGAGGGGGGTAGAAGGGAGACCGGGAAGGGATCTGGAAAGTTTTAGTAAAAAATATGTGGCTGCCAGCCCGAAATTCAGTGCCTGCACCTGCATAGCTAAGCGGCCTAATTTAGGATAGCTATGTGGGTGTTAGCACTGAATACTGTAGGCACCCACATAACCCCAGGCTCTTCCCCAGTGCCGCCCTTGACCTGCCCACTTTTTGGTTGGGCGATCTGTAGGGATAATTCAGCAGCACTCTCCAGTTAAGTGCCATTGAATATCTCCACTTAGGTAGCGGGCAGCGATTTAAGGAGAGGCTCTTGCCCACTTAAATTGCTTTGAATATCAGCCACAACTGCCACATAGCCTTTGCCTCTTGGGGCGTCTCTTCTTAATTGGCTGCACTTCTACATATAATTGTCTAGAATGCATATAAATTGCCAGCACTTATACATGCAAGTAGCAGAAAACAGCGTTTACACACAGAAGCTCCTGAGTTGTGCCATTCTTTTCTTGTACATCTTTATCTGCGAAATGGTTATTGCTCCTGGAAGTGTTGGCCACATGTGTATTTCCCAATGTCCTTATACACATTTTTCAAAAGACTCCAGGTCCAGCAGAACCTTTTGTAAAACACTAAGGGGAACTGTGAACATCCCAACCTGGACATCTCAATTCTTACCTAAACATTCTGCGCAAATGAGGTGCCCCAGCTCTTTCCTAGGACACAGGTGTTTATTTGACAGACAGGAGGACAGTATGCAGGTATGAGGTGAGTAACTGAAAAACTCACCAATGGTCAAAGGCAGGTCTCGCAGTTCTCGCCACAGCACCACCCGGCTGTTCCTCACACGCGCTGCTGTCCTGTTGTCTACCACTTCCGAGACCTTCCTTGAGAGAAAGTCCTCCTCATTAACTCCTCGAGCCATACACATCAGGATGTCAAAGAACAGTGAGAGCTAGCAGAGAATATGAGAAACTTGTTATATGGATGACAAGGAATGCCTATATCTTGTTCCAGCAGAGCTTCGGCAATGAGGGTCCCAAGGTATCGGCTGGGAAGAGAGTTTCTGGGTGTGAAACACAGGCAGTCTTGGCTAAAAAGGGAGGTGAGCACAGCTATCATGTGTTTTCTTACAACACAAAAGAAATTAGAAGAGACAACCCCTAAAGAACATAGGAAAAAAGTTCACTCCATGAAGCTTATGTAAGCACTTAGAGGGAAAACAGATTAAAAAGAGGCCAACTAACTGGGTAATATAGGACAGTAACCTTACATCTCAATATAAGAAACTGTTTTCTCTGCTTTTGAGTAATCCTTGGCTTGCAACTAACAAAGTGATCTTGAATCCCCACACAACAGTTACCTGTTGGATCACAGGTTCCCTATCCCAACCCCAGGTCACCACAGTTCTTTTTGATTTTTCTATACCAGTGGTTGATAGTTTTCGTTATTTAGGTGTCTGGTTTGACTCTAGACTTGCATTCTCTAAACAAATTTCTTTACTCTTGAAATCGGGTTTTGAAACTTTATATATGTTACACACTGTTTGTGACTTTTTTAAATTTTACCTTTTGCGTACTGCATTACATGCATTTTTGATACCATGGCTTGATTATTGGAACCCTGCTTATGCAGGTCTTCCCTCTTCTCAACTAAAACGTCTTCAAACTTTACAAAACTGTGTGGCTAGGTTCCTTTGTAAGGCTAAATGTTTTGATCATATCACATCCCTTTATATTTGTTTACACTGGTTACCAATACCCTATTGTACCCTGTCTAAAATCTTAACGCTTACTCATAAGGCTTATTATCTAGTGTTTCCCTCTTAATTAGCATCCAAAATAATCCCATATGCACCCGCTCACTCTCTTTGCTCTTTAGATTCCAGCCGTCTGGTATTTCCCCATCCTAAACAAATCCACCATTGAGTCAATTAGTGAACTATTTTTTGTTCCATATACTATAGAATGACCTCCCCAGTCAGATACGTAATGAACAGTCTTTTGTTAAGTTTAAGTCACTATTAAAGATGCATTTTTTTCAGTTGGCTTTTTCACTCTGAGGGGGGGGGTGGCTGACGACGGGATGTTTCTGTCTGTGGAGTGCATGGTTTATCTAGATGTGAATGTAATTCTGCCCTATTTTATAATGGTGTTCCTTTCCTTTTTTTTTTTTTTTTTTACAGTTCAAATTTTGGGCTTTATTTGCTGTCATTTCTACGGACCTACTTATGTTTAAACGGTTTTTATTGATGATCAAACATTTGAAACAGCTTTATGAAAGGCAAACATTCTGTAATCATAATGACACATCATATGCATTTATGTACATCTTAACTGCATCATCAATTTTTACAACATTTTCTCCCCTTCTACCCCCCCTCCCTTATGATTTACCTTTTTTATTGATGTCACAACCACAACATTTAAGCATCAATTACAATCACCAAAATGTGAACTCTAAAGTCAATAGCACATCCTTTGTTAAAGTAACATCAAATTTTACATAGTCTTTTCATCCCTCCCCTTCCCCCCCCACCCCCCAATCCCCTCATCCTCCCTCCCGGTAACCCTCCCTATAATCTGCTTAGAGGCAACAATGGAGTCTCATAATTTGTTAAGGATGAGGCTTCTTCCTCTTTGCGTGAGTTTATCTATAAAGGGACTCCACGTCTTTAAAAAACGTGATTTCCGCTTAAATGAACCCCTGGCCTCTTGCGCCTCCCAAGTCATCAGTTGGTGTACCTGATTGCGCCAGTGCCAAAATTCAGGTCTATCCGGAACAGTCCAGTTTTGCAAAATACATTTACGTGCTAGTAAACAAAGCTTTCTACACAGCAGGACTTCCTCCGCCCTTAGCCCCCCCAAAAGAGCCAGGACAATCCAACAACAACTGTTGAGGCGTGCCCTGCACCCTTCTCGACAACATCAAGGAAAGAAAGGCCACCACCCGTTTCCAAAAACATCTTACAATCCCACATTCCCATAAACCATGGTATAGTGTATTATCAGCTTGATTACATTTCATACAGGTTGGCGAGCCAATTCCTCCCGCTCTAAATAATTGTACTTGTGAGAAATATGCCCTGTGGATGATTCGATATGCACATTCTCTGTACCCCGCCCCACTTATTATCTGCGGAATACCTTTGAGGTGTGCTATAATATCCCAGGAGGCGAGATCACATCCCACATCTAGTTCCCATCTCCGTCTGAGCTGTGTTAAATCCCTGGCTGGTGCCAAGGACCATATTTTCTTCTGGAGGCCCGAGATTGAAGGAGCTTCCTCAGCAGCCTCCTCAAACAGTGTCTGAATCTTCTCCCCCAGTTTGTAATTCAGGGACGCCCTGTCTAATGATTGTACATAGTGCTTCAACTGACAGTAGGCAAAAGTGTCTCCCCAGCTTAATGACTCATTAGGGATCAATTGCTCCAGTGGTTTAATCACTCCAGTCTGATCTACCACGACCCCCAAGTTATAAAGTCCCCGTCTCACCCAGTGTTGGAATACTGAATTCTCATTACCAGATAAAAATTGCGGATTCCCCTGTATAGTTAGCAATTCTGTCGTATATGGGTCTCCACCTAATAATTTCCCCATAAATCTCCAGGCTCCCTGTAAAGGGCCTAATAGTATCGAACCTTTCATTTTTTGTGGCAATGAAGATGTATCTCCCTGCAATAATGAAATCAATTGATAAGGACTAAAGAGTGATTTCTCCAACTCTATAGGTGTGTGATAATTTGATGAGAATACCCAGTCCCTCACATGTCGCAACAAA
Source organism: Microcaecilia unicolor (assembly GCF_901765095.1). Taxonomy (NCBI): domain Eukaryota; kingdom Metazoa; phylum Chordata; class Amphibia; order Gymnophiona; family Siphonopidae; genus Microcaecilia; species Microcaecilia unicolor. The sequence continues at coordinate 177,440,110 of NC_044035.1, forward strand.
CAAGCGAGATTATAATATTTAATATTAGGTAGGCCCAACCCCCCTTGACTCCACCCTCCCATTAGCAACTGCTGGCGAATTTTTGCTTTCTTATATGCCCAGCAAAACTTCGTTACCATGCTATAGAACACTCTAATATCCTTCTTCAATAATTGCAATGGCAGCGTTTGCATCACATAAAGCCACCTTGGCAAAATAACCATGCGAATTAAGCACAGTCGCCCCGATAGTGATAATGTCAGAGTCTCCAGGCCTCCAATTGCTGTTTGGTCTTATCCAACAGCCGCTTAATATTTATACTGTAAATCCCCCTTGTCCGGGCTGGTAGAAGGATACCTAAATAACGGAATGATTCCTCCACCCATCTTAGCTGGAAATGACCCGGCCATGCACTACGAGTTTCAGCAGTAAGAGCCAGTGCTTCAGACTTGTCATAATTTAATTTAAGACCAGAATAGGACCCGAATTCTTTAAATATCTCTAAAAGATATGTTAGCGTCTCCCATGGCTTCGTGAGTATGATTAACAGGTCGTCGGCAAATGCCGCCACTTTAAATTCCTGGTGCTCAAATTTAACTCCTTTAATTGCCGGGCATGTACATATGTCTCGGATCAGGGGATCCAAGTATAGAGCATAAAGTAAAGGTGACAGTGGGCATCCCTGTCGGGTCCCTCGAAAAATCTCAAACTCCTCTGAGTACAGCCCATTCACCCACATCCTAGCTCGGGGCGACATGTACAGTGCTGAGATCGCCCTCTGAAACCAGCCCTGAAACCCATATTTGGCTAAAGTTGCAAATAAGTAAGGCCACTCTACACGATCAAATGCCTTTTCGGCGTCAAAACTAATCATGATAGCCGACTCTTGAGTGGTTTCCAATCTCTCTAGTGAAGCCAATATGCTTCTCAGATTACGCGCCACTGAGCGCCCCTGAACAAACCCTACCTGTGCTTCTTGAATGATTCTCGGTAACACTCTACTCAGCCTGTTAGCTAAAATTTTGGCGAATAGTTTTACCTCTTGATTTAGGAGAGAGATCGGCCTATATGAAGTCACCAAAGTAGGGTCTCTCTGTTGTTTAGATTGAGATGTTCTGGTAGCCGGCCAACTTCCACCCACCTATTAAATGCTTTCGCTATTGACGGAGCTATCGGTTCCCCCAGCATCCTATAGAATTCTAATTTGAGACCATCTGGGCCTGGGGCTTTACCCAACTTACTATGTCCGATTGCCCAGCTCACCTCGTCATCAGTTATAGGGGCATTTAACATCTTACGATCTGCTTGCGTAATGCCAGGAAGGTCAATGTTTTCTAAGTATAGCTCCCCTCCAAGACCCCTCTCCGCCTCTGACTTGTAGAGTTGCTTGAAAAATTTTTGGAAGACATCACGTATCTCTCTATCAGTATGAATCAGTTGCCCCTTATCATTTCTAATGGTTAAAATTTGTTTAGAAGTGTGCCTAGGAGCAATTAAACGAGCCAACATCTTGCCTCCCTTGCTACCAAATTTATAAAGGTGAAATTTATAATACGTTTGGGATTTAACTGCACGTTCATGTATTAATGAGTTCAAAGCGCATTGGGCCGCCACTATATCTTGTCGAATCCTTGATATCGGGTGCACACTAAATTGTTTCTTCAAACCCAGCAATTGTTTTTCCAATCGAAGAATTTCCCTATCTCTAGCTCTCTTGTGGTGACTAACATAGTTTATTATGTCCCCCCTTAGAACGGCCTTTGCCGCTTCCCAGAAGAGTGTGGCATCAACATTTGGTGTTGCATTAAAATGTGAGTACTCACCCCATTTAGTTAACAAATATTCCCGAAAATGCACATCCTTATAAAGGTAGCTAGGAAAAGACCACCCCCCTTTTGCTTCCCCCTGGCCCCCCACATTCCATGTCATCCAAACTGCGGCATGATCAGAGATCACACAGGGACCAATCTCAACTTCCCCTATATCTGAAAAGGCCTCTCTAGAGGTCAACAGATAGTCAATCCTAGAAAAGGTATTGTGTGCTCTGGACTGATGTGTATATTCCCTATCAAGAGGGTGCAAAGTCCTCCATACATCAATAAGGTCTAACAATGAACAAAAATCAGGCAATCCCTTCGCATGTTTTCTAGACCCTGGCCCAGTCGGAGGATTAGATTTATCTAATGAGGGGTCCCAAGCCGTGTTAAAATCCCCCCCTAGCACCAAGGGGGTGGGTTTTTTTTACTGTTTTAGTAAATTTTTCACTGCTTAAATCCATTTATTTGGTATATGCGGTGTAAAAGTTTTAACAAACATAAATATCTGATACAATTGTAATACTCTTCTGTACTATGTACAATCACAGCCTCCAATTTCCTATGGCAGCTCAAGGGTTAGAAAACTCTGGGGGTTAAAGTTTCTGAAATTATGGCAATTATGCAGCATATTTCCACAAATTTGAAGTATTTTGCATATTAGTTGTAGCTTTGTCATACCTCTTTAAACATATTTCCCCATCTTAAGAGAGGCAAGGCTAGGGAATTCAGACAGGAGGGCTTGATCCAGCCAGGGAAGACAAAAACCAGAGCTGGGTTAGCAAGGGAGGGTCAGAACATGAAGAAACAATTATGCATCCACTACTATGTGTAAGAAACCTTTTGTTGCTCAGGTGTGGCTTATCTGCAGTTTAAGAGAGGCTCCCAGTTTTTGTTTATGTCCTGAATAAAGGGGTCTTTGTTTGTTAAGCTGCTTCAGTTTTGTTCCTAGGCCCAGGACTCAAATGCTCACCAGTGCTTACTCAAGGAATTACAAACATGCCAGACACCTTCTACGTAACCTCCCTGAGCTGGCTCAACCCCTATCTTCTACAGTGATTTGTGAGGGCCTGGTCAATTCCACAGCTAAAGGGTAATGAGCATCTGGTTTAAATAGATGTCTACCCACACACAAGTGCGGGTGTCTCTTTATAAAATACTAGCCTACGCGGCAGAAAACAAACCTATCTTGCAGGCATAGAAACACCTGTTCTCAAGCAGATGTAAATGTGTGCACCTAGATTATTTATGAAATTGGCATATTTTATAAATCTATGTGCACACTTGCAAACTTGCCCTTGCTCTGTCCAATCTCCACCCCTATAAATAATTGTTGGCAAAGTACACACCATCATGTCCTCATGTGTACTTTTACACCAGTTGGTATTTTATAAGAGGCCAAATACATTAAAAATGACTTTATATTACCTCCAGGAAGCTCAGTTTTCCATAGAACATTGAAGTGTGGATTGAAACATTCAGGCAGAGCCTTTAGTAAAATACATATAAGGAAATGCGGGAGTGCGTGTGTATTTTGCTGGCACATAGAGTGGGAGCAAACATTTTACAAATGTTCAAAAACAGCTGCATGAAAGTGACAGCACACACAAGTAGAAGCAGTAATTTAGTAGCTTGCATGCATAGCTGGTCCCATTTTACAAACCTACATATCACTAAGAGGGGCATTTTCGATATGACGTCTAAGTTGAACTTGGAACTTTTTACTAAAAACATCCAAAATTCAAGTGGGGATTATAGCTATTTTCAAAACAGAAAAATGTATTTTTTTAATGGCTATTTGCTAGATGTGACCACTGGGGAGTAAGGGGAGGTCATCCCCGATTCCCTCCAGTGGTCATCTGGTCATTTAGGGCACTTTTTTGTGGCTTATTCGTTAATAAAATAGGTCTATATCAAAACATCCAATTTATAGCCCTGGATGTTTTTGTTTTGTTCCATTATGGCAGAAAATCGTCCAAGTGTTAGGAATGCCCAGATCCTGCCCTCAACACACCCCTACAGGTCTCCTTGTGATCTGAATGTACTTCTGACGAATTTCATAGAAAAATGTCTAAAAATTGGCAGATTTATGCCACTTTTCGGATGTTTATCTCTGTTGAAAATGAGTCCCTAATGGGGGAAAGTATCAACATGGGCTACTGTTAAGTCGGGTTATTTTAGCACAGGGTCCCATTTTTATGCAATGAGAACCTGTACTAAAATAACCTGACCTAACAGTAGCCCACGTTGATAACTTCCCCCCTAATTAAGTAGTGAGTTCATAGAGACAGAAGCATACAATGGGGGAATAAGAATAATTCCCTTAATACTCTCATCTAAAGCCCTGGGTGAAATAAGCACTTCTTAAAGATCTGTGCATGTGTCCATGATACAGGCTGGTGCAAAATTCGACAGGGAATTATTTTAACATAGATATGTATTCCCTACGGAAAATAGGAAGTACACCTGAATATTCTTGGCCAACCCTAAATTATGCATGTCTGCATCTCTGTGATCTCCATGTGTAAATATCAGCTGTCTGAAAAAGCTAGTTACTGTACACGTGTAACTGATCCATACATGTAAGTGTCGCTATTTAAAACAGAGGCCACAATGTCACATCTTGTGGCCTTTCCCATGACTGTGAAATCAGAGATTAAAAGGCTGCTGTATAGTAGATAGGGCGGGTTTAAGGCATAGGAAAACTAGGCACAGTGGTTGAGCCCAAATGCTTAGGAGGGGCCTTCTCAGATGTGTTAATTTAATTGGTCGCACAGCAAAGTTTTGCTATTTAAGTCCATCATTGCCAGAAAAAAAGAGTTGGGAGCAGAGGGTGAACCAGAGCTACTGCTGCTCCCAGAAGGTTGTCTATTTTCTCTACCCCCTGTGTATTGTCCTCCAATTGACAGGAGTCAGAGACAAGTGTTTCTTACCTGCTGTTTCCTCCTCTGCTGGATTTTCTTTGCAGACTAAGACTGTATTATGTAGAACCCCATTTGTGGGATTTTAAAAAAGTGTATGTTATTATAGTGAGGCGCCCAACATGCTAACTTGCCAAAGGTCCACCAAATGATTCATTTTTCCTGATAGTAGATGTTCTCCACCCCCAGTTGTGTGTTTATGTTCACATTTGTGGTATCTGTAATTCAAGCTAGAGTTGTACCAAACAGCATATTTTACTATTCAGATTAATACAAATAATGAAAAATATTATTTGCCGAATACGAATAATGGGTATTGAACTTTAACATAACAAATAATAAAAGAAGCAGCATGAAATCAGTGATCAAGTTTTTCTTTCCCAGTAGAATTTAGCACAGTAGAGCCCTGGATTATTCATATTCGAATTTAAATCACTATTTGGCCAAATCGAATATGAGTATTCGGAACAGCCCTAATTCAAGCTAGCAATGACTTCCTGCTAGGATTGGTAATCTCTATTTTCACAGGTCATTCCTTGCATGTGATCCATTTCCTCCAATCACTGAGAAACCATGCCAGCTTCCAACTTCAGCTCAAAGTTCATGCACTGAACTTTATTGATCATTTCCTCAGCCTCTAGTCAACAGCAGGGGCGTAGCTACAGGGGGGTGAGGGGCACGGAGGCCTGGGTCCCCGCAAATTATGTCCAGGCCCTTGGTTTGGCTGGCGGGGGTCCCCCAACCTCCGCTAGCCGAAGCCTTCTTCAGTGTTGTCTCTGGCGCAGCCGCGTTCCTGCCCTGCTCTTCTTGCTTCTCCTGTCCTGTGCACGCTGACGCTCCTTTATGTGAAACAGAGAAGGTGTGTCAATGTACACAGGACAGGAGGAGCAAGAAGAGCAGGGCAGGAACATGGCTGTGCTGGAGAAGGCGCTGACGAAGGCTTTGGCTGGCGGCGGTTGGGGACCCCTGCAAGCAAAGGTATTTGCGAGGTGAGGGGGTGTGAGGAGGCGAGGGGGTGTGAGAAGGTGAGAGGCAGTGGTGGGGGGGGAGGTGAGGTGAAGCGAGGCAGTGGGGGGGGGGTGGCGGCGGGGCTGGCACTCAAAATGTGTCTCCAACGTTGGGCTCTGGCCCCCTCCCACCATAAGGTCTGGCTACGTCCCTGGTCAACAGGACACGCTTTTTCCCATTAAAATTTAATTTCTACCTCTGCAAATATTTAGAATCTCTCTCTCTAGTCACTCAACATTCATCCCCTCAGTCTGGCAGCCAGCTGATCAGCATGTAGTTTCAAGGACTCACACGATCTGGCAAAACTCATATTTCAACTTACCTGCATGCAGTAAACTATATATTTTTACTGATTGTAAACAAACTGGAAATTAAGAAAAGCAAGACTTCCAGTGTTGGGCTGGTTTAGCTAGCTATTTAGTAATTTATAGATTATGTGTTATGAGAACAACATAGTAGATTCTTCAGTGTCAGAATTCTTCATGCCGAATCAATAGCAATGGTGTTTAAGGGAAAGGGAATGAGACTTGATATACTGCTTTCTGTGGTTTTTGCAACTACATTCAAAGCAGTTTTACATATTATATACAGATATTTATTTGTACCTGGGGCAATGGAGGGTTAAGTGACTTGCCCAGAGTCTCAAGGAGCTGCAGTGGGAATTAAACCCAGTTCCCTAGGATCAAAGACCACTTCAGTAACCACTAGGTTAAACTCATGGTACTGGATCTACTGTTTCTACCAAGATGTGGAGGGTAATACCTGAACAGGTTGGGCCCCAGAGTCAAGCCCCATGTAGGTGCAGGCATCTAGTGGAGGAATGGCATGGGTTGCCAAAAGACGCTCAACTGTGTCCAATGAGAAAAAGACAATTCCAGACACCTGGAAAGACAAAATAGAATCAGATGTAAGACGACTTCATTCCATCCTACCAGACTAAAGGTTTACTAAGAGGATTTTCTTGCATTTTGCCTGTGAGAACAGCAAAGAATAGCAGATCCTCTTCCTAAGAATGGCAAGCAGATGACTCCAGGTTTAAGGCAGTGTTTGTCAAACTTTTCATTTCAGCGTAAACTTTTAAGCTTGCTTAATCCTAGTGACACAACAAAATAAAATTGTTGTGTCTTTTTATCTTCATTACACATCGCTGGTCACTGGTCCCTCACTCATGTGGGGAGTAACAGTGTTTACATGTGGGAAAACCTTCATACAGTTAAACATAGTTGTTACAGGTGATGTGGGACAGAGTTTGAACAAAAAAGGGGCAGAGTTGTAATATATCCTGCGTATTTGATAAAATATGCAAGTATATGCCCAGAGCAGGTGTAAATGTGTGTGTTGGTATTTCCACGCTATTTGGGAAGGCCTGGAAGCCTATTTTGTAAAAGGTACAGAGGCACCTATTTTGCCTTTGTAACATAGGCTTAAAATAAGTGCCTTTTTGAACTTCTCACATATGTGACCTGCTAAAAAATCAGGTCCAAAATGTCAGAAAACATACTCTTACCTAAAATTGGACCATATAAAAAAATCTTAGTGGCCCTTTTGCTAAGCTGTGCTATGAAATGGGTTTATTGCATCTTTACACAGGTCTTACTGTGCGCAAAGCCTATTTCTAGTGTGGCCATAAAATTGGCCTTTATCTATTATTATTTTTTGGCCGTGTGCGAATGTTAGCATTAGTAGAACAAAACAGCGAAGTAGACTAAAAAAACGGATGACGCTCCAGGTAAAAAAAAAAAAAACTTTTATTGATCGATGAACACGACTTGACACAGCTGTGTTTCGGAGTATGGGGCCTGCATCAGGAGTCTAATTACAAAACAGCTTATAAAAAGCAATAAGTAACATGGACATAAAACAAATATAATGTTGAATATATCGACACAGTAATTAGTATACATTTAATTAAAATGAAATAAAAGTCTAATAAAATACAAATAATTGTAAAGGAAGGATTTTTTATAAACAATTTGTAGAATGATATTGTGAACAGCATCATTGTATGTTTTAAAGGAGGACGTATCTTGCATCCACAGAATGCAATATCGTATAAATTACATCTTGGATATGTTGTAATGAACAAGGTCTTGTTTAATAAAAACTACATAAAGAAATAATAATATGTGCATATGAATTAGTAAAGCTTTTTATATGCTGTTTTGTAATTAGACTCCTGATGCAGGCCCCATAGGCCAAAACACAGCTGGTCGAGTTGTGTTCATCGATCAATAAAGATTTTTTTGACCTGGAGCGTCATCCATTTTTTAGTCGATTCGCTGTTTTGTTCTACTTTGTATATCCTTGGCAAAGATTTGTTTCTTCTGTTTTTGCATCAATGTTGGCATTAGCACACAGCCATGAAAACAAAAAGCAACACAGGAGTGCTTATCGCCTCCTCTTAGAAGGTGCTAAGAGCACTCACATTAAGTCAGTATTATTCAGTTAGGGGTCCTTTACCAAGCAGCGGTAAAAGGGGCCTTACAGTAGCAGCGGGGGACCTATATTTCCTGCGCACCAGGGCCCTTTTACCACAGCGGGTATAAAGCTCCTAAAAAGACATGGCCATATGGTAAGATTATTCTTACAGCGTGGCCATGCGGAGGGAGCACTTACCACCACCCATTGAGGTGGCTGTAAGGGTTCCGCAGTAACCAGGCAGCAATTACCGCAGGGTTAGCACTGCGCTAGAAATCACAGAATTATTTCTGTAGCACCGGAAATGGTATGTGCTTGAGGTCGACCTACCGCCAATGACCGAAGTTGGGGCCCGGCAGTAGTTCCGGGTTGCTGCCCAGCAACCCTTAGTAAAAGGGCCCCTTAGTGAATGCTAATGGGCAGGTGCACCAGCTGAATAGCACTTCCATATCCAATCTCCGCCCCTGATTCACTCCCTCCCAAAGTTTTTAAAAATATAATGCTGCATGTTCAAAGCATGCAGATGGGCAAACCTAACACAGAACACTTTAGCACATCACATTTTGGCCATTTTTGCTGCATTAGATATATGTTAGCAGTAAGTACTCCGGTAGTTATTTTTTATATGGCTGCCATGCTAATGTGAACACTAGTGCATGACCAGAAATTCAAGAAAAAGGAAAAAAAGCCTCTTTTGACAGCCTCACTAGAAATTTATTTATGTATTTCATTTTATTTGGTATACCATCTTTCAAAAAACTATATCAAGGTGGTTCAAATTAGTATACAGAACACAAGAACATAAGAGTAGCCATACTGGGTCAGACCAATGGTCCATCTAGTCCAGTATCCTGTTTCCAACAATGGCCAAGCCAGGTCACAAGCACCTGGCAGAAACCCAAATCATGGCAACACTCATACTACAAATCCCAGGCAAGCATTTGCTTCCCATGTCTGGTCTCAATAGCAAAATGGACATTTCCTCCAGGAATTTGTCCAGACCTTTTTAAAACCCAGATATGCTAACCGCTGATTACCACAATCCTCCGGCAAAGAGTTCCAGAGCTGAACTATTCATTGAGTGAAAAAAAATATTTCCTCATATTTGTTTTAAAAGTATTCCATGTACTTCCTCGAGTGTCCCCTAGTCGTTGTACTTTGGAATCAGTAAAAAATCTATTACTTCTACTCGTTCTACACCACTCAGGATTTTTGTAGACCTCAATCATATATCCCTCATCCATCTCTTTTCCAAGCTGAAGAGCCCTAACCTCTTTAGCCTTCCATTATACGAGAGGAGTTCTATCCCTTTTATCATTTTGGTTGCTCTTTTTTTTTAACCTTTTCTAATTCCGCTATATCTTTTTGAGATACTGGTAACCAAAATCTGAACAGAAAAAAAAATAAGATATATAATATATAATAGATATAGATATAAGATATATATAGATATAGATGTCCATCTGGAGATGGGTGCTTAGCCATCGAGCTACTCCAGCCCTGCTTAATATAGCTATCTTAAGCATGGTTGCTGGCTTCATTTTGGCCTTCCAAGGACTTCTACATCTTCTAATTGTTGGCGATGACTAGCAACAAAGAAAGCCTGATGTTTAAAGCTTATGCTTTTTCAATCAGAGTTGGGTGAGCAGGTGCATGGCAAGATGGTGTCCTTTGCCAACATTAACATTTTGAAACTAGCCCTAAATGAAAATTGGTAGGCACTGTTGTTCTCTCAAAAGAGGCCATGATATGGTCTTGGGCTTTGGCACTATAAAGGAATCTGATTACTGTGTTCGAATTATCTGCAGATGCTTCGATTGATACTTAGGACAACCGACGAGCAAGGAATGACAGTAATCAACTCTACCAGTAATAGTGAGTGCAAAAAAGAAGTTGAAAGCCATTTGACCTAGAAATCACTTTAACAATCGAAATAAGCTAAGTGAACAGGAAAGGCCTGCGTAAGGACACGCTAAACCCATTTCTTAGCATTTCTTAGTCAAAGGGCCCCTAAATAATATAAATTAAGTTTAGCGATTTATTGAGAGGAGGACTGAGGCTGGATCTGGAGAAACATCAACCAAATATGAAAACCTTCCAATCACCTACAACATACATTCCAGGAGACTCACATTCTGAAATGAGATCCTGTTTCACTAAGCTGCATCAAGGAAAAAATCTTCAGTCAAAAATCAAACATATTCAAATAATATCCAATATATTTCTACATTAAGCCATCTTTTGGTACCTGCACCAAAAGATGGCTCTAAAACAAAAAAGCATATTGGTTATTAAGGCCTATGTTTACTAAGGTGCACTATGGGCATGTTAGCGTTTTTAACACACGTAAATGGTTTGCGTGTGTTAAACGCTAACACGCCCATAATTTAAGGGCAGGTTAGAAACACTAACGCACATCAGTAAATATACCCCTAAATCCAGAAATACTTGGTATTTTTCCCAATGTAGCCTGGTGAAATATGACATTCAAAATGATTTAAACGGCCAGGAAAGGCTCCTGGCCATTTAAATCACCTGTCCAGGGCTAACCAGGCATTCTCAGCAGCACTTACTGCCGCTGAAAATGCCCTGTTAGTGACCAAGCTGAAACCAAGTTATTTTGGGAGCATTCCGAAGCAGACTTGGCACTTAGCCAATTAAGTGCTGATTTTCAGCACTTTACCAGCTAAGATAATCACATATAAATAGGAACACATAAAATAGAATCCTATCTTTATGCGGTTCTTTATAGCCAGTTAAGTTCCAAATATCGCAATTAACTGTCTCTGTATACCTGGAAATTCATGCCCAGATGACTGAAAGCCCCGCACTGTTCCAAACAGTGGGACTTTACCACCTCTATGATCAGAGATAATAGCATGAAAATTTATGTGCGCTATTATCTCTGATCCTAGGGTAAAGTGCAAGAGGATTGTGCCTGAACATGCACTCAGGCACAATCCTCCTGCATTTGTTTGACAAGTGTGCCCCCACCGAACCCCCACCCCATGCTAGCGACAAAGAGGCTGGAGGTCCAGCGGACCTCCAGTCCCCCCAACCCCCACTGACACAAGTTCAGGAGGGGCTGGAGATCCCTTACATGGTGTGCAGCCCACCCACCCCCAGCACATCCCAGGATACACTGGGCAGGGCTGGGCACCGTCATTTTCAAGGTGGTGCTGCTGGAAGAGGAGGGAGTGTACCTCCCTTCTCCAACAATGGTGGGGGGGGGGGGGCAGGAAAGAGGGCTACTAGACCACCAAGTTTGGGGGGGGGGGGGTTTGATTTGCGGGCCACCAGAGCTTTTTGGGGGGGGGAGAGGGAGGGGTTTGTATTGGGAGAGGGAGGGGTTTGTATTGGGGGGCTCTGCTAGCATGAAAATGCGTTCCTCCCCAATGGTCTGCAAACCCTAACGCCAGCTCCAAGCTGGCATAGGGTTTGCCGTGGACAGTGCGCCAATGTTTGGCGTGCTGCTCGCTGATCATTGGGGATGAATATGTTTAGCATGCATTTGCATGCTACTTGCACTAAGAGCCCTGTTTAGCATGTATTTGCATGCTAGTTGCGTTCAGAGCCTGCGAGCGCATTGTTTCACATGCTCGGGGGCTCTGATAATTGGGCGGTAGCAAACGCAGGCGCTAGTATGGCACTAATAGCCTCTAGTGCCCACATTTGCTTCTGATCATCTGCCCATCAATGCTGGAGCACGGACATGGCCCGGCTGAATTTCCGGGTATAACATCAATGGCAGTTGTCAAAATGCTGATCGCCACAAGCTGAGTATCGAGCCCTGACAATAAATTCCAAAAACTGCTGCCTCGGACCTGGCAGTGAATTTCACATGTTGTGCATGCATTAAAATGACCTGTTTACTTCTATGCATTGTGGAAGACTACCTAATGGCCTCATTACCAGTCATTTTAACATACTGTGCACCCTTATGTACTGTACAAGTCAGCTTCTGCATTGTGCTCTTCAAAGTAACTGCATGCTTCTGCTTGTGATAGCTTTCTACATCAGCCTCACAGAGCCTTAACAGCACATGATGATTTCCACATTAAACAGCTAATGTGAAAGTGGGCATGAAATGGTTATGTCCTGCACACTACAGTTTAATGTATGGGTCCTTACCAAGTGTTAATGCCACCTCAAGAGGTACAGCAGTTAACAAGTTGTAATGACATTTTCTTTTAATTGCACATCATAATGCTGGGAGCTCCCCTAACAGTTAATGCAGAGGTTTTTGTAAATGAGGGCCTTGATTATTTATTTTTAAACATTTATACACTACTAATCTACAATCCTCAGCAATTCATAATGTTTTATTATGAAATGCATTCATTACATCCAGACTACAAAAGGAATTGCAGATTTTTTTATTCAAAATATCTCTCAAATATGTCATTAAAAATCGCAGAGTAGTCAAAACATTCATTGAACAGTTGCCAAGAATAATAAACAGAAATAGAAGGCTTGAAATATCAGTTAACATTTGCACGTCTTGAAAAACTGAGGCACTCAATGTTTGGCTCTATACTAAAGAATCACACCAAGTTCCTGATCCAAACTCTTTAGACACTTCACAAAGGTGTGTCATTGAAAACAGTAGCAATACATCAATAACGAGAACAAAAGTGGATGTTCACTTTTCATCAGCAGTTGAAATGTCCCAAAGGTACTTCACTGAACTTGAGTATGGGAGGATGGAAGGAAGGATGACCCCTGACAGTAATGCTGCGACACTACCACTAGAGGTCATCAACACCATTCTGAACCCAAGGCAGCACCAGGATGGGAGTGGAGCGATACTTGTCCTGGGGGTCAGTGTGTTAGGTAGGTTGCTTTAGGGAGTGCTCTTTGGGACCTTTTACAGGGGCGATCAGAATGGGGGGGGCTGCTCTTTGGGGGGGAATCAGATATGGGGAGGAAGTCCGGAGGGATGCACCTCCCCTGCTTCTTCCCAGTTTCTCATTCGGGCAGTTGTCAATTGAACCATACACTAGCTGTTACAGCTGGCCATACCTCCACTCTGCCCTGCCATGTCTGCGACAAACAGGTAGCAGGGATTTCTATTGTGCTGGCTGGTTTAACATGCAGTAACTGTTTCTGCTATCCTACATAATAATTCTCACCACCAACGTTCTAATGTCTTGCCTGTGTCCGTAGCTCCTTCGGCGTTGCTGAGCTAGACTCCATAGCCAGGCTGACGTCACTCACAGCTGATCCCCCCCCCACACACACACTGCCATACGCAAATCTGGCATCAAACAACACAGTGAAAAAAAAACCCAGCCTCACACCCATCAGCTGTCGCACTCCCTAACTGTCAGAGCTGCACGCGCTACAAAACAGAGAACCGGCTTCAGCGCACTGTCGGAGACCGCCCGCCCACTCTCCCTCCGTCCACAACTCAGCGACCGGCTGAAGCACAGCACAAGTAACGGGCAGGGAGGGGGAGGAGTAGGGAAACTCGCGGAACAAGTGGCAGGGAGTGGAGGAGGAGAAGGAGGAGGTGGGTGTGAAGGAGAAAAAAGCTGTCAGTGAACAGATAAATAGCGTGCGCCCCTCAGCTGTCCAGCGCCCAAACTGTCAGAGCTTTGTGCGCTACAAAACAGAGACCCAGAGAGCAGGACGAGCATTTTGGCAGCCCTACCCCGCTAAGCTAGAAGAAAGGCTTCAGCAGACTGTCGGAGACCGCCTGCCCGCTCTCCCTCTGAACACAACTCAGCGACCGGCAGAAGCACAGCACAGATAATGGGCAGGCAGGGGGAGCAGTAGAGAAGCTCGCAGAGAAAGTGGCAAGGAGCGGCGGAAGAGGAGGAGATGGGTGTGTAGGAGAAAAGGGGGAGAGGAGGGTCGCTGGACATGGGTGGCTGCAGGGGGAGAGGAGGGTCGCTGGACATGGGTGGCTAGAAGGGGGGCAGGGGAGAGGGAGGGGGGGGTGAGGGGGGGTCCTGAGACCAGATAGATGGGGGTGGAAGGGGGTCCTCAGACCATAAAGGGGGGGGGAGAAGGGGTGGGGGCACACACTCACTGTCTCTCACATACACTCTCTCTGACACTCTCTGTCTCTGTCACACACACAGACACTCTGTCTCTCACACACAAACACACACACACACTCTGTCTCTCTCTCATTCTCTCTCTGACGCACACAGTCCATCTCTCACACACACTCTCTCTCAAACATACATTCCGAGGAAAACCTTGGCTAGCGCCCGTTTCATTTCTGACAGAAACTGGCCTTTTTTACTAGTATATAAAGCAGGGGTGTAGCCAGACTTGCGTGGGAGGGGGGTCCACAGCTCGAGGGGAGGGGGCACATTTTAGCCCCCCCCCTTGCCGCTGCCCCCCTCCCGCCGCCATTGTCGCCCCCCATCTCTGCCGACCCCCCTCCCGCCGCGAACCCTCCCCCGCCGCCGCCTACCTTCCGTTTTGCTGGCGGGGGAC